>NC_136484.1:128475503-128523003 GCF_053919585.1 Euprymna scolopes
TTTACCAGGTCTAGAAACTTACCGGTAGTTTCGTATCAAAAGCTTAGAAAACGTTGGCAATGCTGATCTGCGTGTACTGTGAAATTTTCGTACTGTTCCGTGAAATGTAAACAACTTGCCATCGTAATTGCTGAATCCACGGTATTTGAGGTGTGTCAAATTATTAACAAGGCAGTTTGTTTTGTCAATAAAATGGGTCGTAAAGGTGGTTTAAGTAGTTCTGAAAAGAGTACTATTACAGAACAGCTAGCAAAAGGTAAAACTACCCTCGAAATATCCAAAATTATAGGAAGGTACCATCAAACTGTGAAGAACTTTGTCAAGAACTCTACAAAGGTGCGCAAGAGAGCTGATAAAGGTAAATCTAGAGTTGTTTCACGCCGTTCTCTACTCCAAATTTTACGTGAAGTTGTTAAACACCCTGGGAAGAGAAGTCTTTGACCAAGCCGGATTGAAGAATGTCTCAAAAAGTACTCGATGCAGCCTTCTGAAAGAAGTGGCAAAGTCTATTAAGCCTGTGACAAAGCCTCCATTAAAGCAACATCACATACAAAACCGATTGAAATCGAAAGAGGACAACATGGAAACGGACTTTTCCGAAGTTTTGTTCATGGATGAAGTGCGTGTCACTCTTGATGGTCCAGATGGCTGGAGGAAGGGATGGGTCCTAGATGGACGACATCGTCATCAGCGTTTAACGCACCAACAAGGTGGTGGTGGAATAATGATTTGGACTGGGACCATCGGAGGTACTTAAGTTGGCCGGTGGCGTGTCCGAGAGGGACTAAAAATTAGGTCAAATGCTTACATAGCTTTTCTGAAGGAGCACTTTGAACCATGGCTGAAGAAGTAAAGGTTGACGTTCAGAAGAACCATTATTTTTATGCAAGATAATGCTTCCTCGCATGCAGCAAACAAAAGCAAAGAGTATTTGCAACAACTGAGGTTCTCTGGGCTAAGGAAGATGGAGTGGCCTGCGAATTCACCAGATTTTAACCCAATTTAGAACTTTTGGAGTATCATGAAGCGACGCCTCTATGCAAGTGGACGCCAATTGAAAAGCAAAGATGAGTTGTGAGATGCTCTCCAAGGGTATCACGCGGGATAACTGTTGACGAAATCACAAATTTGACTAATTCTGTGGACCAACGTCTTTTACAAATCATTCATAAAAAAGGATCGCATATCCCTTACTAATTATTTCCACGTAGAAATTGTTGTGTAGTTATTGTGTTCTAATCATTTTTCCTAGTTCATTTAATGTTTGAAAATTATTTCAATAAACAAGTTATGGGTATATTGTTTTATTCTCAACCTCGTTAATAACTTGACACGCTGAAATCAACAGATATTCCTATTTTCTGCCATAGTTTCGCTAATACTGCTTTAAATACTTTTATTTTATGACTGGAGTAGCTGAATAGTATTGTAAGCACTTTCTTAAAGTTTCATGGATTTTTATTCACTCGCTCCTTAAATATTTAAAAATTGTAAACTCTTTAATAATTTGATGCGCAGTGTATATATATGTATGTATGTATGCATGCATTATAAGATTGAGTTAATCAACGTTTGTTTCCTTAAGGCTTATTTCCTATATATTTTAATCCAAACAAGAGTCAGATTTTCTATTCTGACCATGTAGAACAATCGTTTTGAAATATTTCCCTGTGTCTTTAAAAATATGCTTTCTCCAGTTGAGTTGATTGCAGAATATTGCATAGGACAATACAAAATTCTTCATTTGTTGCCAACTTTTTTTAATCGTAAATCAACAGTTACTAGAATAAATACATTATATGTCTAACCTTCACACTATTACATAATACAAGAAATTACAATTATAAAAGTAACAAGACTAGCTATAGAACAGAAAATTGGGATGGCCTATCATAAACAATAGGAAATATTACCACAAGTATTAATACTATTTGAGAGTGAAAGAGAAGAGAGAAGCAAGAGAACTAATTTTGGTCATTTTCTCTCAAGAATTTTACTAAGAGTTGTCTTCTAGTCTTTTCATGCGTTGACTACACCATCTTTTTTTAGTTTAAGAATTCAAATATAAAACTTTTAAAGCCCTCATTTTTTTTTTTAACTTCGTGAATTTTTCTTTGCATTTTGAACGTAATTTTTTAATACTACATGGGTCACCGTCATAGGTCAATGCTTAATGTTTCGCTTGTCACGAAGTTAATAGGATAAATACACATGGATATTGTTGTGACATGAATTGTGGTACATAACTTCTGGTCACCTAGAAACATAGAAAAAAAGGTGAACGAAGTACGCAGCATAGTACGTATTTCAGTAACATGAGTTTGTAACAATTTGTAAATACGTTTTTTTGTTGTTCACTACTTAAAAAAAGTATTTATCTACATTTTCTTTATTTCATGTGCGATATAACAAATGGTAACGATATAACAAATTTGTAACGATATAACAAATTTGTAACGATATAGCAAATTGGTAACGATATAAAAAATTGGGAACGATATAAAAAATTGGTAACGATATAGCAAATTGGTAACGATATAAAAAATTGGTAACGATATAACAAATTGGTGACGATATAACAAAGTGGTAACGTATAGCAAATTGGTAACGATATAGCAAATTGGTGACGATATAACAAATTGGTGACGATATAACAAATTGGTAACGATATAGCAAATTGGTAACGATATAAAAAAATTGGTAGCGATATAACAAATTGGTAACGATATAACAAATTGGTAACGATATAACAAATTGGTGACGATATAACAAATTGGTAACGATATAGCAAATTGGTAACGATATAAAATTGGTAACGATATAACAAATTGGTAACGAAGATCCGAATTTATCATGAATTAACAAGAGATCTAAAGCGTCATCGAAGAATTGAAACGAGAAAAAAATTTATGGAAAACTTCAGAATCTGTTGAAAATTTCTAAAATAACAAGAGAAATTTCACCAGAGCGAACCGAAAACGTTGGGGAAAAAAACAGCGTCTACAAGATTTGATAAGTTTTCAAGAAAATATTGAACGACAGGGAAAAATATTGAGGAAAACATCTAGCGATAGGAAAAAAAGATTTGAGAAACTGCTAGAATGGTTTAGCAAGAAAGGAAATAATTCTGAAAACTTAAAGATTTTTCACAAGAATTGATAACAAATTTAGTTGTCAATTTATTTACAAGCCAAAAGAAGTCCCATTTGAAGCATACTTTTGCAGGTACCAAGAAAAATTTTGAAAAAATCTGCAAAAACTCGGCAAGCGAGAAAAAAATATTAGGAAAACTATCACATAATGTAAGAAATAACAATTAGAAAAGTAACAAAACTAGCTATAAAATAGAAAATTGGGATGGCCTATCATATACAAGAGGAAATATTACCACAAGTATTAATACTATTTAAGAGTCGGAGAGAAGAGACAAGCAAGAGAACTAATTTGGGTCACTTTCTCTCACGAATGTTACTAAAACTTGCTTTTTAGTCTTTCCATGCATTGAATACGCCCTCTTTTTTTTAGTTTAAGAATTCCAACATAAAACTTTTATAGCCCTCATTTTTTTTTTTAACTTCGTGAACGTTTCTTTGTATCTTGATTGATTGATTGAAAAATATGCAAACTTTATCCTGCAAAGGCACTCTGATAAAGTGGCGTTCCAAGAAACAATACAAATATTGAAGTCGACATTTGAGGAGCAAAGCTCACTATTCAATACTTGATGGCAATGCTGAAATCTATCGTAAAAAGATTCGTATGCAGTAAATAGATACTGTGAAAAGTTCCGGTTAAATGAATTAGCGCCCGACATGTTTTCGATGCCTCAGTTCAGTCTTTAAAGACAAAGAATACCCCCTGTAGGGGCATCTGCGTGTGTAATTGTGAGGCAAGGGTTGCGCAATCTCCAACCACATCTCTCCTGAATCGGCACTGTTTGAGTCTAGTGAAAAGGGGACGTCCAGGACAACTGGAAACAATGCCAAGATAAGCGGAGAGCACATACAACACTTGGAAGTCCCAAATGGTCACCCATTTAGTACTGACCAGGTTCAATGTTGCTTAACTTCGGTGATTCAGCAGGAACCGATGTGTCAATGTGATTATGCCATAATGCTTAAGTGTCTAATATTCATACAAAGCTAAACGTCTGCATCAGAAAGAAATGAAGATCCAATTATTAAAAAAGATGGAGTAGAATCAAAACATTACTCTCCAAAATTTGACAGAAGAATGCCAAAGAATTCTAAATTTGAGAATGGGTAACGCAAAAATCGAAGAACGTGATATAGCAAATATTCACGCGATAAAGAACAAATTACAGGGTAACGAAAACTCTCATTTTTAAAATTAATTGGCTGTGGAGAATTCGATTTATATTAAGTCCATTTAAAAACAAACAATACCATGCCTGTGAATTCACAGAACATAAATTCTCTCACTGTAGGTGCAAAATAAACATTAAAAATAAACTCAGGGAGGGGATAAAAATAAAAACGTGTATAGTGCACGGCTAAACAAACAACAATTCTAAAATTTCAAGTAAAATACATTAATGCCGGTTTCGATGATAAAGAAATAAAATTCCAGGTAGATATGAGGTCGGACTTAGCCATAATTAATGATAAGACTTGGAAAAAAATAAAAAGTCCAACACTAATTTATTTAAAGAAAAGAAAAAAAAAACTTGCAAGAAGTGTTACCGGTAACATATTAAAATTTATGGGTGAAGCTTGCTTAAATGTTTCCTTCAACGGAAAAGGAAAAAAAGAAAGTTTTGTCATGCGAAATTCACATAATTTATTGGTAACAAACTGGATGAAGGAATTCAACCTATTTAACATTCCAATTTCTCTACAATAAAACAGATGGTATTATGCAAAATACAGACAAGATGAAAAGAGTTAAAGAAAAAGTTCCCAGAAATTTTATTCAAAAGCTAAGGCAAAGTTGGAGCTAAAAGAAAATGTAATGCCAGTTTTCCGACCTAAAAATCCAGTACCTATGCGTCTGTAGAAATCATTGATAAGGAGTTGTGTATGTAAAGGAAACAATAAAATCTGGGTTTACATTGATTATTCTACTGGTCTTAACACTTTTTAAAGAAATGAATTATCCCCACCCAACAGCAGAAGAAGTTTTTGCAAAATTCAATGAACAAATAAATTCGTCTAAATTAGATTTGTCAGAGGCATATTTCCAAACCCTCCAAAAATAGTTTGTAATCTTTTTTTTTTTTGTAACACTCTCCCTTAAAAAAAAAATCCATAAAACAGTAACATTTTTACGAAAAAACAAAATCATACCCCCCCCGCAAAAAAAAAACATTAAAAGGTTTCCATTTGTTGCTACACATTATTTTACAAAAAATAAATATTTGTTTATGAAACTTACCGTAGGTTGATTTGTTGTTGTTGTTGTTGTTGTTGTTGTTGTTGTTTTATTTTTCTGCATTAAAATTACAATATGATAAATGTTTCCTAAAATTATGTTTTTTTTCTTATCTTTTCTTTCGAGCATTTGAAAATTTGATCAACGATCGGCATATTCCGACGATTTACATAAACTACCGGCATATGCCGGTGCAATATCATGGAAAAACGGGTCGTTCCGTTCACTGCATAAGTATCAAAAGCAGATCAGATGGAAAATGTCTATTATCTTTCTTTATAGGAATTTATTATGTACCAATCGCAGATAGTCGTAAACAGCCAACATCTTATTTATAATATGGTAGCAGAGCAAAATGAACAGAGACACGTTAAAAATTATGCAGTGACTGTGGTAACGTTCTGCTTGCTAGTAATGCAGATTTAACTCAAATTTACTACATCCACTCTTAACTCCGAAATTGTGAAAATGCTGACACCAGCGCTTGTGTGCCGTGGTTTTCTTCTCTGTCTATATCATCTTGGTGATCACCGAGGGTGCGAGCACTGGTTCACAAATATATAAAAAATAAAAGCAACAGAGACTCACAAGTAAGAACACAAAATCTGATACATCGTGTATAAATCAGTTGTGCTCTGAGTATGTGTAATACTGTCAGCATAGAAAAAGGACCCTCAAGAGTTGTCTGTTGATAGATGTCTGTTGATGTGTAATTGTCAGTCGGTTGATCAGCTCATCTCATCTGCTAAAGCTCTGCCGAAGTCTCACTGCTTCCTAGCGTCTATCACCACATGGTTCCATCTGCAAACTGTCACCAACTGTGGCAAACTCTCTAGTCACAAAACAACTTTTGCAAACAACTTTGACTACTCAATATACCAACTTTCAATCATCTCGCCTCCCCTTTGTGAATCCTCTCATTGTCATGTGTTATGACTCTTTCTATTTCCAGCAAAACTTAACTTCCCAATAAATCACCTCCGAGCATTCCCCGGGGCCTTGACTCCAAGGCGAGGGGAAATCCATAATATCACATTTTTTTTCAAATATCTATCACTTAAAATCCACTAACAGGGCGACCTGGCATTGCCTAGAGCTATATAAAACAAATAGAAGAAAATGAAGTTGCGTTTGAATACACCTGCGATTCTCAGGATATTGAGCACTTTTTAATAACTGCATATCACTTTCTATCCCGGGCAAAGCCAAGTAGATTTTATTGTATAAAATAGTATAACAAAAGACATTGATGTTAGTTTTCCCTGGCAACTCAGCTTTTAAGCATTGCATCCCAATGCTCCCCGGGGGCCCGATGGGGAGGTGTCCATAGTCTCACATCTTTTCAAATACCTGTTACTTATGATTTATTAATCAATCGCTTTTTTGCGTAGTATTGTGGCATTTTAAGCGTCATTGGATAATTTTATGCCAAAACTGTGCAAATGTTTTGTATACGATTTGTTTATTGATTAAATTGTTTCGCAGACGCAGTAAGTAGTAGTTTCTATTTAACTCATAGATGTGACTGTGGCATGTACTACAACTTCGAGTCAGATGGGACCTGGGAGCAGTGCTAATTGAAAGGATACTCGTGGATCCTTAAATTAGGGATTCATCACATACTCTGGACCTTAATCAACTGAATGAAGATATTGGTCTGAACTAATAAATGTATGAGGGTTTCATAGAACAAATACAACTTGAAGGATCCAGTTGATGATGATGATGATGATGATGATGATGATGATGATGATGATGATGATGATGATGATGATGATGATGATGATGATTTACCATTTGTAACGGTCACTAAATGGACTTTTTAGTGAGTTATATATTGTTATTATTGGCTCACAATAAGCTTTCACGTGGATCATCAAAGATCTCTCCTTGAAAACAACCTGTGGTGCTCACTGGAAGTTGAGTGACAACAAGTCTCCCCAGATTTCCAGTACTCTCCACCTCTTTCGATAACATTTGCAAATAAATTTGCCTTATCACAATAGCCTCTTACCATTGATTTCTCGCTGGTAGCAGCCATTGATCTCCACTGGAACTTGAGTGACAATAAGCCTTCCCAAGGTCCCAGTTCTCTTTGCACTTGTCTAGCGGAAGTCTGGTCAGCGCTCCCTCCTCAGTCCTTCCATCCTCCTTGACCCTTCTCGACTATTTGGTATCACTCTTTTGGGGGAGGGGGTCGTGATAGAGCAATGAGAGGGGATGGGCAGGGGATAGAGAACTTGTAGATATGCAGCTTCAATGTTCTTGGTTCTCTGTAACGCTTCTTCATGTTTTGTCTCTGCAGCAGTTTTTAAGCATTTTATGTGTTTTTGTGTCCAAACATTTTAATTCATCTACTTTCCTATCAACTATACTAGCAATATATCGAATGATAAGCTATTGCTCTGGCATCGATGGCATATATTGTTTTCCGACTGTGGAGGTACAATTTAAGAATAATCCTTTAATCTTCTGTTGTATTCGCTGTGGCCTGTTTTAATGTTATCCACTTCCAGTATCCTCAAGTATGTGTAGCCTCTCTTGCTGTCAACACTCTTTATCAGATCTGTTATTGGGAGTTCTAGGCCATCTGAGTTGAAGAGCTTGTTTCTTTTCATTACAAGAATAGCACATCTGATGATGCCAAATTCCATCCTAAACAATTATTAAACAATTTGATTGTATTCAATAGGATATCAAACTGGTTCTCATTCTTTCCAGAAACCTTAAAGTCAACCATGAATAATAGATGGTTGACTTTAGCAAGTTCTTTTCCGATTTCATAACCTGTTTTCATATTCTGTAAAAGAAATGTCAATGGGATCAAGCTGATGACAAACAGCAAAAAGGAAAGACTGTCACTCTGGAAGATCCCTCTCTTAATTTTCATTTTACTTAATGCAACATTTCCTGAAGTTAAATTGGTTTTTCAATTCTTCATGCTATTCTTTATAAATATTCGGATGTTGAGGCTATTCTAAAAATTTATTATTATTGTTCTTATATATTTTTATGGTATATTTAACGTAAATAGGTAGATATTAGAATAGTTTCGATAACTTGATAATTATTTTTTTTATTAGTTTGTGCTGTCCTTAATTACTGTGTACCTTACAACTCAAACAACAAATGAGGATGGGGTCAGGGGACAAATAATGTTCCCTTTCCTATACTAACTACTGTTAGCAGAGAGACAGCACGTTAATAACATTTTTATTTTTACTTGTTCCACTGCAAACAAGGCATAGTGCCACTTGGTCGTAAGAGGCTACTATTTGGAATACAATTATCAGGATACTATGTAGGGCAGCGAGATGTCTGTTCACATCACTCGTAAACTTCTGCATGTCCGTACAATTAGGAAAAAAGTGATCCAAGAGAGAATTCCAAAGTCTAGCAGTTTAAAGGAAGAAACAATTTAAGTAGAACACTTTCCGGCAACTAAGGATCTCTACAGTGTAAGGGTGAGATTTGCCGCTTGTTGGGTTAGTGGGGGAGTGTTTAAGTCGAGGGGTACATGTGCTTGGAGTTCGTTAGAGCAAATTCTATTAAAGTATTTGTAAAACAGACTCAGAGATGCAAGATTCCGTCGATGGGATAGCAGTTGAAGTTTAGTTAACAGTGCAGAACCTATTAAGTAGGCAACTCTTTTTTAACACTGTCTAAGAGTGAGAAATTATATAGATATGTGAGAGCCTTTTCTAGTCTCACACAAAAACATGCGTTCACATTTCAAACCATTTTTCTTGTCATACACATACGTGCACACAAACATACGTGCACACATACACACATGTAGATATATTCATGTTCACGTACATACACTCACATTCATGTGCATACACACACACGCTAACGTACACACATGTATGCACACATGGGCAATGTCACTTCCCCTTTGAAGGAAATCCACACATGCAGAAAAGACCACCGGAAACAACTATAAAAGCAAGAGACCTGAGCTGTTTCCTTCTTTTCGATTCGGCTCCCGACCTGGGCGGTCGACAACCAACTGCTCCCTTTCGGGGCGTGCGCCCGCACGCCTCACGTCCCCTGCTACTATGTGTGGGGCAAGAGCCAACAGGCAGTACGTATACCTTACACACTTTCTCTCTCCATGGTCTGGATTGACTTTCTCACTCTCTTTCTCTATCTCTCTACAACAATAGACTTTCCTTCTCACCAGTTAACAGCGAGAGACGCACGCCAAACTAAACACATGCTGTACCCTTTTCTTTCACTTGGTTGTTCATGAAATAAATTCTAGTTCGTTTATTTCAAGAAACGCGTTGTTCATTTCTTCCTCAAAGCAATTCATTTTTCCTATTTTGTACGACTGGATGATATGTATAATATATCCGCCAGTCCACTACAGATATACCAACCCTGATGTGACGACAATACTCCATGCAGCATGAATGATGGACTTGTAGAGGTACAGGATACTCTTACGCGAGAGCCCATCTTCTTTGCAGCAGCCTTGGCAATGCCCTAAATGTATTTGTACCAATTCATGTTCTCTGTGAATGTTAAGCCAATGATTTTGAATAAAGAGTTTTCAGGTAGTGTATCATTAGCCATGGCTCTCAGTGGTTGAGAAGATTTCTTGTAATTATTAAACGAAAGAAACTTAGTCTTGACAGCATTGAATGCTGCCATCTATTTATGTCCCCATTCCACTAGAAAATGGAGGTCTTCCTTTAAGTTTTATGTCATTTCTTTATATCTGTGTTTATTCGTTTCCCCCTCGAATCTGTTATAGAGTACAGCGTCATCAACAAATATAATTCTCCCTATTTTTACTTTGTTCATTTCCTCCTCGTGTCTACCTTCCTATTGAAACGTTTTCTTTTGTTTCCTTTTTGTGAATGCTATCTATTTCTTCCTTTGTAGTTTTCAATGTGATTATCGAATAAAATTGATAACATTAATATGAAGCGTCAACCTCTTTTTTTCTTTCATGGCTGGCAGATAGTTACACCATTTAACAATTGCTAAATTCACTCTAGCGCTTGTTTGAATCGATCCTAGTTTTGCATCTTTGAATGTACCAAGGCTCATGGTAACAATTAAATATACTCACACCTGAAAGTAACCTGTATCTCTACAACGCCACTATTCGCCCATGCATGGAATATTGTTGCCACGTCTGAGTTAATGCACTTGTCTTTCCCTCTTAGTCAGGGTCCAAGAAGAGTCTCAGATGTAATAGGCATTATCAATCAAGTTCCAGCCTTTGCTACATAACCGCAATCACAAGTACTTTAATGGTATGAGCTCTGATAAACTCATTTCACTTGTACTCCCTCGACGTACATACCCCTGACAAATTTGTCTAGCAGCAAAATCCCAGGTCCCTAGATGTTGGAAAGCCTTCTATTCTCTAATAGCTTCTTCCCTCGGGGTGCTAGACTTTGGAATTCCTTCCCGTTTCCTGCTTCCCTGACTGTACTAAAATTAAGAAGTTTAAACATAATGCGAACAGACATTTCGCTCATTTATTTATATAGTCCCCTGCAGACATGATCCCAAATATTAGCTCTTTACGTCCAAGTGGTAATATTGCTTGATTGTGGTGTGAGCAAGATTTAAAAAAGAAAATGCTTCAAAGTGAGTTGTCAGTGATGGACTTGCTTATATGCTGGTTTCAAGATTTTCAAAATCTTAAGTGCTTAACTAATAACAACATTGCTTTAATGGGAAATAGAGTTTACTTTTGAAAATTCATGCATGGAGTATTGTTGCCACATCTGGTCTGGTGCATCTCTCTTTTTTAGACTGGGTCCAAAAAATTCTTCAATTTAATAGTTCCCATATTATCAACCAAGCTCCAACTCCCATCCTATCACAATAATACTGCATTCCTATATCTGTTTTACAAATACTTTAATGGAACGTGTCTTGACGAACTCTTTGCACATGTACCCCTCGACGTATGTACACTCAACAAACCCGTCCAGCAGCAAAATCTCACCCCTTAAATGTTGAGGTACCTAGAAGTTGGAAAATCTTCTACTCCAATAACTCCTTTCCTCGGACTGCTAGACTTTATAATTTCCTCTCTGTTTCCTGCTTCCCACGAGTGCCTAACATGCAGAAGTTTAAATATAATGTTAACAAACATCTTGCTGCAGAATTTCCTACATAGTTTCTCTGTAGCCCCTTATGCCAAGTGGCAATATACTTTGTTTGGGGTAAACAGGAGTAAAAAACATGCAAGCTGAAATGGACACAAATGCATGTTATGAATCAAATAGATAAAAACATAATAAACGAACAAAACATATTTATCTATTTACAAATTTACAGATGATTCAAAAATCTGTCTGTTGAAAAGGTAAATGTTTTCGTTTCAGGAAAGTTTAAAGTGAGAAAAAGGCACGTGTTCATTTAAGGTTCCATTTTATGCATGTGTGTGTGTGTGTTTAAAGTGAGGAAAAAGCATGGGCATTAGAAATATGTGTGTGCTTATTTAGAGTTCCATTTTATGCATGTGTGTGTTCAAAGTGAGGAAAAGGCGCAGACATTAGAAATATGCATGTGTTCATTTAAGGTTCCATTTTATGCATGTGTGTGTGTTCAAAGTGAGGAAAAGGTACGGATATTAGAAATATGTGTTTGTTTATTTAGAGTTTCATTTTATGCATGTGCGTATGTTCAAAGTGAGGAAAAGGCATGGACATTAGAAATATGCATGTGTTCATTTAAAGTTCCATTTTATGCATGCATGTGTGTGTTCAACGTGAGGAAAAGGCACAGAAATTTGTAATATGTATGTGTTTATTTAGAGTTCCATTTTATGCGTGTGTGAATTCAAAGTGAGGAAAAGGCATGTACATTAGAAATATGTGTGTGTTTATTTAGAGTTCCATTTTGTGCACATGTTTGTTCAAAGTGAGGAAAAGGCACAGAAATTAGAAATATGTATGTGTTCATTTAGAGTTTCATTTTATGTGTGTGTGTGTGTGTGTGTGCGTGTGTGTGTGTGTGTGTGTTTATCCTTTTTTGTTGGGCTGTAATTTGTAGAAAGAAAGGCGATATGTGTTTTGACAGCACCTCTGTATGCAAGCAAAACAGGGACATTTTATAAACACCAACTAAAACTTCTTGAGGTTTTCCATCAATGGTGCCTAAGATAGATACTTCATATCAAATGAGTGTTCCATATCTTGGATACAAAAGTATAAGAGAAAGCAGGGTTACCAAGCATTCAGTCAATTGTAATGAAAAATTGTCTCCGATAGATTGATCACATTGTGTGTATGGATGACGGTCGTCTGCAAGGCAATTATTCTATGGTCAAATGTGGGAAGGAAAGAGAAGTACATCAAAACCGAAGAAAAGATTTAAAGACACAATAAAATCTTATCTGAAACAATCTGGATTTTTTGTGGACTAATGAGAAAAATGGCTTTAGATATAACTAAATTCATGAAAGCATACAATCCTTTGAGAATAGCCATATGCAGTACAACGCCTACAAACTTTTGATTTGCAAAAGCAAACAGAGTCCAGCAGTCCAGCACTGGGTTAACAAAGTAATTTTCAGTGTAATACTTGTGTTTCTTGGATGTGTCTTCTCTCTTTGTTTGGCACTTGTTGTTGTTGCTGTTGTCATTTCCGAAACAGCGACATTGGTTGTCAGTCTGAGGAACTCTTTATTTGTCTTTTTGTTACCAAGGGACTGCTTATATTAGAATCAGCTAATTCGCATAGGCTTGCAAAAGAATCCATTTCAAATGAGTGCGAATCTAACTTACTGGTTTAAAATTCACAAGTTCACACTTACTTATGAGATAATATTTGTTCATTTCGTGACAATTTGCGTCAAAGAAAAGCAATTGATTTTAGTGCATCCCATTTCTATTTGATACAGAATGAGGGAGAAGTAAAAACGAAACAAATGGAGAATGAAAGAGAGTAGCTTACACAACAAACGTTGGCAACCTACCACCTGCGGGCCAGATTTGGCCAGGGAAGGCATTTTGACCAGCCCGCAAGCCTGATTACCAATGACTAATTTTAGCATAAGAGACGATAATTTCGATATAAAAAAATGTTTGCTGTTTTCTTCCTTTGATCGAGTCAACCGAATTTGAATTCTATGGCCATAAAAACATGATCAAACCCCAAGAACCTTCATTTCTGCATAATAAAAATTAAAAATAAACATAAAACAAAAGCTGAGAGCCGCTTTGAAGAACTGACCAGTGATAAAAATTAGGCAGGATAGCTTCAAAAGGACAATGTTGGTTGAGTCAGCTTTTTATTTCATTCCTTTAACAACGACCAACACATCGCTTACCTCTACTTTCATTTAAGTTACTGGAATCTTTCAATACTCCATTTTTTTTTTTTTTATCTTTTCAATAAGTTTCAAACATACGAAACATAATTTTATCCATTTCGCTTTGGGTGATTCTTTTCACTTCAAAGTATTTTGACATTCCTTGAGGAAATCTTATTTTTATTAGGTGTTTTTAAATTTTAGATTTTCTTTCTAAATATTTAAATTGACAGGGATTTGCATATGTAATCTTCCTAAATTTTTCATTATTGACCTTCATATGGCCTGCCACTCAACATTATATCACGATCCAGCCCACGGGTCGAATGGGTTGCTGATCCCTGTTATACAAGTTTGTATATTTTTTCCTGTAGAAACGTTGCACATACCTACTTGCTAATATACTATAATCTGAATAAAGAGAAAAATTCACATTTTATAATATCTTGGCCAACCTATGAATTTTTCAGATGATCCTCAGTTCAATACAGTGATCTATGTTTTTATTTTTATACTTTATCTATCCGATTTGAACCACATCTAAATGTTATTGAATTTGTATTACTTATGTAGAACAATGACTGTGTTAGCGTCGGCATATCGCAGGTAGGTCTAATAAACTGCTGCAAGGTGCCAAAACGCTTTGCCAATGAAATCACAGCAGCCAATAATTGGCAAATGGTATCTTTTCTTATTAAATTGTTAGGTAAAAGTACAAAATAGTTAAACAAAAAAAATAACCCTCCCCATATTATGAATGGCTTTCTAAATAATAATGTTATTATTTCAGTACGATCCATAAACTGCGCAAGTACATTATTTTTTCATTGAAATTATCATACATTGATTGTTTTTGGTTATAATTCTACATTTCTTTTCCTTAATTTTTAACCGCTTGATAACGTTTTAATTATTGGCCATCGATTTTTGGTATAAACAACGTTACATTTTCGTTCAACACTTTCAGTGCTTTGCATAACATGCCTGGTGATAATTCGGCCCCTATTCTGCATAAATTCCGAATTTGCTCGTCAACTTTTATTTCAATGTTTCAATGTCTTATAGGCAGATATAGCCTAGTATATTTTTGTGATATGTATAATCAATATATTTATATGTTTAAGTTTAATCTCGAAGTTGATATAACCCACTAACATTTATACTAGGTTTGACCAAAAGTATGTTCATTTTTTTTTTTAATGTCATCATGCTACTAAGGATCGTTTTAGATTCCTAGTCTTCAAATCCTGTATTTGGTGTAGGGAGTATGTTTATGTCTGTATGCAATAAGCCTCCAAGCCAAGGAATTTTTCTATTTTGCTTGTAATTAAGGGCATGAAATTGAAGATCTATCAGAGAACTATTTTATTTTTATTAAACGAGAAAAAAGGCTACAGAAACCTGCATAAAATATGCGAAATGTATGGAGAGAATACTGTCACATAACGAGTGTGCCAGAAATGGTTTGCTCAATTTGGAAAAGGAAATTTTTGGTGAGAGATACTCCTCACTTTAGCTGACCAAATGAAAGCTGTTGCTGACTAATTACAAATATTCTCAAGATGTCAAAATCGAGCATGGAAAATGAATTGCATAAACTAGTTGTTTGGGTTCACCCATACAATGACAGAAGCCAAAAAAACTAGCAAATTTTTTGGTCACCCAAATATATACAAGTGCAAATATAAAAACTTACCTGAATCAGCGTTTGGTCTGACATTTACGTTGTAAGTTTTGTTCTCTAAAATCTCTATCAAGGTCTGTTTTATATTCTGTGGGGTAGCAGCGCTTAAATTCCTGCGAACAAAATCGAAACAAAGAAAACATAAATTATTTTTGCTTATTTTGTGTCTGTTTTTTTATTGCAGGAATTCACTCTTTTCGGAACTATTTTATCCTGGTATAAACACACATCACCTACATACTTTTTCTTCTTTCTGAAGATGAGGCATACCTTGAAAATTCAAAGAACATAATACCAAGATACCATCTCTTAGTTCGACACATTGCGTTGGTAAATAACTAATTTGTAATTGAAAATTATTAAAATCTTTTAATGTTGTCACTCATTTTTTTACCTTGTCTCATATCCAACAGTGTTTTTCTACAAAACTGCATGTCATAACCTCAAACACAACTCTTTACTTTGTTAATTAACTAATTATAGTAAACTAAATTTTGAAAATCTAAATTAAATTTCAATAAAACAAATAAATTTGATATATAAATTTTTAATAGTATTCATTAGTACTCTCATGTTGTCAAAAAAGACATTTTAATAACTAAATACAACATATTCATTTTTATGTTTCGAAATTGCAAACACAGACCCATGGCACCATGGATTACACAGGAACTATAGGATAAAGTTATGCCCATCAAAAAATACAAATCAACAGCAATGTCTAAAAGAAGTTGCAAATTTCACCAAAAACAAAACAAAAAAAAACACAAGAATTTTTTCTTTTTTTTTTACAAGGGAGTCACCACTTATCAGTGATTGTTAGTGGTGAAAATTGGATAGAATTTGATTATTTAAGGGGATGGCTCAACAGGAACTTGTTTACATTGGATTTGAAGACGACCATATTGTAATCAGCTGGAAAGTAGCCCAATAGAACAGAGTTCCACAGGCTGACAGTTTTATTTAAGAAGCATTGTTCATGAAATTTGCATTTAGATTTAGACACAAATAAAAAGTGGGGGAAATTGTTGATAGTGATTGTCGCGAAACGATGACTTTTTGTGAAAGTTTGGTAGAGGGACCATAGATTGAAGCTCAGCCGAGCACTTGATATGAAAATAAAGATAGAGCAGAAACAGGTTCACAGTGTTTTTTTCTGTGTGAATAGGTTGCAGGAAAGAGAAAAGGGCATCGCCTACTAGGTTTCTAAGCCAGTTTTGAAATCTGTCAAGGCGCAATAGGACGCCCTGAATAGCTTCCATTCAGATATGGCAACCGTACTCTATTTTAGGATATATTTGGCTTTTATATAGGTAGAAGATTGTGTCGCGAATGAGATACTTTCTGGAGCAGTAAAATAAGACTACCATTTTTCCAGTGACTTCGGCAACAGATTTGAAGTAAGTCTTCCATTTCAGATCAGGAGTGAAGATCAAACTCAGAAGTTTGTTGAAACAAGGAGCTTCTTTGAGACGAGAGCCATCCATATCAACTGAAGTCAAGTGCGAATCAGAGCATTTATGGTGAAAAGATAGAAGTTTAGTTTTTGATGTGTTAAAATTGCACAATGTGAGATCTTGGTTATTGTTGCCATAGATAATAGTGTCATCTGCTTATATGTCAACAAATAAGCTTCGAATATAATTTAGGATATCATTGATGAAGATAAAGAAGAGAGTTGGGCCTAGGATGGGTAATCGAGGCACGTCATGGTTGATACTTTGAGCTTCAGATTTCTATCCATTGGTGACTACTCGTATAAACCTATCAGAGAGAAAAGATTTAGTGGCTGAGAAGACATTTCCAGATATTTCATAGCAGGAAATCTTGTAAAGTAGACCTTTATGCTAAACTCTATCAAATGCCTTTTATATGTCAAGAGCTATTGCTCTAGAGACGAAACCCCCATTGATAGATTCACTGATCCTATATGAAATTACAGTCAGTACATCAGCTGTAGATCTCACAGGATGGAAATCATATTGCTTGTCACTGGGTAGGTTGTTTCGCTGAAATGTTTGACAATTTCTCTATTTAGCATGGATTCAAGCAACTTGCTCATGACACACAGAAGACTGATTGGTCTGTACTGATACGCAGAAGACTGATCTCCAGTATTTTTAAATACTGGGCAAACTAATGAGGTTTTCCAATGTGTTGGGAAGCATTTCTCTTTTAGGCATCGATTGAACAGCTTTGTAAGAATGGGTGGTAGTTCCACTTTTTGGAAAATTCATTGTCATAAATTATAAATTATTAAAATTAATTCCATACCAAAATGCATATTATCAGTTCTAAGTGTCAACCTTCTGGGGTTGATGGTTCAATCCTCAGTACAGGTGTACAGGTGATACTAAGAATATAATAACAAAATATTTAAGACCCAGATTTGACTGACGTAACGAGAACGACCTACCCGGATTTCTGAGATCAACATAACGATTTCTGAGACTGAAAAGAAACACCTGAAAAAGTTTAGAGATTACATTAGCTGAAGCATTGTGAAAATAACATCCTAGATGAGAACAATGACGAATTCATTTTTATTAAACACTTTCCTGAGAAATATTTTCTGGTACTTCTCACAACTTATTTAATTTCCTGAAATTTTAACGAATGCTATTGAATACTATTGTGTCGTCATCTAAAGGTTGAGAATTATTCTTGCAAGTTTAAGTGAAAACAATGTGTCTTTTATTTAAGACTAACAGATGTACTAGGCTTTGCCCGGTATTAAACATGGCGTTAAATTTCTATAAATAAAGTGAAGCAAAAAAAAAAAAAAAAGAAACTGAGACATGTGCATGCCAATATTATGTTTTTTTTAAACAGTTCACTTCTTGTAAGTAAAAAAATACTTGAACTGAGATCGAAACCAAAACCTAAAAACAGTGAGTCAAGTACGATAACCATTAAGCCAGCTTGACACAATCTTTAAAAAATTGTGTTTTCAAACCTACTTATTCTTAACATGAAACTGTTGTGTGAAAAATTCGCACATGCACAGTCGTGAAACAGTTGGCAAACAGATAAAAATCCGATGACCCCCTCCAAGTACCAATTTTTCAATTTTGATCCCTTAGTAGCCCTTTTTTTGGATAAAACCCGATTACAAAGTTTTCTACATATCTGAATACTCTATATACGAAATTGCAAGTTTGTAGATAAAAAATTCGTTGAGTATATAGGTTGAGAATCGTCCTCACAGATGCACTCCACTCAAAAGATAGGCGCAAGTCCTGAGAGGTTAGACCTAAGACTACCCAGAACAAATGCCTCAGCCTGCCAGATAAAAAGCCACTGAAATGACCCAGTTTCTGCAAGACTGATATCGACTGGCATGTATCAGCGATTGGAATGAGTGGCCAAATGAATTGTGTGAATATTACACACCCGTCCACCCTCGACGTGTTAGATATAACTATATTTATAATCTCTGGGCAAGTCAACCATTGCTGAAATAGGTATATCAGCTTACCTCATAACACAAACTATCAACAAAGATCTTAGACAATGGAATTTGAACAAAATCAATCCTCAAGATTTGGAAACTGGGACTGCAGGTTGCCTGACCAATGATGATGATGATGATGATGATGACGATGCTGACGATGATGATGATGATGATGATGATGATGATGATGATGATGATGTGCACAGCTGAATATGAATATCAAATATTCATCCTTTACAGAACGCTTGCTTTGCAGGTGAAATTATCAATAGTAGAATCTCTTATCCCTTCTTACACCAGTGTTGCTGCAAATCGACATCGACTTTTATCTGCTATTTTTACAATCCGAATAAAATCCTAGATAGACTTACAAGCATTTTTAAATAAATTACAAAATAGTTCAGTAAATATCAAGCCCATAAATTTATTTCATACTTGCTGGTTCTACCCGACGTTTCTTGGGATTATTTTTACTTTTATTAATAATTTCTGTAACTGAGTTTTGTAATGTAAAAATTGCTTGCGTCCTCTTTGAAAGCCTATATAAAACAAAAAGGGAAATGGCCCGGTCTTCATCACAACAGATTTACTTTCTTTTCTAAGTAAAATGTCTGACAAACAAAGGGAACTAACTGTGTATTGACGAATACAGAGTTAGTTATCTTATTTGTAGAAGACTGAGCCGAGCAATCTCATGTCTGTGAGGGAGAGTGTGCAGAGAAAAAGGTTGTGAGCCAATCAAATTACAAATATAAAAGGGGCAGATGATTTCTGTTTTCCTGTCTACTTGGTTACTTTTATTATTTATCCAATTCTTGCTACTTCTCGTCCCCATATCAGACGACTCTCACTATTTTTCTTATTTAAATAATATCTGGATACGACCAAAAAATAGTAGAAAAACAAAGTTTTTTTTTTTTTTAAACAAATTAAAATCTACTAAAATTCATTATTCTAGAGCAACTTTTTTTCCAAAAAGATAAAAGCCTGAATTTTATCATATGAAAAGCAGAATAATATAAAACTTTTTCTACTATTTTTAATAGAATTTTAAATTTTAAATTTTCAAAAAAAACAAAAAAAGAAACACCATTTACCGCCATTTTTATCTCGATGGATAACACATTTACGTATTTTTTTAAATGTTTCTGAGTCAATTTTTTTTGTTTGTTTTTTGTCTAAATAAGATTTAGAATGATTTGCTATCAGAATATGCAAAAATATCATTACATAAGTACCTGAATTTCAAATAATTCCATCTTTTATTTCAGTCTATAGATTTCATGTGGTAAAATTAAAAAATCAAAAATTAAATAATATTTTTGAAGAAACTACGATAGCCTTTACATAATTAAATGAAGTCATTTAGTCCTGCAAATTTTCATGTATTTTAATGTTTGTTTTGACGATTTAGTGAAGAATCAACTTTATAAGGATTTAATTCCTTTTTTCATAAGCGAAGTTAAGCAACGATGAGGCTAGCCAGTACCAGATGGATGACTGTTTTGGGAATGCTAAGCGCCGTATGTATTGGAGACAACTCCTGCATCTAGTATCATGCTTAGTCGTCTTGACCCTACCTTGCCATCAGGACCAAGTGTGAGTGTGATAGATGCAAAAGTTCCCCACACTTTAAACTAAGTCAAGCGCAAGTCACAGCAAAAAGAAAACGAGGAGATAACAACCGTTTGTAAATATAAACAACAGTTTGTAGGCCTTATGGTCTACCATAGGTGAGGAAATATCATGTAACGACAAATTGCCGGAAGAAATTATCGTATTTTTAGCAAAATGCGTAGTTATTTATCGATTTTTTTTTAGTATCGATTCTTCCAAGCATTTCTTATTTAATAGTATATTAGCAGTATTGAGCTCACTAAAAGAAAATTATTAATTTATTTTTCAAAGATTTAAAAGTAGTGTTTTTCATAAAGATAATGAAATATATATATATATATATATATATATATATATATATATATATATATATATATATATATATATATATATATATATATATTGCTTATATGAAAGAATAATTATTATTAACATATTCAACGAATTTCACACTTCAAAACACAATGTAGGAAAAATCAAACACATCCAAAATTCGGATTTTCAACCTTAAAATCTGATACGTGCACAGTTGTTTATTTTTTGTTACTTTTTTATCTGCAATCCTCACCTTCCCCACAATACAATATATTTTGTTCAGTTCCGGCTGATTATTTTAAGCATATTTGTAACCAAAAATAAAGAAAGGAGGTTTTGCCAGCCCAAAAATATATATATAAATATCGATTATATATATATATATATATATATAGATGTGATAATAATATATATATATATATATATATATATATATATATATATATATATATATATATATATATATATATATATATATATATATATATAGATGTGATAATAATCTCGAACCGGAATCAAGTTTATAATTCTTGATTTATTGAATGGAGTGAACGAATTAAATCTCAACGTGAAAAAAAAAACATGAATGAGATTTTCATTTATGAATATTGTGTGCGGTTAATCACACTTTAAAAATGCATTCATTTCTTGTTTTAAAATAAATAAATAAATAAATAAATAAAAATCTAATTACGCGCACACAAAGAAATTAATGAATTTCAGAGGCGCAGGGATTTCACAAAATACGCCCACGCAAATTCTGTGGGAAGAAAACTTAGAATGTATATTTTTCGGTGGGCGTTGTCGGAAGCATACCACGTGACAAAGACGTGCACTTTCTTAACCAATCAACGCTCAAAGAAAGACTTAATTTTCAAACCTTTTTCCCAGCTTTCCTGGGAACCCCTCTAAAACATATATACACACTGAGCGAACATTCCTCCTTCTCTTTTCTCTTGTCAACCTCTTCGTTGCTCCTTTCTTTCACCAGCGTGAAGAAACACACCTATTTACACGTACGCGCGCATGCGCGCACAGAAAGAATAATACAGACACTCAGCTGCGAGCAGAAACATTTACTTTTCACTTCTCTTCTCGTTACACAAAAAAAAAAAAACAAGCATGTTTCTCACTAAGAAAACAAATGGCATTCTCTCCTTGTTTGGCCAAATATGAACACAGATGTTCGAAATTGGGCTAAAACGTGTGTATTCTGCCGAAAGAATAAAATTCACAGGCACATAAAGTCCCCTCTGAGCACCTTCGGCACACCTGATGCTAAATTTACCAATATCCACGTTGACTTAGTAGGGCCACTACCCACCTGAAAAGGACACACTCACATCCTCACCATAGCCGACAGATTTAGCAGATGCCCTACAGCCATATCCGTCAAGGACACATCGGCCACGGCAATAGTCAGAGCTATACTACAGGATTGAATAGCGATGTTTTGAGTACTTTCGGTAATCACAAAGGATAGGGGCTCACAATTCCAATCGACCCTTTTTACAGACTTTAGCGAATTATTGGGAACAAACCACATAAAGACCACGGCATATTATCCATGTTCGAATGGGCTTGTCGAACGCTTTCACAGACAACAAGAAAACTTCTTTGGCTACGAGTCTTAACAACGCAGACTGGGCGGATAATTTACCGCTAATTCTTTTAATGATATGAAACACGATAAAAGAAGATTTACAAAGCACGCCAGCAGAAGTAGTTTTCGGATCAGCAGTGATATTACCTGGACAATATTTTAATCAGAACGCAGACATTTCACCCACAACTACATTTGTGACACAAAATGCCTTTTCTCAATTTTACACCCACCAGGAAAGCTGACAAACAAATTTATATTCCGAACGACCTTCACACTTACAAATATGGGATGACGCAGTAAAAAAAAAGACACTTTGTTCAAATTATTCAGGACCGTACCAAGTTTTGGACAGGTGTAAAAAATATTTTGCTGTCCTGCGAAAAGAAAGGAAAGATAACATCGTGATCGATAGAATTGAATCGGTGTACATTGAGGAATATCCCCAGACAATTTCCCCACCAGAACAAATTCCCATGGAACAAGGGAGTGCAACAGAAAAAGATGCGAACGGCAAACCTACGACCAAAACCGAGAGAAGAGTCTATTGGCCGAAACATTTGAAGTAATACATTACAAACTGAAAAATATTCATATCTTTTCCAATCTGGAGGTGGGTATTTGTGCATTCATTTCTTGTTTAAAATAAATAAATAAATATCCAATTACGCGCGCACAAAGAAATTAATAATAGGCGCAGGATTTTCACAAAATACGCCCACGCAAATTCTATGGGAAGAAAACTTAAAATGTGTTTGTTCGGCGGACGTAGTAAGAAAACAAATGGCGCTCTCTCCTTTTTCTTTCGATTCAACGAACATTCTAAAAATAACTTTTACATTGATAAAAAAAAAAAATGGACTGCCAAAACACTATTTTCGGGCACTAAAATGATTTCGTTTCTACTTGTTAATTTGCGTAAATTAGGCACCTCCAAAAGTCACCACAGAATTAACCCCCCCCCATATGTAAAACGATGTAACTTTATTGTAAATTAATATTATCAATATAACTTTTATACTATTTAAAAGAAGAGGGGCAAAATAAACTAGTAATAATTTTTAAAACATTCTTTCATCGTATGAAAATAATGAAACTGCGAGACGAAAATCCTGTTTACATAATTGGCGTTTTAAAATAACGTTCCCATGTAGTAATCATTTCGAACATGAAAATATACACGTGTTTAATAAATCTAGCAAAAATCAACTAATGGTCAGATTTTCGTGAAATTTTCGATACTTATTCATTTGAGAATGAAATTACATGTAAAATGCAGTTTCGTAAAATATGCGAGGGGAATTTTTTTTAGTGCGTGCCCCCCCCCATATTTACTTTCGAAATTTGAACAAAATATATTTAAATCTATCGAAATTTCTATTTATTATGAAACATAAGAGTTCAAATAAGTAAAACATATATATTTTTTAATTTAAATACACGTATTGAACAAAAACTTACCTTGAAGTTACAATTTAAAAAATTATATAAATTTAATATTATTATGTTTTTTAATAGCGGTTTTTTCGAATTAATATATACTATAATCAGTTGTATTACCAAGAAAAAGAATATTCCTAAAAATTAATTAATTTTTTAAAGGTTAAAATTCCATTATTTCAAAACGTTCCGTTAGAACATAGATTTTTAATTAATTGTGTTTAAATTTTTTTTTAATATTAAGTTTTAATATGAACATGGCTCTTGTCAGCTATTTTATCGTCAGATTAAAACCGATTTGAAAATATTATTGTACAAATATTAAATATTTTGTAGCCCACCCCCTTATATCTTGTTTGTCTCTTTTTACCGAACAAAATATGGAAGCCAGTAGTTAACCAAATGAACATTCAGTAAAACCGTATTTCGTATTTAATATACAAATGTTTATAATATTATTAATCATTAAACTGTGTAAATCTTAAAACCTAACAAAATTATAACAAAAATTAATTATTAATTGCAGTTTGAAAAAGATAAACAAAGGTTTTTAAAAAGCATTAAGTCGCTTCTGCTTTTCCATAGTTCGTATAGTTAACAAAAGTCTGACGTCACAGAATTATGCTTTCTTTTTTTCACATTCGGTTGGCAGTCCCTAGTGTAAATAAACGAAGTTTATTTCGCATATTTGATTTTTTTTATTATTATTTAATTATTTGTGGTGGAAAAGGGATCTAATCAGACCTGCTTACCACTACAAGGGTTGATTAGATTTTTTAAATCTCGAGTCCGATTACAGTTTATAAATCTTTTAGGTTTTTTGATGGAGAGTTTATGTGGTTAGTTGGTTGGAAACAAAGTCAGAATGAAAAACGTAACTTGTTTGAATTAGCTGTATCTCACAACATCTGATGAAAAATACAATATTGAAAAAGAACAAGAAAAGGGGCCACTATCTTATAAAAAATATATTGCGCTGATGTTTACACGTTCATATATACGAGGGAAATATATTATTACATTTAAAATTTACCCGGAAACTGTTATTATTAAAATAACCTGAAATATTTGTTGCAATTATTTTATTTTTGGGCGAAAATATTGAATTTAATTCAATAATAATATCGTTACTTAAAGAAATTAATTTTTTTTTCGAGTTATAATAATTACATTTACACGGACTTTACTGGGGGTTTTTCCATAATGTTCCTGATTTTTTTTAATTGCTAACATCTACGATACTTTATTTTAATAAAAATAAAAAAGAAATTCATGCGATTTTTTTTTATTCTTGAACTGAGTCAGGTGTGAAATGGCGCCTGTTGAATGTCGAGCAGTGATCCGGTTTTTGTATTTGAAAGGACACACACCACAGGAGACTTTTGAAATGAAAGAAACTTATGGTGATAATACCCCATCATATGACCTTACAAAACGCTGGCATCGTGAATTTAAACATTGTCGGAAGTCTGTGGAAACAGCTGCCAGACCTGGTCGCCCCTCCCCTCTTCTGCCATTGATGAGGCATGCATCTGTCCATCAAGTTGAGGCTGCCATTTTGGAAGATCGGCGCATTGCTATTCGACAAATAGCCCAAGATATCAAGATTAGTACAGGGTCAGTGGAAACTATCATTCATGACCATTTGCATATGCATAAGGTGTCTGCCAGATGGATTCCCAGGTTGCTCACACCATTCCAGAAGCGAGAACGCGTCGAGTTCTCGAGGATGAATTTGGAGATGTGCCAAGAAGATGAGAAAAAGTTTTTCAAAAGACTGATTACACAGGATGAAACCTGGGTCCATCACTATGATCCAGAGACCAACGCCCAGTCAATGCAGTGGAAGCACTTGGACTCACCACCTCCAAAGAATGCAAGGGTGCAGCCCTCCGCTTGCAAGGTTATGCTCACAGTTTTCTGGGACCAGGACGGAATAGTGATGACAGATTTCCTGGCAAAGGGTACCACAATTACAGGAGCCTATTATGCTTCACTTTTGACGAAATTAAGGCAAGCTATCAAAATCAAGAAGCGGGGCAAGATCAGCAAAAGTACCCTCCCCCTATAGGACAACGTTCCAGTCCACAACTCGCATGTCGCCAAATCAGAAGCACAGGCGTGTGGTTATGAAATCCTCCCCCATCTTCCCTACTCTCCTGACCTTGCATCCTCTGACTTTCACCTCTTCCCAGCCATGAAGTTGTTTTGGAAAGGAAAGCGTTTCCCAGATGATGCAGTCTTGATTTCTGAAGTCACGTCGTGGTTGGAGGACCAACCTGGGGTGTTCTACAAAAACGGTCTCCAGAGCTGCATCAAACGATGAGAGAAATGCATAACTCTGGGTGGTTCCTATGTAGAGAAAGACTAATAAATGTGCCAAGTTTCGTTGCTCTACTACTATGGGAAGTTGGTCAGGGGCATTACTTATTGCACGCCCCTCGTATTCTTTAATGAACTAAAAAGTATACACACACACTATCTACTATTATAGAAAAGTCACTTTGTGTGCGTGTGTGGTGGGGTGAGAGAGGGCTCCTTCCTCATAGGTTCTGAAATTTATCTTTTGCTAATTTCACGCAAACTAATTTATATGTCAGGTAGTGTTCTTAGATATGTTTTCTACAGGAATTCATCCGAAAACTATTGAAACTTGAAAACATCCGATCTTAAAAACAACTTTTCTCTCTTATAGATAAAAAAAAATAAAAGATTCATTTTTACAAAGGAATATTTTATGTTATACCGGCCAAGGGAGATAATAAAATTTCAGCAAATCATTCCTT
This sequence comes from Euprymna scolopes, assembly GCF_053919585.1. Classification (NCBI taxonomy): domain Eukaryota; kingdom Metazoa; phylum Mollusca; class Cephalopoda; order Sepiida; family Sepiolidae; genus Euprymna; species Euprymna scolopes. The sequence goes on from NC_136484.1 coordinate 128,502,081, forward strand.
CTGAAAAAAAAAATGAAAACATATTTATTATAATCTGGAGATGTAGCTTAGTGGTAGAGCAGTCGACTACAGATCCCCTGTTCATCGTCAACCCCAAATATCAGCTAACGCGATATTGTAAACAAACACAGCCGGAATTTGATGAAAGACGTTATCATTATTTTTTTTTTATTTTTTGCAAAATTAGTTCACCAGGCAAATTATTCCTCGTAATATATAATAATCAATAGAGAATTGATTCCATAATAACAGATATGCAATTTGCATAAATTAAAATATCATGTTTAAGCATATTGTACTATCGGGAAACACTGGAATGCCAGCTAGTATATATATATATATATATATATATATATATATATATATATATATATATATATATATATATATATATATATATATATTCACAGTAAAACAACATCGCACAAGAGCCATGACAGCCAACAAACCGGGTCCAAGACTCGAGTTTCACCCTTATTTGGGCTCATCAGTTAGACATATTAGAACTCGAGATTCGAAACCTGACACTCTTGCATGTGAGGTGAGAACTCTGCCACATGTACGAACGCACAGTCTATTAACTAACACAGATCAAGCAAACCGCAGCAAAATCTGATTTTGGAATGACTCTACTTCGTCTCAAACAAGGAACGTGGATGGTTGGATAAGAGCAAAACTTGAGTTTGGGCTTCTGGTTTGTTGGCTGTCTTGACTCTTGTGAGCTGCAACGTTGTTTGATTGTAGAAATAAGTATATAATCTCTCACATTCTGAAAATTATATATATATATATATATATATATATATATATATATATATATATATATATATATATATATATAGCTCGACTTTCCTTCTCCCGCCATATTCATGACTTTTTTCTTTTAAATCGTATTTTCCTCGATTTAGCTCTGTTGAGCGAGGAACGAAGCCTGGTTAGCTAACCTTTATTTTCATTTTTATTTTTTTTTAATTATTATGTTGATTGGTCTGTATTTAGCCATTAATATATATATATATATATATATATATATATATATATATATATATATATATATACATATATATATATATATATATATACTTGTTTATTGTTATATAAACATGCTTCCATCCCGCTGCTACAAACAGCCACTTGTTTCAATCAAACAACAGATATCATCAGGCAGCGACTTGACTATTCAAACTTTCAATGAATAATTATTCATTCATTGAACATTTGAATAGTCAAATCGCTGCCTGATGATATCTGTTGTTTGATTGAAACAAGTGGTTGTTTGTAGCAGCGGGATGGAAGCATGTTTATATAACAATAAACAAGTATTATCAGCTCTTTTTATTGAGCATTATCTAACAACCTTGTTGAATTCACTAGTCCATTACTTTTGAATAAAAAAAAACCCGAGTATATATATATATATATATATATATATATATATATATATATATATATATATATATATATATAATACTCAACATTAAAATTTGTTTGGTCGACAAGTCACCTGAAGGAAGTTGAACGATAACTCTGGTCGAAACGTTGTGAGAATAACACTCAAGTAATAATAATCCAAATAATAATAATAATAATAATAATAATAATAATAACTAGCTCTTGTGCGCCCTCGATGTAAATACACCCGACAAACCCGATAAGCAGCAAAATCCCACCCTTACACGGCAGACCTCCCTAGATGTAAGAAAACCTTCTACTCTAATAGTTTCTTCTCCAGAACTGCTAGACTTTGGAATTCCCTTCCGAGTCTCTGTTTCCCTGACTGTACTGACATGTAAAAGTTCAAGTGTAATGTAAACAAACATCTTGCTGCTCAACTCCCTACATAGTACTCCTACAAATTATGTCCCAGATAGTAGCCCTCTACATCAATGTGCCTTGTTTGGGGTAAAAATGCAAAAAAAAAAAAAACTTAATAGCGATGATATCGCAAGAAAACAGACTAACAACAACAAGAACGCCAAATAATGCAAACTTGAGGAATTTTAGAAAGCCATTCTTAATACTTAAAACTCAAATTCGCTTAAAAAATGTCTTTATAAAAATAAAACTATTTGATCAATTTACATGAGTTTTAGAATACGATATTTTCTTTTCCGTCGAGGGTAAAGCACTTCATACATATTTTTCTTTATATTTGTTTTTATTTATTTATTTATTTATTTATTTATTTATTTATTCAAATAGGGGAACTTTTGGACAAACTGTGAAAATAATTTATTTGAAAGAATTCAAATATTTATATAAAAAATTGTTTCACAACTTAATCTTTATCGTTTAAATAAATAATTTTTAAAGTTCAAATCAACTTTCGGTGGAGAATGATATTTAAAATCGGAAATTTAATTTGAAATGTTATTTAACTGTGCCGTGTTCTTTGTCGCCCTCGAAAACTATAGACAAAAATAAATAAATAAATAAAACATTCAATTTGTTTAAAATGCGGTCGCGCACTTAAATAAACGACTTTTGATGTAAACAATATTTAATTTATATGATAATGATAAAAACACAAATCATTAAAACCTAATTAGGTTGATGAAAGTTTATAAGGCCAAGTCCAACATTTCACTATACAAAGTTAAGACGCCGGAAGTGGACTCGGTTTATCTAAAATATAGAATGAAACGAGGTCACTAAACATGAAACGAAATACGAAATCATATGGAAATAAGTTATTTCCAAAAAGTATTCTAGTTCTAACACTTCTTGTGCTATCATGAAACACATAAATATAATTAATATAAAAAAATATTTATAGAAATGTAAAAAATAAAAGTTTATTATTTTTTTATTGTTTCGTGATAAAACAAGGAGTGGTTTCATATCGTTTCGTATTTCGTTTCATGCTTAGTAACTGAATAATAATAATAATAATAATAATAATAATAATAATAATAATAATAATAATAATAATAATAACTTTGTTACATTAAACATAGTACCTATTCACAATGCCTCCCCACGGGACAGATTTAGACATCAGGGTCGTTTTTTAATGTGGAGAAAAAATTGTCTTAAAAATTGTCTTAATCGTAAAGGATTTCTCTTCCACTGAGAGAGAAGAAATTGAAATGTAGCACCTGAAGAACAGATACTACACTTTGATCTTAGCTAAAAGGCCAAGAAAGACAAATCATTTTTATTAGCTTTGCCTCAATAGCGACACCAATTTTTGTTTTATTCCACTTTCTTTTTTTAGGGATGCACAGCATGATAACGGACGGAGCGATAAGCGTAATAATAATAATAATAATAATAATAATAATAATAATAATAATAATAATAATAATAATAATAATAATCTAAAAATAGTGTGAAAACTACTTTTATTTTCTGTTTCCTGTTGTTGTTATTGTTGTGTGTTATAATTAATAATGCTATTAATACTACTAATACAATGAATGTTACTAATGTGAATTGTTTCCATGGTCATACACAAAAGAAGAAAAATAAATGGCTAATGTATAATCTCAGGGGAAACCAGTAATGGAGAAATTGTGGACATTTTTTTTAAACCTGATGGCAATGGAAATGCAGTTTCCATTATTCTTTAGTGCGGATTTATATTTTCCCAATGGCTAATGGAGGACCTTCCGATATAAGAACAATGGGCAAAAAGCCGCCCTAATTCCTGCTGGGTTAATAATCGCATCTTGTTTGTTTATTTGTCTTTTGTTTTTTATCATAAATAATAATAATAATAATAATAATAATAATAATAATAATAATAATAATAATAATAAGAAGAAGAAGAAGAAGAAGAAGAAGAAGAAGAAGAAGAAGAAGAAGAAGAAGAAAACCGACCCACCAAAAAATATTGTAGCACAAGCTTTGGATGATGCTACACAAAATGGTTATCAAGGGTCAAGGAGATGGAAAGACTAAGAAAGGAAGAAAGGACAACAGCAACCAGATCTCAATCAGATGGTGTAGAGAGTACTGGGATTCTTTGCGAGGCTTATTGCAATCCAAATTCCAGTGAAGATTAATTGTAGTTGACAGTGAGAAATGATGGTAGGTGACTATTGTGATAATGCGGAAAGATTTGGCATGTTTATTGAAAGGGTGCAGTCAATCTCGAAACACTTGGTCTTATTCAGATTCTAGAGAAAAATCATTTGCTGTTGCCAGTGCTAAATCATTGATAATTACTTGTGTTACGTTACCTCCCCTCCGAGGGAAGGTCTAAATGACTCATCAAGTCACAACTAAATAAAACACATAGGATTGTTATCAATGTAATCACAAATCATAACAGCACGAAGATTAATTGTAGTTGACAGTGAGAAATGATGGTAGGTGACTATTGTGATAATGCGGAAAGATTTGGCATGTTTATTGAAAGGGTGCAGTCAATCTCGAAACACTTGGTCTTATTCAGATTCTAGAGAAAAATCATTTGCTGTTGCCAGTGCTAAATCATTGATAATTACTTGTGTTACGTTACCTCCCCTCCGAGGGAAGGTCTAAATGACTCATCAAGTCACAACTAAATAAAACACATAGGATTGTTATCAATGTAATCACAAATCATAACAGCACGAAGAAATGAAGAAATTATTAGTTTGATGAAAGGATGTTTTATTGAGATGTTGACTGGGCTTTCTTTTCTGCCAGCAGCAGAGGGAGCATCTGAAGCCACGAATATTTGACTAATTAGCTTATCATCAATCTTAAGACATCTGTGTTTGTCAAGTTCACTTCAAGACTTTCAACCGATTGCCAACTACTCTCTTCACTCCCTTTCTCTTTTTTTTTTTTTTACATGGAGGTCACCACTTATCAAGGCCCGGAAGCCACTCGGGGATAAGGATTATTGCGTGTACAGTAATCAATGAGATAGTATCATAGTAATCATTAGTATTGGATATTTGATAGTGTCTTACTTAAGAGAGCGGTTTGTCAGGAATTTGTTTATGTTGGACTTGAAGACATCCAAGTTGTAGTGAAGTGGGAAACAGGCAAACGGAAGAGAATTCCACAGTTGTGCACTTCTAAGAAAGAAGCTCTGCTCATGGAATCTACATTTGGATTTAGGCACAGATAAAGAGTGGGGAAAATTAATGACACTTGTTTCAACTAGATAGGTGTTTTTCGTGAAAGATTGGAGAGGGGGGGACCAGAGATTAGAGCTCAGACGAGCACTTGCCATGGAAGTAATGATAAAACAAAGACAGGCTCGCAACGTCTCTCCTGTGGGAGAGAGGCTGCAGAGAAGAGAAAAGGGCATCCCCCACTAAGCCACGAAGTCTCTTTTGTACTCTGTCAAGGCAAGATAGGCTGCTTTTAGCAGCTCCTGCCCAGATGTGGCAGCAGTACTCCATCCTTGGACGTACTTGGCTTTTATACAGATAGAGAATTGCATCAATAGTGAGATATCTTCTGGAGCGGTAGAAGGATCCCATCATTTTCCCAGCGTCCTTGGCAACAGACCTTATGTACGTGTTCTATTTCAGATCAGGAGTAAAGGTCAAGCCCAGAAGCTTGTCAAAACATGGAGTCTCCCCAAGACGAGAGCCATCCATTTCAATTGATGCCAGATGGTGATCAGAGCGTTGATGATGTAAAGATAGAAGCTTGGTTTTGGATGCATTAAAAGTAACCAGCCATCTCTTCCCCCACTGTACCACGCGCTCAAGATCAGAGGAGAGAGAATCAGAGAGAACTTTGTCTTTTAATTATATGCTGTCACATCCGCTTCTGGTATGCAGAAAGTCGAGCTGACATCCGAGTACACTAAACTGACCCTGACTGAATCCTATTTCTTGTTATCCTTAACTAAAAAAAATTATAAGCATCCAATAGTTAGCATTTGTAGGAAAACTCGGAGTAAGATAATTGTTGTGGGGACACCCTCATGCATAAGATATGAACTCTTCCGAACTATATAAATTAACTGAGTAAATAAATAAATAAATAAATAAATAATAATAAGAAGAAGTAGTAGTAGTAGTAGTAGTAGTAGTAGTAGTAGTAGGCATCGATTAGCACCACACCAAATAGTCGAGAAGAGTCGAGAAGGATGGAAAGACCAAGGAAAGAAAACGCTAATCAAACTTCCACTGGATAAGTGTGTAGAGGACTGGGACTTTTGGGAGGTTTATTGCCACCCAAATTGTAGTGAAGACAAATGGTTGTTGCCAGCAAGAAGTTAATGGCAAGCGACTGTTGCAATCATACAAATTCATTCGCAAAAGTTATATAGGTAGAGAGTACTGGAAATCTGGGGATATTTGTTTTCACCCAGACTCCAGGAAACACCACCGCAATCACTGAGTGAGAATTCCTAACGAGTAAATAATAATAATAATAATAATCCTCCCTCTCCCTATCACACTAGTTGTAATACAAGAAAAATCAACGTGATCATAAATACTATCATAAATACATGTAATACAAGAAAAATCAACGTGATCATAAATACTATCATAAATACATGTAATACAAGAAAAATCAACGTGATCATAAATACATGTAATCAGAAATACATGTAATACAAGAAAAATCAACGTGATCATAAATACTAAAGGTTCCAATAACTTTGCCTGTTAGTAGAAACCAACTGTATAAAACAAATTGAATTCCTATATGACAAAAAACGTAATAGATATTATCTCAACAAATTGACGGACAAAATAATCTTTAATTGTGTGTAATATCAATGTGCACGTCCCTTGCGTCATCTTTCATTTGACCGATTGTAGGAATACAAGTCTGATTTTAAATGGAGGGTTTATTTATATTAGAAAGATAAACATTTACTTAATATTACAGACAGCCAAGAGAGAAGAGTATATCCAACCGAGAGGGAGAGGAGGGGGGATAGACAGACAGACAGACAGACAGGTACAGAGCTACTAAAATCATGTTAGCTTCTGACGTAAATGACGTCACTTCTCACCAAGGTCATACTTAAGTTCACATCCGTCTATCATTTATCTAGTTCGTCGTTCATTCTGGACCCTTTTAACTAATCTGTTATTTTTCCATTCTAAAACGAGCGACATAATTCTGTAACACAATACTTACAGGAGAGAAATTTATGTTCAAATTTTATAGGAGAACGAACGCAAATAAATTTACTAAATATAAATTTAATATTGAAAATAAGATTAATTAATTAATTTTTGTTTGGTTTGTGTTTAGTTAGTGCAGTGGTCCCCAAACCTTTTTACATGATGGCACACTATTGGGTTCTGTAAATTCTTACAGCACATCTATCACATAAAATTCAATATTTTCTACTCATAAAGTCTCTTTTTTTTTTCTTTTTTTTTTTTTTTTTGCAATAAAATAATAACGTTTAGTTTGAAGGTTAGGAAGATTTGTAGTAAGGTGTCTTTTCATCTAACTTGTAACCATTGCTTCATTAGACAACGTTTGGCTGCACATAACACACAATGGAGAAGGAATGTGTTCATATTTAAATAAGTGAAATCCAAATTTCAAGTATTTATCATTATATAACGTGCAAACCTTTGCTTTTTAAAATATAGTTTTAAAATTAGTATTATCATCATCACCTTTTTCTTCTTAGAAATTTGTTCATAATTAAGGGTGAATTGAATATAAAATTGAAGAAAAATAATAAATCAAAGAGGATTTTTATCATGTTCAGCCATGTTTTCTTTTATTTCTCCAATTAAAATCTAAATTTAGAACATCTAAATATTAGATAAGAAATACCTACAAAGAATCTGTGAATATTGTAAACGAGATAGATGATATAAAGCCTACCAATGTTTATTGTTATGGAACATTGGAAATATCTAACATTTTAAAGAAACGGTTTATATCATATTTTCTTTTCTGTTTTTTATCGTTTTAAGCATCAAAATAATGTAAAGTAATGACGAACGACTTCGTATTTATTAATATAAACACATCCACGTATGCGGATATGAAAGCTTTTTTTTTTTTCACCTATAACAACTTGCGACCTCCACCTCTAACCTTTTCACGGTATACCAGTAATCATTCACGACACACTAATATGCTACGGCACGGTGGTTGGGAACCACTGAACCAGTGGTGTGTGTTTGTTGTTGTTTTACTTAGTGTGACAGTATATCTTAATCTTTCATCTAAATGTGAGTTAAACCATCTAGATATCCGGTCCGATAAGTAATTATCAAAACAATGGTTAAAAATGTCTTTCTTTTCGTGTTCTCCATCAAAATATTTGCCTTTGGTCATGTTTGTCTGATTAAACTATTTCATTATTTTTTTTAATCGCCCAAAATCCATACAAGAAATGTCTGCAAATATCCGCAGTGTAACTAGGGTAAAATTCGATTCTAAGTGACACTTTCCTAGAAGTGAAGCTCCAATCTTTAGTTGGGTAATATCAAAAATACAACTATAAACATATAAAAATAGAGTCACGATTGTGTTTCTGAATTTTTGAGATGAGGATTGATAAATTGTACTATTTCGATTATTCAGACTACTGTGTTCATCTTGAGTGTTATTCGCACAACGTTTTGGCCGATGTAGCATCCAACCTTCTTTTGCAAAAATCCGTGACATAACAGACAAGGTACTAAATGAAATTCAGTTCTAAGTGACACTCTTCTAGAAGTTGAAAATTCAATCCTCAAAGCGGGCAATATTAAGAATACAATTGCGAATTACTTAAAACCTCTACTGGATCATGGCTGATGGAATGAGAGTATGCTACCTTATTTGATTAAATATAGGACTCAGTTCGAAATTCCGTGCAGATTCCCAAGTTCAACAGAAAGATTCCCACGTTCGACAGAATACACCTGAAGAAGGCTGGAGGTTACATCGACCAGAACGTAGTGAGAATAACACTCAAGATTAGAACAGTAATCCGAATAATACAAATAATACTCTTTAATCAATTCTAGCTGTCATAAAAATTCTATGTCTGCTTCTAAATTCATATTATCTGTAAATGTTCACGTATTTTACGTTTGTGGGATGTGTCCTGCATTCCTTCTATCAATGTAAGAATTCATTTATTCTTTTTACACTGATGTTTCGAATCTGTAGTATTTCGATACATTCTTTAGTCACACTCGATTAGAAACACGTTTAGAGCCTGTCTCGTCTTCGTTGGTTTTCTCATTCTCTAAACGGCATAATCATGTTGATCCACCGCTCTTGTTAGATCACCAAAGTTAAGCAATATTGATACCAGATGAGTGACCATTTGGGAATACCAGATGCTGTATGTAGGAGGACGTCGACACTTAACTGCAAGAGCTGCAAAAATCTAACATCGTCATTTCCCCTGACTGGGATATAAATTCAACTGGGGATTGCTTGTGAATTTTAATATTTGCTTCGAAGGAAGCTGATTCAACCCGCCTAGGATGATTGCCGCTAGTATGATATTCTCTCAATAACGACTAGTCTTTTTTTTTTCTTGTTTTTTTTTAATGTTTCTTAATTATTTTAACAATCGTCTCATGAGTTAATTTTTCTAGCTCTCCAGTTTTTAGAAAGCAACTTAAAGTGGTGCAAAATCCTGGGATGTTCACGTGGTATTTCTGTTAAATAAACTAAAAAAAATTACTCATGTTTTTCGTATGTCGTTACATAATATGAAAAATAGAATGAAGAAAGAAACCCACCTCCAATCTGTAGTGGAATGAGTCCAAAGTAAACAAGTTCTTGATGAGTCGTTCCACATGCTACTAAGACGAGCGCACCGCACCGCGACATAAGCTTCTTTTTTAACGACTACAAAAAAATCTTTTCAGCCACCGATAGTCATGACAAATAACACACTAAGAGCTCACCTTTCAAATTCCTTGGCTTAACATTTACAGACATGAATTGGAACAAATACATTGAAGACATAACCAAAGCTGCTGCAATGAAAGTGGGTTCTCTCTACCATGCTAGAAAAATTACTCACACCAGAGAATATCCTATATCATTACAAAGTCATAATTCGTCCATGCATGGAGTGTTGGTTGGAGGAGGGGGGGCTGTCATCACCACCCCCGCCCCTCAACCGCCCCCCCCAATATAAACAGAATTTTTGTGAAATGTTAAATGGTATTCTACTCGGCGCCTTACTTACAGAAAAACGGTTAATTAAACTGCAAAAGCACCCTTTAAACTACACAAGTTCTATAATTGAATACACCCCCCCCCCAAAAAAAAAGTGCGAAAAACATAAAAGTTTGTTTTTGTAAACCACTCGTGAAAACTTACATTTTTAGATCAATTAAAAAGCATTAAAAACTACCTAACACACACACACACACACACACACACACACAAAATGAACCACATTTTTTTTTAACTTTCCCGTTATTTCAAATGTCTACTAAAGATTCTTCCACAATGTGATGAGTCACTTATCTATAAGAAAACACTATTGAAGGCAGTGAAATGGCGCAAAATAGGTTCAGTGTCCAGGGGTTCATACCATGCAAACGGTAAATTTGCGACAGGTTTGATTATCAGATTCGGTGTCAGCAACCTCGAATAACCCTTAAAAAAAAAATTAGAGTGGTCGGTGTTCTGTTGTAGCATAAGGTAACATTTACCATATTTTTTAACCTTAAATCACAAAAAAGAGAAGGGGGCAACAAAATAGCCTCCAATATAATGGTTATGATAAAGAGAATTCAACATAAATAGCCTCTAACACTTGATGGACGGCGAAAAATAAAGGAGTGAATAACAAAATTGTCTCTAATACTTAATGATCCATAAACAGAAATGAACAACAAAATAGCCTCTAACCCTTATTAGCCCACGAGAACAATGACAGAGTCCAACATTTAATGGGCGACGAAAACGAGGGTTCAGCAACAAAATAGTGTCTAAAACTTAATGCCACACGATAAAGAAAAGTGAACAACAAAATGATCACAAACACTAAATGATTCAAAAGAAAGAAAATCGAACAACAAAATAGCCTCTAACACTTAATATCCTACGAGACAAAAAGTGGACAACAAAATAGTCTTCAACACTTAATGGCTCACAATAAATAAAAATGGACAACAAAATTACCTCCGACATTTGATGGTCCAAGAAAAAGAAAAGTAAACAAGAAAAAATAACTTCCATCCATAAATTGCTCTCGAGAAAGAGAAATGAACAGCAACACAGTCAAACAAAATGGTCTCCACCACCTTAATGAAATATAACAATGATAAACCAATGTGTTGTCGACTATTAAATTAACGTAAACTTTGGTTGTGTTAAAACATGTCTGATAAAACTTATGTATTTAAGAATTCAGGTGATAAGTCGTCTCCCTCTCAGTACAGACCAATAAATCTCCTGCTTGTCATGAGCCAATTGCTGGAATCCATATTGAATAGAGAAGTAGTCAACCACATCATCAGAAACAACCTTCTTAGTGACATGCAATATAGTTTCCGTTCTGCCAGATCTACAGCAGATGTGCTAACGGTTATATCGCATATGATAAGTGAATCTCTCGACAAAGGCTTCCTTTCTAGGGCAATTGCTCTTGACATATCGAAGGCCTTCGATAAGGTATGGCATAAGGGCCTACTTCACAAGATTTCCAGCTACGGTATCACTGGAAATGTTTTCTCAATCATTAAATCATTCCTCTTTGATTGGCTCATGAGTAGTGGTTGATGGGCAGAAATCAGAGGCCCTCAGTATTAATGCTGAAGTCCCTCAGGGTTCCATACTGGGCCCAACTCTCTTCCTGATCTGCATCAATGATCTCCCAAAACACATATTTAAATCATTCGTTGACATCTATGCTGATGACACGGCCATCTATGGCAACACATCTAAGGCCGTAAATGACAAAGTTCTCTCTGATTCTCTCTCCTCTGATCTCAAGCACACGGTACAGTAGGGAAAGAGGTGGCTGGTTACTTTTAATGCATCTAAAACCAAGCTCCTATCTTTACACCATCAACGCTCTGATCCCTTTCTGGCATCAATTGAAATGGATGGCTCTCGTCTTGGGGAGGCTCCATGTTTTGATAAGCTTTTGGTATTGACCTTTACTCCTGACCTGAAATGGAACACGTACATCAAGTCTGTTGCCAAGATCGCTGGAAAAACGGTAAGATTGTTTCAGAAGATATCTCACTGCTGATGCAATTCTCTGTCTGTATAAAAGCCAAGTACGTCCAAGGATGGAGTACTGCTGCCACATCTGGGCAGGAGCTCCTAAAAGCAGCCTATCCTGCCTTGACAGAGTACAAAAGAGACTTTGTGGCTTAGTGGGGGATGCCCTTTTCTCTTCCCTGCAACCTCTCTCCAACAGAAGAGATGTTGCGAGCCTGTCTTTGTTTTATCATTACTTCCATGGCAAGTGCTCGTCTGAGCTCTAATCTCTGGTCCTCCCTCGCCAATCTTTCACAATAAGCACCCATCTAGCTGAAACAACTGTCAAAAATTTTCCCCACTTTTTAACTGTCCCAAAACCAAAACGTAGATTCAATGAACAAAGCTTCTTTCTATGGAGTGCATGCCAGTGGAACTCTCTTCTCACCTGACTACAACTTGGATGTCTTCAAGGCCAACATAAACAAATTCCTGATGAACCGCCCCCTTAAGTAAGACACTTTATCAAATCTCCAATATTAACGATTACTACGATACTATCCTATTGATTACTGTACACACAATAACCCTTATCCCCGAGTGACTTTCGGGCCTTGATAAGTGGTGACTTCCATGTAAAAAAAAGAAAACAAAAAAAACTCTTACCCCAAAGTCAAGAGTCAGAAATCGTATTTGAAAACTCTACTTATCCTCTACCTCAGAGTCGAGAGTTAGAATGTTATTTAAAATCTGTTTTATTTTGTAAACTGGCTCAAAAGTTGGGAGCCAGATTTTTTCAGCCTCCCCACTAACCTAAAGTCCAGAGTCATAAATCTTATTTGAAAACTCTGCCTATTCCCTACCTCAGATTCGAGAGTTAAAATCTTATTTTAAACCGCTTTATTTTAAAAATGATTCAAGATTCGAGAGTCAAATATTTTTATGTAAGATTTCCCAGATGTAAGTCAGAAATTTTTATTGCCGACAAAAGTCAAATTCATTTTCTTTTATCAAAACATTTTATAAAGTTTTAAACCGACTTCATATATTTCAGGTGAGGAATCTGATTCGGTAGTCAGGAATCAAAAATTCTTGTTGTAGTCAGAATGGGATCTTTTTACAGGCAAATCTTCTCGTTTTATGGACAGTAAGTTTCTTCATAGTTTCATATTTATGAGTTATGAGACCAAGCCATGATTTTATTTATTTATTTTGTTTTTATTTTATCTTTTTATCTTTTTGTAGAGACAATGAAGGTTTAAATAAATCTCACTGATCCTTAACTCCTGAGCGACAAGATGGGTAGCTTTGCATTCATCCTGGATCGGTTGAGCTGACTCCTTCAAGTAAATTCACTGAGCCAAGGCTGAACCATGCACATTAGTCCATTATCAACATTGAACTGAGTGACACAACCTGCCTCGATTCCATCTGCAAAGACCTTAGATACATGGATTGATTATGAGTTCCGCATTCTGATTCAACATTCTAGGTCATGTTTTGAGTTGGCCATCACCCCACTCCTTCCAGGCTTTTGAGTGAAATTGGATGGCTTCTCTGATAAATTCACTTTGTTGATGCTGAAAGACATGATGGAACCAAACAAGATGCTTTACGAGAAGAGTTTGCTAAAAGGAGGATATTAAGCACGGTGCACAGACCAGAATGTATGTATACATATCACGGACATGGTTGTGTGTGTATATGTTGGTCTCTTCATACAGGGTGACCCCAAAAAACGAGCCCCAACTCTAATTAGGCCCCGTTTCTTAGCGTTTTGTCCGAATGAAATGAAACTTTGGTCATAACTAGTTTATTATATTCAAAACATCACATCAAAACACTAGGGTCTTTGCCCTTTTTTTCATTTAGCTTTTGTTTTTGTTTTTTTTTGGGGGGGTCACCCTGTAATACACAAGCATACTAAAACTGATATGCTGGATGTGTAATGGTTCCAAAGTCGGTGCTATCTACCTTTGAGTTCTCAGAAGGGTGAAGTGTTAAACCTGCCTGGGCAAAAAGAGTGAAAGAGCTGTTTCAAGAGTAACATGACGGCCTCTATAGTTTCAGTTATATCGGGTCACTTTTAACAGTAACAATATATTAAAAAGGAAAAAAAATCTATTCTGGTTCAAACTTTCGTCAAATATTACACTCTTGTGAAAATAAGTTTGAAAATCGCTCAATAAATGCTGAAGATTTTATATAAAAGAAATGATAATTCTTGAATTTTTGCTGATTTAATTCAATAATTTTCCTCACTCTTCATCTATGCCTTAACCTAAACGTAGATTCCATGAACAAAGTTTCTTTCTTAGAACTGCACGTCTGTGGAACTGACTTCCGTTTTCTTGCTTTCCAGCTGACTACAATATGGTCGTCTCCAAGTCCAATGTAAACAAGTTCTTGATGAGCCGTTCCACTTAAGTTAACAAATTTACCGAATTTCCATTACTAACGATTACTATGATTTTGATACTGTACACTCTTTACCCCTTATCCTTGAGTGGCTTCTGGTCCTTGATAAGTGGTGACTCCTATGTAAAAAAAAATAACTAGATAAATAAAATAAATAAAAGAGAATCAGCATATTGGTAGTTATACAACGAGAAGAATCCTAATATCAGAACGTATTATACATTGAGGTGGGCGTATAAGTATTTAGCCAGCATCTGGCATTGAGTTGTACTGTGTAAGAAAATCATCACCGTTCTGGCATGTAGATTTCGGGCCAGAGAGAGTAGGGAGATTACTCTGCAATGTAATCCTCTCTGCCTAGATGGTGCAAGCGTATTGCTGGACAGCTGAAGATCTAAGCACCAGCCATCAAGGAGGACATAACTGAGCTCTCAGATCCACAGATGGTTGGCCTTTGACAATGGAATCATAATTGGTTAACCATCTTGTGCAACCTTGTGTATGTCCACCTTGTGTCGGCCATTATAGTTTATGTAATGCACATCAAGTGAGAGGCCAGCTCAAATTGACTAGGGTGAACACCATGGTGGCAGCAATAGCAACAGCAGCAGTTGAGAGGTGATGATGACTCAGTAGTTACTGACACAGACTAACAAACTGGGTGTGCTAGGTTCGAATCCAGTTCATGTCACAAAAACACTTTTACTTAGGAACGTTGGCAACTTTTATGTGATCTCTGTCGTAAGTACCCGATATCCTTTTAAAAATAATTCTTAATAGAAAAATATCAGAGAAATGAATGTCAACAATACCATCAGGAATGATGCTCAACAAACAAGCAAACGGTAACTGCTGGTAGGTGATGGTGGCGAAATGATTAACAACACCAACTGACAACCTTAGTGTGCCAAGTTCCAATCCAGTTCATTCAACAGAAATATTTTCACTTAGGGATATTGGCAACATTCACATGGCCACTCCCATAAGTACCCAATGTCTTTTTCTAGAAAAAATTCTAACTAGATAGATATTAGAGCAACAAATGCCAACAATAATCATATGATATGAATGATGTTAAATAAGAACAACAACAACAACAGAAACGACAACTGTATGCAAAAAAAAAACATAATTCCAGTGTAAATTGATATACAAACAGTTCCTTCCTAACAAAAGAGACGTTGCTAGTCTTTTTCTATTCTATCATTATTTCCATAAAAGACGCTTGACTAAACTTCAATCTCCTTCTAAGACATTCACAAGAACTCGTCTGCTACCACAACTGAAAAGAACTTTCTTCATCTGTGCTTTGCATCAAACAGAATTTCCAGGAACAAAGTTTCTTTCCAAGAACTTCCCATGTGTGGGACACATTACCACAGGATTACTTTCCTGCAGACTATAACATATTCGTCTTCAAATCCAGTTGCAGCAAATACTTGTGATAAACCATCCTCATAAGTAATCAACTATTGTTCATTCCAATCATCATTTTGAATCCTCTCATAATATTCTTCATCATTCAACTGACAATCCATCTATCTCATTATGTAACGTTGTCTGCGAACGAACACATGTTGTTTTCCGTTTTAGTCGCAAAGGAGATCAATAGAATAGGAAATAACCCTGACTCGCTTTTTTGGGTTTGTACGACGACATTTATTTCTTCGTCGTTACAGCCGTGACGCCACTCACGTGATCTTCTCGTCTCTCTAGAGATCTTTGTCTTTCTCTTTTTTACAGTCCTTTCTTCTCCACCCACCCCCCACCGGTGACGTCACTTCTCATGCATTTACATTCGTGCAGCCGTGCTATTTTACAATTAATGCTTACTATCGAGTGAGTTTATTCGATAAGTAGTGACATTTTAGTGATTGCTTTTTGTTTTGTTTTTGTTTTTTTTTCCATGTGACGATATTCAAGACTACGAGTTTCTTTATCAAGTGGGTCAAATAAACTAAAACTATGAAAAGACAACAAAATTTAAAATAATACAATTCTTACAATATTGTGAACGGATATTCTGCTGATGTGTCCATTCGATCTGAATATTGTAGATCTTAACCATGACGGATCGAACAAGCGACAGTGCGTCTTATGGACTCATCTCAAAATGAATGCCATCATAAATGGAGACGCTAAAATTTGATAGTACTATAGGGTAAACTGATCTACCTATTTTAGGAATAATGGACTTACCCAGAAACGATAAATATAGTTACATCTAAAGATCGGGGAGATAGCAATTTGCACTATTCATTTAGCCCGCGCTATTAATCGCTGACACATGACACAGGTCTTGACAATCAGTCCGGCAGAAACTGGGTCATGTCGGTGGCCTTTAATCTGGCAAGTCGAGGCATCGTTCTGCGTAGTCCTTGGAAGTCAGGTCTTGCCTCTCGTTTATCAGGTAAAATAAGTTTATTGCTTACAGCTTGAGACGCCCTGACCAGGGAATGCCGACTGGGCTGCTCAAGCAATTTTTATAAGGCTAGGTGCTCCTTCTTTAGGGGCACTGGCTTGATTCGTTCCACTTACTGACCTTGTATCCTATCTTCCTGCAGTGGTAAGGAAGTAAATACTGCGATTCGTAGCAGTCATAGCCCCAGGATCATGACGTGTACTTCTGTAACATACTTTTGCTGATACAATTTTTGTTAAATATACCACTGTTTGTCGTGATTATCACCGAGCTGTAAAGCCACAAAACTGGTGACGAGGGACTTGAAGTTGCCACAACAGATTGTTAAGCATTTAATTTGTTTAACCTTTTCTCTTCTTTCTTTCTTTTTTTTTTTTTGCTTAGCCAAACCAAAGCCTGTTTTTATTTTATTAATTATCCTTTTTATATTCGATTAAATGAAATTGAGAATATTTTTTTAATAAAATTATTTTGAAAGTTTATATGGGGTGGAAATTTATCCTGTTATTATTATATCACATACAGGGTGTAATGATAAAATTGTCGCCCTAGAAAAGACGATATGATTCCATTTCCGTTTAATGAAAACCGTTTTTCTTTTTTGTCACAGACCATCTACTAGTTGACCAGTTGTGTACAAATCCCAAGAGCGATATGAGCCTTCTATCATGTCTGAAAATGATACAATGTTCAACGAGCGAGATTGGAGATGCGGCACTGTACAACTCATGCTCTCTACTAATCTAAGTTATGACAACAAGACCATTGCCAGAACCCTCAAAATGCAAATCCCGATAGTTCAAATCTTGAGGGCACAACTCAATGAAGTTTCCAGTCATGGTTTTTAGCGTGATTTCAAGTGAGGGCCACATAATGCCACCTCACATCTTCGAAGTCGGCTTGAAAGCTAACACCAAAGTGTACCTGGATGTGCTGAAGAGTGTGCTGATTCTCTGGTGCAGTCATGTGGCCGCTGGCTGACCCTGGGTATAGCAGCAGGACTTGGCACCGGCCCACAAGTCCAAAGAGATCCAGGTTTGGCATCAGAACGAGTGCTACAACTTTGCACTCTTCTTTTACTGGCCCTCCCTCTTTCCTCGACTTGAACCCTCTGGACCACTGCGTCATACGTCGAGAACATCACCAACATGACCTCCCACAACACCAAAGCCAGCCTGATCATCACGATCCACCGAGTATTCGCTGAGCTCCTGTCAGTGTTTGTGGAGAAAGTATGTTCCCAGTTCCGGAAATGTATCAAGGTGGTAATTGAAACTGAAGCCAGCTACATTGAATAGATGTCAGCTGTACTATATAATCAAGTTACCTGTATTGATTTTTTCAATAAAAATTTTAAAATAAAGCTTTAGTGTTGTTTTCTTTGGGGGTGACAAATTTATTGTTTCACTCTGTATTGTCCATATAGGCATTATACACACACATATGTATCTACGATAGTGAAGCAAAAAGTTTGCAGAATTTTCAAGAAATTTGTTTATTTTACAAAATCAACATATGTGCGTGAGCTTATTTATCAACATAGTAAAAAAAGAGTCTGTATTACTAACACTCAGATCAGAATGGATCTGACGTAATGGAAATTAACATATGTGTGTGAGCTTATTTCTCAACATAGTTGCTATTCAGGTTAATGCACTTCTCAAATTAATGTTTCCAGGTTTTTTGGAGAGGATGTTTTGGAAGTCGAGTAGTGACGAGTAGTGAGTTGCTCCTATGTCAATAAAATGGGTCCTTTAGGGATTTCTTTGAGCTGCATACCATCTGAATCCAAGAAAACCGTGGGTTACTTTTGTAATTTAAGCTTGATGGGTTCTGAAGATCCACGTAATACCCATTCATTTGACTGGGTTTTTTTTGAGTTTTGTTTTTTAATTCAGGATCATACTAATAAATCCGAATTTCATCTCTGGTGATAAAATCCAAAATTGCTCTTTGTCTGCTTCAATTTTGTTCAGTAATATTAAGGAGAGATCAATTCAAAGATTCTGTCAGGCTGAAACGTTTCAAATTATCATGAAGAATTAAATTTGCTGACCCACTTTTTTTTTTTTTTTTTTTTTTTCAAATTTGGCCTTTTGGCCAAGATCAAAGTGTAGTATCTATTCTTCAGATGCGGCACTTCCATTTCTCGTTCTCTTTCAGTGGAGGAGAAATCCTTCACAACTGAGACAATTTTTATTTTTGTACCTTTTCTCCACGTTAAAAAATGACCCTGGTGTCTAACTCTGCCCCGTGGGGAGGCATTGTAAATAGGTACATTTTAGCTATCTGATTGACAGATATCTGCCGATCTTTGATTAAACGTTGAACAGTCTCGACGTTTTCATCAATCTTTAAGTTTCTTGGTCCTCTCGAGCGAGGGTCATCTTCAAAGTCGTCTCTTCCTTCTTTGAATCGATGAATCCACTTGTAGAATGTAAGGTTTTTTGTTTTGTTTTTTGCGCATAAATTCCATAAACATTTTCCAAAACTTCAATGATCTGTGCTTCTTTCCATTCGAGTTTTTCCAAAAATTTGACATTTAACCTCATCTTAAAATGTCTGCTTTCCATGGTCGAAAAAGTAGCTTCCTTTTTAGAGGGTCTGAACAATACAGGCAACTAAAATAAGGTAAACACCTAATGTAGTGTTCATGCTTTAACTTGTTTAAACGTGACACTGTTACTGCTATTAAAAATTCCACAATTTTTTTCAATAAGGAAGGTTGTAGATTCATTTTTTGTAAGTATAGATTTTGTCTCTTGTGAACGGTCATGGCCGGTGTAAATGGATGGCGGTGGAAGTATGAATTTATTGGAGAGAGAAGAATTTACTACTTCCATTGATCGTAACTGGTTTTGGCATTGAACTCTCACCAGATAAAATATAGGAAGCTCCGACCAGTGAGGTAGTGGATAGGTAATATGCCTATAACACACCTCAGATAGCGCGATGCAGTCTGTGTACAGTACATCTGCATAAAATCTCTAGATTTTCAATCCTATTAAGGTCAAACTCGGAGGGGAAAATGAGTTTATTTTATTTATATAGAGAAGAGATAAAATTGTAGTTATAAAAATGTTTTGTTATAAAATTTCGCTTTCTCAATTTTTCATTTAAAAAAACTTTGTTTATGTTTTAATTAGCACTTGCTAACTGGTGACCCTTATGTTCTCTCAATGTTGCATTTATTTTCATTTCTATGCATGCCTGAATATACATGTGTGTGATGTGTGTGTGTGTGTGTGTGTGTGTGTGTGTGTGTGTGTGTGTGTGTGTGTGTGTGTGTGTGTGTGTGTGCGTGGATTTTTATTAATTTTTTAGCGATAATTAAATTTAGTATACCGAGTGTCTCTTCCTAGGAGATTGGGAAAGTAGTCTGCCCTTAGAGCTAAATGTTTCCCCATATTTTTTTGTTGGACTTAAACAAATTAATATATTTATTTTACTTATAAAACAGTAATGGACAGATGTTTCTGTCGTATGCTGGCTAATCAGCATATCTGTGTACTCTCTCTCTCTCTCTCTCTCTCTATATATATATATATATATATATATATATATAGTAATAATTATATATATGTATATATATACAATATACATATATATAATTATTACTATATACATATATATATATACATATATATATATATATCCTATTATATAAAAGGAACTCTGTGTGTGTGTGTGTGTGTGTGTGTGTGTGTGTGTGTGTGTGTGTGTGTGTGTGTGTGTGTGTGTGTGTGTGTGCGTGCGTGCGTGTGTGTGTGTGTGTGTGTGCGTGTGTGTGTGTGTGTGTGTGTGTGTGAGTCTCTCATAGACTCCATAATAGCTGGGCCTATTTATATAAAATTTCGCACAAATGTACTTCATGTATCTGGCAGTGGTCTCAGATTGGTTTTGCATTGGAATGTCTTCAATAAGTTCCGATACTTGATAATTAAAAAATCTGATAAAAAAACACATTACATCCTAACATCACAAGTGCATTTGAGACGTTGTATTACTACACAAGCAGAAAGGCCAGGCATATAAAAT
>NC_136484.1:128528003-128560503 GCF_053919585.1 Euprymna scolopes
GAAAGATCTTTTGCATCTAGGGATCTCTACTGTGTGGAGGTGGGATTTAGCTGCCTGTCGGGTTTGTCGAGGGTGTCTGCGACGTGGGGGCACACGTGTCGGCAGTTCGTCAGAGCACTCACCATTAAAATACTTGTAGAACAAGCAGAGGGATGCAACGTTTCGTCGATGGGACAGCGGCTGAAGCTTAGATGCCAGTTCAGGACCAATCAGATTGGCGACTCTTTTTTGAACCTTGTCTAGGAGCGAGAGACGAGTAGCAGACGCACCAGCCCAAATGTGACAACAATACTCCATACATGGGCGAATGGTGGCCTTATAGAGATACAGGATACTTTCAGGTGTCAGTAGTTTTCTAGCACGGTAGAGAGAGCCTACCTTTTTTGCAGCGGCCCTGGCAATGTTTTCTATATAATTGTTCCAACTCATGTTTCCTGTGAACGTTAGGCCAAGCAATTTGAAAGATGTACTCTCAGACAGGGAGTCACTGGCCATTGCTATTGGTGGCAGAGAAGGTTTCTTGTACGTGCAGTTTACGGAAAACACCGGAAGGTGCTGAAAATGCTGAACAACTTAGCCCTAATACAAAAAAAAAATCATAAGGAAAACATTTGTTTGCTATTATTGATTTATTATAAATAAAAATAAAATTAAATATTTATCTCGATTCGAACAAAGAATACACCGTTTTTTTTTTTTTTTAGTAAACTATTGCGTTTGTTGAAAGACATCCTAAATTTAAGATCAGATCAAAAGGGGCAAAAAGAAGAACCCTAATAAAATAAAGTAGTAGTAGTAGTAGTAGTAGTAGTAGTAGTAGTAGTAGTAGTAGTAGTAGTAGTAGTAACAACAGCAGCAGCATCACATTCACTCAGTAAGAGTTGGGGTTTAGTGATGTGCAAACTTTTTCAGAGCAGGTGCTCAAAAAACGGCAAAAATATAGTAATGAACACCGTCTCGGTGTGGCACGGCCCTATAATACATTCCTCTGAAAAGGGCACTTTTAAAACAGGAGTAAAAGGGGCAGGTGCTTGGGCACCCCGAGCAACTCCCTCTACACGTCCCTGGTTGAGGTACTAGGTCTTAGAACCAAGACGTCATGATAACGATACTTATATGAGGCTGACAGAATCATACAGCACCAAGCATCACATATAAGGTAAACGAGTCATGTATATCAAACTCTCCTCTTCACAGTTTGTGGGTCGGATGTACAGAATGAATTTGATAACACAGTAAAATCATCCAATGTTTATGGAGGCGACTTTCGTTGCCGCCCAGATACCCAACACGACCTCTACTGGAAAAAGAAAGACTGGCTGATGTGGAGGTTCTGCTCACCTTTGTACTCCCTGCACATGCCTCTTATTTCCGTGGTGTTCTTGACAAACAAAATACTCTTTCGTCAAGACATGCAAGAAAACCCGACCTCAAAGGCAACTGCAGCTGTCAGTGGAGAATATGATGACACCGGTGATCCGGATGACCGCAGTTCATTCATGGATTATGCTGGCACCAAACATTAGCGCAAAATGACTAAAAAAAGCATGACAAAAAGAAGCAAAAAAAATATAAGTGCATAAAAACTCTGTCTTTTTTCTTTAAAATTATTAAACTTTATTGCTATGTTTACAAGTACTAATAACGTATTTAATTGTCACTGTTATCACAATAATCATAATTCCATCTCAACTATCATCGCTGTTGAAATGAACATGACATGATGTGAGAGCTTAAGTGTTACACTTCGGTTTTAAAAAAACACTAGACGAACATCTCTATTAACTCCTGAGATACATAGGTTACAAAGTCGTCATAGAACTTTGAACCCGTTTTCTGACGTTTGTATATTGGCGTTTAGTACTGCATGATTCGGGGTGCCTCAAATCAGCCAGCTACTGGAAACCAAGCACACATAAAATGCATGAAAGGTTACTGAAGCAGAATCATATAACACTGCCAGTAAATAAGAAAATATACAAAGCTTATAAATTGATCCCCCAACGTAAACTCGACAGGAAGAATAAAAAAAAAAAGAATGTTGGGGGAACATTTATTTCGATACCGAATGGTATATATATATTATTTTAATTGGAATTCATTATTGAGATGAATATTATTTATATTAATTTATTTATTGCGGACTGTTATTCTCATCTTTATTAGTTGTTGTTTCACGACGTTTCGGCGAACTATTCCTCTGGCCTTCGTCAGGTGGTAACTGCGACGGATAGAAACTTTGAATCTCCTAACTTCATTCTCAGCAACCACTGCCATCCGTACCACCTGACGAAGGCTAGAGGAATAGTTAGCCTAAACTTCGTGAAACAACAACTAATAAAGATGAGAATAATAGTCCGCAATAAATAAATTAATATTTATTTCGATGTTCAGCAAGAGTGTGGGGTCAGTGACGTGCAAACGTTTTCAAGGCTGATGCTCAAAAAAAAAAACAGCAAAGATTTGTGTTTAACTTGAAGGTGTTTAACACATCTTTGGTCATTGGCCTTTTGGCTAGGAGCAAAATATAGTACCCATTGCATCTCGTTCTTTCTGTTCTTGGTAAATTATTCGAGATTTAGACATTTTTTAAATTTTTGTCTCAAAAGAAAATTAAGTTGTCGACCTGGAGACTAATAATGATGAGGGATGAGGGATGAAGGACTCCGACTGAGTTGTTGATCCGAGGATCATGTGAAATCTTTTGTTAAATGTTTATAGAATATACTGTCATTTTTTTTTAATAATGAATTATAACTTATCAAGGCCAAAAGATGGATGCATTGTCAGTTTAAAGATGAAGAATTTTATGAAAAAATTGAAAATGATGAGTGAATAAACAAATTTTATGAAGTCAGTTTACGTCAAGAATTTAATGACATTAGATTTAGAGATAACCATGTTGTAGTCAGCAATGAAACAGACCCATAGTAATGTGCTCAGCAGATTGCAAGCTCTTGAAAATAAAATCTGTTCATGAAACTTTCGTTTGCTGTTAAGCACACTTAGGAAGAAAAACGGGAGCTTTGCAGCTGCAGTAATAAGACGAGTTCATGCTTACAAGAAGAAATCAGTATTATCTAGTATTAGAAAATTGTTGAATTTTGATTTAACTGAATGGATTTCATCTGTTCCTATGTTTTCGGTGGGGTGGGGGGATTTTAATATAGTTTAATAAGATACGTAGTCTAATGTAGAACGCTATGGTAGCGTATTATTACGAGGTTAAACTATTTTATTACCAGAATCTGGAAATATCTTCACGGAATATTATATCATCTTATCACTGATAAGAATATATATATATATATATATATATATATATATATATATATATATATATATATATATATATATATATATATATTCGATTGAAACTGATGAGTGGAATAGACAAACGTGTGTGTGAATGTGTGTGTGTGTGTGTGTGTGTGTGTGTGTGTGTGTGTGTGTGTGTGTGTGTGTGTGTGTGTGTGTGTGTGTGTGTGTAAGATATTTAAGCATTTTTCTGCATCCGATAAGAATTCAGGAGAAACTGAGATGAGTCATTAATAAGCAAGTAAAAATATCGTATAAACGGAGAACATGTCTTCTAGCTTCGGAGTAGGGAAATATAGTCATTTTATCTTCAATTTTAGAAGTTACTAGCAGAAGGAGATGGTCTTGCCCGATCGTAAAATACGCTAAAATATATTTCAATTCAAACTCCTCAGCCTAACGTTCACAGGGAACATGGGTTGGAACAGATACATCGAGAGCATTGCCAAGACTGCTGCGAAGAAGGTGGGCTCTCTCTACCATGCTAGAAGGTTACTTACGTCTGAAAGTATCCTGTACTTCTACAAGGCCACCATTCACCCATGTATGGAATATTATTATCACATTTGGTGCATCTGCTACAAATCTCTCACTCCTGGACAAGGTTCAAAAGAGAGTCGCCAACCTGATAGGTCCTGAACTGTCATCTAAGCTTCAACTTCTGTCCCATCGACGAAGTGTTGCATTCCTCTGCCTGTTTTACAAGCATTTTAATGGTGAATTCTCTGACGAACTACAAGCCCTTGTACCCCCTCAACATAAATACACCCGACAAACCCAACAAGCAGCAAAGTCCCACCCCTACGCTGTAGAGGTCCCTAGATGTAGGAAAGCCTTATACTCTAATAGTTTCTTCACCATAACTGCTAGACTTTGGAACTCTCTTACGAGTTCCTGCTTCCCCAACTCTACTGACACACGGAAGTTCAAGTGTAATGTAAACAAACATTTTGCTGCTCAACTCCTTACATAGTATCCCTGCAAATTATGTCTCAGATAGTAGCTCCCCTACATCAAAGTGGCACTGTGCTTTGTTTTTTGTGAAAATACAATAAATTAAAAATCATATTGTTGTTCAGCACCATTCATTTCGAATGAATCAGTTGATTATTGGTGGCATTCATTTCGCCGATATCTCTCCTGTTAGAATTCTTTCTAGAACACACCAAGTACTTACGGGAGGAACTACATGAAGGTTGCCAAAATCCCTAAGTAAAAGCGTTTCTGTGGAATGAACTGGATTCAAATTTGGCACACCCAAGTTTTCAATCCGTTAACCACTTTACCACCGTCACCCTCCTGCTGTTTTTTGTTTTGTTTGTTTTTAACATGGAGTATCACCACTTATCAAGGCCCGGAAGCCACTCGAGGATAAGGCTTATTGTATGTACAATAATCAATGGGATAATATCGTAGTAATAGTTCATATTGGAGATTTGATAAAGTGTCTTACTCAAGGGGGCGATTAATCAGGAATTTGTTTATGTTGGACTTGAAGACATTCAAGTTGTAGTCAGGTGGGAATCAGGCAAATGGAAGCGAATTCCACAGGCATGCACTTCTAAGAAAGAAGCTTTGTTCATGGAATCTACGTTTTCATTTAGGCACAGATAAAGAGTGGGGGAAATTACTGACAGTGGTTTTAGCTAGACGGGTGTTTATTGTGAAAGATTGGCGAAGGGGGACCAGAGATTGGAGCTCGGACGAGCACTTGCCATGGAAGTAACGATAAAACAAAGACAGGCTCGCAACGTCTCTTTTGTAGGAGAGAGGTTGCAGGGAAGAGAAAGGGCATCCCCCACTAAGCCACAAAGTCTATTTTTGTACTCTGTCAAGGCAGGATAGGCTGTTTTTAGAAGCTCCAGCCTAGATGTGGCAGCAGTACTCCATCTTTGGACGTACTTAGATTTTATACAGATAGAGAGTTGCATCAGTAGTGAGATATCTTCTGAAGCGATAGAAGGACCCCACCATTTTCCCAGCAGCCCGGGCAACAGACTTGATGTACATATTCCATTTCAGTACTGGTGCATAACAATCTAAAAGGACACACTAAAGTGTAGTATCTGTTCTGACATTATACTTCAGCTTTTCTGTCTTTGGTCGGCGAAAGAGAATTCTTTTTAGAATGAGTCAATTTTAATTATTGTCCTAATCCAGAGTTCCCCTTTTAGGGAAACTGGATTTTCTCCACATTAAAAACCGACTTGTATTTAACTCTTCCCTTGTGGAGAAGCCAGTAAATAGGGACTTCTCAAATATTAAAACGATTTAAACTGTGATAAAGTTATTATAAGGGCTGGGAGAGTGGATCTTTTTAAACTAAACAGGACCATAATTCAGTTCGACAGTAACAAAATAAGTGTTGGGCTGATTGTTGAGGACACATTTTTGACTGATGCAAAGAGAAATGAATTGGTTCAACTGAGAAGTAACTTTTGATATCCTCTGAATGGCAGTACGATTGCATTTGATCCCAAATCAATGTTGAATCTCATGTTCAAGTTGTTTATTTTTAGTTGCACAGTTGAAGTACCTTTGATGCGAGTCACGAGAGTTTCGATTTTGTACATGTTGGGTTTATTTGAAGTAATTGTATTGAGTGTATACATTTTTGTCTGAATCATTACCTGATTATGTTTCCACTTCATGTACAAATTTACTCGATTTACAAATGTTTGTACAATGACTTCTTTTTTTTTCACATTTTCCTGTATTCTCTTCATATCTTATGACATGCTGGGTAATTATTTATTTAATGTGCATAATCCTAATAATAACACTTGTTGAGACAATATTGACTTTGCACTTGCATTTGTTATACTGTTTTGATTCAACATGGCAGCTTTTTTTGAGTTTTTGGCGCCTTTTCTGTCATGTTGACATATTGCTGAAAATTTTTATATCTCATATTTCAGGTGTAGCATACAGCATGTTCAGTTAAGTGTTTGTTTATGTTTTTGAATTTTTTTTAGATGAGGATTGATAATGTGTATTATTTGAATTATTCAGACTACTGTTCTCATTTTGAATCTAATTCTCACAGTGTTTCGGCTTATGTCATCTCTGACCTTTCTCAGAGTCGAACTTCAGAATCTGCACAGAATTTTGAACAGAACTCTTTATTTAATCAACGAGGATAGTATGCTCTCGTTCCGTCAGCCATGACCAGGTAGAAGTCTTAAATCATTCACAATTGTATTGTTATTATCTGAAGTTCAATGCATATTTCTCAAGTTCGACAGAAAGATTCTTGTGTTCAACAAGATACACTAGATTGGATGAGATAAGAGATTAAATCAGCGGAAACGTTGCAAGAATAGCACTCAAGATAAAAACAGTAGTCCGAATAATCCAAAAAATCAATGTTCTACATTCTAACCTAATTTTATTGTTGAAAATCGAAATTTGGTTCTTTCAGTGAACGTCTTCTTTATCTTAAATCTCTTATACAATACATTATGATGCTTTAGATCACTGAATTCAAATTCTTGTGCTTTTTGAGCACAATTCTAATACATATCCATCGAATTTCTGATGATCCGCCTGTCCGCATGTGAAATACTTGTGCCTGAGAAATGCTCTGTTCTTTCTTATTCAGCGACTCCAACCTATTTTGTTATATATATATATATATATATATTCTATCTATATTAGCACTTATCAAAGCCAATAGGCAACTCGAGGATGAGAGTACGCATCAAATTTTTTATTACAGTTTGATGATTCATTTCTTCGTTGGCCGTTCCTGTAGTATCGGTTTGTTCCACACAAACACTTTCACTTAGAAACGTTGGCACCTTACATTTTCACTCAGGGATATGGTCCGTCCCGTAAGTACCCAATATCCTTTTAGAAAGAATTCTTAATAGAAAGATATCGAGGAAACGAATGTCAACAAAAATCATCATCAAGAACGATGCTCAACAACAAAAACAGCAGCAGCAACAACAACAACAACAACTCACAATATGTGATTTTGAATCTGTGCTTAATTTCTAAGCTCAGCATTGATCGGTGCAAGCAACTTCCTTTCTGGCTTGTTGATCTTTCAGACGAGCTGAGTATTACTATCAAAGTTGGTAAAAGGCAGTGCCAACTAAACTCTTTCTCTTTTCTAACCAGGAGACCACCAGCGAGCTCACTCATTCCTCAGCGTTTCTTTCAACTCTCAAACTTTTCTACTAGAACACAGTAGAAATCCTCTTCCCTCAGCTCTGGATTCGAACTTCAACAAATAGATCCAAGAATTCAATATGGCGAATGCCGCACACATATGAACTGAATATAACACACACACACACACATAACTACTTATACACGCCCTGATTTCAACACTTGCTTACTCTGTGCATATGGCATAATCATGTTTGACACACCGGTTCCCATCAGATTACCAAAGTTAAGCAACGATGAGCCTGGCCAGTACCAGATGGGTGACCATTTGGGACTTCCAGGTGCTGTATGTACTCTCTGCTTATCTTGGTATTGTTTCCAGTCATCTTGGACTTTTCCTTGTCACTGGGCTCAAATAGAGCCGATTCAGGAGAGGTGTAGTTGGGTTTTGCGCAACACTTGCCACACAATTACATGTGCAGCTGCCCCTACAGGGGATATCCTTTGTCTGTTAAGACTGAACGGAGACATCGGGAAAAAAAAGGAATTACTGTGCAAGTTTTTTTTATACGTGAACATTTTTTCCTTACAAACAGAACATCTTTCCTATCCTTCATATATGGACTCTTTTCTGTTTCCTACGAATGGGACATTTATTTAACACTACGTCAAATTCTTAACGTTTTGTTTTTGTCCATGTTCATAGACAGATACTTGATTCATTCCACAGCGGTTTTTTCACCCACTCACCCACCCACCAAAAAAAAAGAAAAAATTCTCTCTTGGGAAGCATCCCCCCTCTAGGTCATCTGGGCCTGGAATTTGACAAGAAGCGCCAAAGATTCCAATATGACTACGGCTGACACACGTGGACTAAATAACATAAAACACACACACACACACAACACACACACACACACACACACACACACACACACACACAACACACACACACACACACACACACATATATGCCTAGATATGTAACAGAGACGCTGCCATGTATTTAGCAGCAGCGGGATGCCGGTGAAGCTCCACAACACTTCCCGAAACCAAAATTCCACCAATAAAGGTTATGGTGACTGTTTGGTGGTCTGTGGCCAGTTGCATCCATCACAGTTTCTTGAATCTGGGCAAAATGATTATGGCAGAGAAGTACTGCCGACAAATTGACAAAATGTATCAGAAGCTCTAACGTATGTGCCCGAGATTGGTCAATATGAAGGGACTAATTCTCCTCCATGACGCATGTTGCTCAACTGACCCTGCAGAAGCTGAACAAATTGGGCCATGAGACTCTGCCTCATCTTCCATATTCACCGGACCCCTCGCCCATCAATTATCACTTTTTCAAGCATCTCAACAATTTCCTGCTTGAAAAATGCTTCAAAAGCCGAGATGATGCCGGATCGGCCTTCATCGCTTTTAGAATTCCGGATTTCTATGTTAATGGAATAAATAAACTTGTTTCTCATTGGCAAAAATGTGTCGGTTTTAATGGTTCTTATTTCGATTAATAAAATTTATTATGAAAGGAGTTATGATCTTTTGAAGTTGAATGTCAAAAACGACATTATTTTTGCACCAATCTAATATTTGTTCACTTATTCTAATCGAATGTAGAATGGATGTCATGTCATGAAATTTCAAACCGATAAAGTCGAGAATATTGAGACTTTGACTTTATTTGGTTTTGTATAACTTTTATTGCTATCAAAAGAGGTTAAATTCTTGTTTTCCATTTCTTTCGCAGTGATTGAAGTTAAGGTTTTATATGTGACATTTTGTTTTCATCATTCTTTTGTCTTTCAGTTTAATTTAATCCTCTTAACATAGTTGTGGCAAAATTGCAACAAATCTACCATCACTAATAAGACCATGATTGACTAGAATTTTCCATATTTCATAGTCTTCCATCGTGTTCTTTAGTTCTTATGTCGACATTTTATCAGTATCATTTTATAACGGGACCACATATGTAATTGCTATCCCCCCACACACACACCCGTGATAAAATGATTTAGTTTGGAATAGGTGCGCCATTCATCGTATGAGCCAGTGCGTTGACCATGCTGAGAGGATCTTATTTGGTCTTGGAATATGTTGTCTGAAATGTTGCCAAATACAAAATGTTAAAAACTAGTAAAAACCTGTCCTGCCGGAAAGAATGAAGAAGAAAGAAAAAATAATGGCCGCTGTTCTCTTTATATGGCTATGAGTTTGTCAAGTTTGTCACGTGATATGCAAATTAGATGCTTTGGTTAGGAATAAAAAAAAACATGAGTTTTGAGAGATTGGGAAGTTTAGATTTAGACGTTGAAGAAGCAAGTCTTGTGAGCAGTGAGTCGCATTTTGAAGTTGAGAGTTTAGACAGCAGAGTCTCGAATGTTGGTGTTGAATTTTTGACAGCAGAGTAGCGAGTGGTGGAGTTGAATTTATTGATATCGGAACAAGAGTAGAACAAGTAACACTTGAATGCTAAAATTTACGCACGTCTTTTCCATTTTCCCTGTTTTGGTTCCCAGTCTGCAGACAAATTCTTACTTCTTCCTTCATATAAGCATATGTGATAAATCACACACAACTAGTGTCTTAGTTCACTAATGTCTTAGTTCACTAATCCAAATAAAGATTCTGTCTTACTATTCATTAGTCTTCTCATGAGATATACCATTTTAGAAAGGGCGATATTCAACAATACCCAGACCAGACCAAAAACTATATTATTATGTAACATAACCTTCTTAATGTAACTGTTACGAAATAATATGGCAAGGGGAGGATACAAGGAAGGGAAGCTCATGCTAGAGCAAAGGCGGGGGATAGAGCAAAGGAGCTTGGGGACTAATATGTGCATGAGAACATGACAATTTTCCATGAGCAGATGGTCAATCTCATTATAAATTCAAGATGGCTGTCATCACAATATACAAATTAGTAAAATGTTACAATTTATTTCTATAGCCCCACTCATATGTTACAAATGCTATATTTATTGTTTGTGTATATAATGAATACACAGCATAATCGCGTTGACACACCAGTTCCCATCGAATCATCGAGAGAGGTAATAGTTAGCTTATGTTGACCGTGATTATGAATAGTTTACATATAACAGTCACCTCCAAATAATATGTTAAAGGAAGTTGATTGTTTCCATAGATGATTTTAATGATGTTTGATTGTGACAATTAACTATAATTGTACATGATTATAATTATAGGCTTTTTTACTGTTGGCTGATTATGACCAGCGCTATGTAAATTGGTGCTTTGTTATAATCAGGAAATATTTTAATGGTGCTTGCTTATGGTTATCTATTCTATATATCTATAAAAGTGAGAATGTGTGTGAGAAGATACTTCTCAACCTATATACTCAACGAATTTTTATCTATATACTTTAAATTTGGTATATAGGATATTCAAACATGTGGAAATTATTTATGTTAAGAATAAGTAGTTTGAAAAACACCTCTTAAATATTGTGTCACGCTGGTGTAATCGTTATCGTACTTGACTCATTGACTTTAAGTTTTGATTTCGATCTCATCTTGAGTATCTTTTCTTTTTTTACTTAAAAGAAGTGAACTGTTTAGAAAAAAAAACTCATACTCGCATTAAAAAGGTAAAAACGAAATGTAATAAGCCGTACTGTATATCAATACTCTACAGCTGACTGGGATAGCTTCCATACATTTATATCTGACCTACCCCTGCATTCCATGTTTAAAAAGGAAGTTTCCTCTATAGTATCAGACCTGACCGAATGGTTAATTGTAGGCATAGACCGATTGATACCATAAAAAAAATTCCAACAAAAACCTAACAGCCAGCCATGGTTCTCCCCAGAATGTGCTGCTGCCATCGCGCACAAAAATCACTTTTTCCATAGCTACCAACGTAATAGATGCACTGAGACTAAAGCTGCTTTCAGGACTGTCAGCAACCACTGTAAAAGAGTAATAAAAAATGCAAAAGAGCTATATGCTCAGGACGTTAAATCCAAAGTAGCTGAGCAGCGGCTTGGTTCCCACCAGTTTTGGCAAATAGCAAACAGGATCCTGAACAGAAGCGTGCGTTCTATCTCAACCATCATCAATGAACCTGAGGTCATCTCATTAGCATCAGACAAGGCCAAACTATTTGCCAAGAACTTTGTAGCTAATTATACCCCATGCAACGAAGGGCATCAACTCACCGTATTTTCTCCTATAACAGACAACATGCTATGAAGTTGAATGTCAAAAACGACATTATTTTTGCACCAATCTAATATTTGTTCACTTATTCTAATCGAATGTAGAATGGATGTCATGTCATGAAATTTCAAACCGATAAAGTCGAGAATATTGAGACTTTGACTTTATTTGGTTTTGTATAACTTTTATTGCTATCAAAAGAGGTTAAATTCTTGTTTTCCATTTCTTTCGCAGTGATTGAAGTTAAGGTTTTATATGTGACATTTTGTTTTCATCATTCTTTTGTCTTTCAGTTTAATTTAATCCTCTTAACATAGTTGTGGCAAAATTGCAACAAATCTACCATCACTAATAAGACCATGATTGACTAGAATTTTCCATATTTCATAGTCTTCCATCGTGTTCTTTAGTTCTTATGTCGACATTTTATCAGTATCATTTTATAACGGGACCACATATGTAATTGCTATCCCCCCACACACACACCCGTGATAAAATGATTTAGTTTGGAATAGGTGCGCCATTCATCGTATGAGCCAGTGCGTTGACCATGCTGAGAGGATCTTATTTGGTCTTGGAATATGTTGTCTGAAATGTTGCCAAATACAAAATGTTAAAAACTAGTAAAAACCTGTCCTGCCGGAAAGAATGAAGAAGAAAGAAAAAATAATGGCCGCTGTTCTCTTTATATGGCTATGAGTTTGTCAAGTTTGTCACGTGATATGCAAATTAGATGCTTTGGTTAGGAATAAAAAAAAACATGAGTTTTGAGAGATTGGGAAGTTTAGATTTAGACGTTGAAGAAGCAAGTCTTGTGAGCAGTGAGTCGCATTTTGAAGTTGAGAGTTTAGACAGCAGAGTCTCGAATGTTGGTGTTGAATTTTTGACAGCAGAGTAGCGAGTGGTGGAGTTGAATTTATTGATATCGGAACAAGAGTAGAACAAGTAACACTTGAATGCTAAAATTTACGCACGTCTTTTCCATTTTCCCTGTTTTGGTTCCCAGTCTGCAGACAAATTCTTACTTCTTCCTTCATATAAGCATATGTGATAAATCACACACAACTAGTGTCTTAGTTCACTAATGTCTTAGTTCACTAATCCAAATAAAGATTCTGTCTTACTATTCATTAGTCTTCTCATGAGATATACCATTTTAGAAAGGGCGATATTCAACAATACCCAGACCAGACCAAAAACTATATTATTATGTAACATAACCTTCTTAATGTAACTGTTACGAAATAATATGGCAAGGGGAGGATACAAGGAAGGGAAGCTCATGCTAGAGCAAAGGCGGGGGATAGAGCAAAGGAGCTTGGGGACTAATATGTGCATGAGAACATGACAATTTTCCATGAGCAGATGGTCAATCTCATTATAAATTCAAGATGGCTGTCATCACAATATACAAATTAGTAAAATGTTACAATTTATTTCTATAGCCCCACTCATATGTTACAAATGCTATATTTATTGTTTGTGTATATAATGAATACACAGCATAATCGCGTTGACACACCAGTTCCCATCGAATCATCGAGAGAGGTAATAGTTAGCTTATGTTGACCGTGATTATGAATAGTTTACATATAACAGTCACCTCCAAATAATATGTTAAAGGAAGTTGATTGTTTCCATAGATGATTTTAATGATGTTTGATTGTGACAATTAACTATAATTGTACATGATTATAATTATAGGCTTTTTTACTGTTGGCTGATTATGACCAGCGCTATGTAAATTGGTGCTTTGTTATAATCAGGAAATATTTTAATGGTGCTTGCTTATGGTTATCTATTCTATATATCTATAAAAGTGAGAATGTGTGTGAGAAGATACTTCTCAACCTATATACTCAACGAATTTTTATCTATATACTTTAAATTTGGTATATAGGATATTCAAACATGTGGAAATTATTTATGTTAAGAATAAGTAGTTTGAAAAACACCTCTTAAATATTGTGTCACGCTGGTGTAATCGTTATCGTACTTGACTCATTGACTTTAAGTTTTGATTTCGATCTCATCTTGAGTATCTTTTCTTTTTTTACTTAAAAGAAGTGAACTGTTTAGAAAAAAAAACTCATACTCGCATTAAAAAGGTAAAAACGAAATGTAATAAGCCGTACTGTATATCAATACTCTACAGCTGACTGGGATAGCTTCCATACATTTATATCTGACCTACCCCTGCATTCCATGTTTAAAAAGGAAGTTTCCTCTATAGTATCAGACCTGACCGAATGGTTAATTGTAGGCATAGACCGATTGATACCATAAAAAAAATTCCAACAAAAACCTAACAGCCAGCCATGGTTCTCCCCAGAATGTGCTGCTGCCATCGCGCACAAAAATCACTTTTTCCATAGCTACCAACGTAATAGATGCACTGAGACTAAAGCTGCTTTCAGGACTGTCAGCAACCACTGTAAAAGAGTAATAAAAAATGCAAAAGAGCTATATGCTCAGGACGTTAAATCCAAAGTAGCTGAGCAGCGGCTTGGTTCCCACCAGTTTTGGCAAATAGCAAACAGGATCCTGAACAGAAGCGTGCGTTCTATCTCAACCATCATCAATGAACCTGAGGTCATCTCATTAGCATCAGACAAGGCCAAACTATTTGCCAAGAACTTTGTAGCTAATTATACCCCATGCAACGAAGGGCATCAACTCACCGTATTTTCTCCTATAACAGACAACATGCTATGCAACATACAAATATCTGTGCGTGAGGTCGCCAAGCTAACCAAAAACCTTGATTCTAGTAAAGCAACTGGCCAAGACGGCATTCCAATTATAGTGCTGAAAAAGCTTCAACCAGAACTTGCCTTCATACTTACAAAACTATTTAAGCATTGCCTTAAGGAGAAGTGCTTCCCAACGCCCTAGAAAACCTCATCAATATGCTCTGTATTTAAGAATTCAGGTTATAAGTCGTCTCCCTCTCAGTACAGACCAACAAGTCTCCTATGTGTCATGAATAAGTTGCTGGAATCCATATTAAACAGAGAAGTAGTCAACCACCTCAGCAGAAATAACCTTCTTAGTGACATGGTTTCCGTTCTGCTAGATCTACAGCAGATGTGCTAACGGTTATATCTCATAGGATTAGCGAATCTCTTGACAAAGGCTTCCTTTCTAGGGCAATTGCTCTTGACATATTGAAAGCCTTCGATAAGGTATGGCATAAGGGCCTATTTCACAAAATTCCCAGCTACGGTATCACTGGATATATCTTCTCAATCATTAAATCATTTCTCTCTGATAGATTCATAAGAGTAGTGGTTAATGGGCAGAAATTAGAGGCCCACAGTATTAATGCTGAAGTCCCTCAGGGATCCATCCTGGGCCCAACTCTCTTCCTGATCTACATCAATGATCTCCCAAAACACAAACTTAAAATCATTTGTTGACATCTATGCTGATGACACGACCATCTTGCAACACATCTAAGGCCGTAAATGACAAAGATCTCTCTGATTCTCTCTCCTCTCAACTAGAGCGCATGGTACAGTGGGGGAAGAGGTGGCTGGTTACTTTTAGTGCATCTAAAACCAAGCTCCTATCTTTACATCATCAACGCTCTGATCCCCCATCTGGCATCAATGGAAATGGATGGCTCTCGTCTAGGGGAAGTTCCATGTTTTGATAAGCTTCTGGGCTTGACCTTTACTCCTGACCTGAAATTGAACACGTACATCAAGTCTGTTGCAAAAAAATGGTAGGATCCTTCTATCGCTCCAGAAGATATCTCACTGCTGATGCAATTATCTATCTATATAAAAGCCAAGTACGTCCAAGGATGGAGTACTGCTGCCACATCTGGGCAGGAGCTGCTAAAAACAGCCTATCCTGCCTTGACAGAGTACAAAATAGGCTTTGTGACTTAGTGGGGATGCCCTTTTCTCTTTCCTGCAACCTCTCTCCCACAGAAGAGACTTTGTGAGCCTGTTTTTGTTTTATCGTTACTTCCATGGCAAGTGCTCGTCTGAGCTCCAATCTCTGGTCCCCCCTTGCCAATCTTTCACAATAAACACCCGTCTAGCTGAAACCACTGTCATTAATTTTCCCCACTCTTTATCTGTGCCTAAATCAAAACGTAGATTCCATGAACAAAGCTTCTTTCTTAGTGCACGCCTGTGGAACTCTCTTCCGTTTGCCTGTTTCCCACCTGACTACAACCTGGATGTCTTCAAGTCCAACATAAACAAATTCCTGATGAACCGCCCTCTTAAGTAAGACGCTTTATTAAATATCCAATACTAACGGTTACTATGATACTATCCCATTGATTACTGTACACGCAATAACCCTTATCCCCGAGTGGCTTCCAGACCTTGATAAATGGTGACTACCTTCTAAAAAAAAAAAATGCACATGTCTCAGTTTCTATCTTAATTAAAATACAATGTTTATGTGCATTTTACGACCATGCAACATCGATCGGCCTGCTAGTACACTATAATAGTTTCTTTATGTGATCAAAGGCTAATTTTAATTGGGCCAGATTATGACCAGGCTTATTTAAATTTTTTCTTCGCTAAGCTAGTGAATAGTTTAATGGTAGTTGTGTGTATTGACTAATTAAAGCTATTCTAATATGCTTGGATCATTACTTGACTAATAAATGTTCAGCATGATAAAAGGATTTAAATAGAACTTGGCCCAAACAGATTATTTTAAAGATTTTTAAAGCCATAAAAAATTTTAATAATACTTGATTATGACCAGACCTAAGTAAATATAACTTGAGAATGTGGGGTGGAGAGAGACACAATAGGATAATTTAATACCAATTATCTCCAGAGAATATTTTAATTATAACTAGTGATGGAACGATTCCAATATTTTTCCCGATTCCAACACAATTGTCAATTCTGTTCTAAATTCTCAATTCTGAGAGGATTACAGATTCCGATTGTTTTTAAATCTTTAAATATTTAGTTATGGACTTGTTTTCTTATAATCTCAAATTGTATAAATAATTCTCCAAAACATGCTGATGCCAACTGGAAAAAACGACTCTCGTCTCGTAATTAAACTTTTAACGTGACGATTCTAACTTTCACATAGTTTGACCCTTGACATGGTCACATCAACTTTAGTTTTTTTGCCAAAAATAGCATCTAATCTAAACAGAAAAAAAAAAATACCAGCACTCCCACGACATTCACGTTATTAGAATAATTTCTTTACTTCAACACATTCTCTTTGCTTCCAAACACTCAACTCATTCTCCTCCACAATTCGTCTTGCTTATCACAGCCACTCCTCTCATATGCAAATTATATTTTCAAGACACAGTTTGGTTTTACATTCGGTGGGAATTTTAATTAAAATACACAAATTTATTTTTAAGTAATTTTATTTTCAGGATTTTATACAGAGTGACAATACAATCCACCGACCCCCCCCCACCCACACATACACATAAAAAGTGACATCGATGGAATAGTTTGCAAAATGTACAATCCCTTCTGACATACAACCATATTTATGCGTATAAACTTCATTCTATTTCTGACGTCCACCAAGTTTCAGTCATAAATGTTCAGCAGTCTTTGTTTTATCATGTGTAGACACTTTGGTAATCGTCTCATCTACTGGTGAGGTGTGATCCTAAATACGCCTCATACTCATCGGAGTTTTATTTGTAAGGGTTATCTCAAAAACAATGTCTATCAAAACAATCCCCAAACTATTTATGAACTGAACAGGGCAATCACAATCAAATTCAGGGTAGTTCCAATCAAGGATTGTATCAAAGTTTCTGACTATTTTGCCCATCATAGTGAGATGTGTTTATTATTGAATGGCAATAGAACAAAATCTGTTGGATATTCTTGACTGAAACTTGGTGGGCAAGTCAGGCATACTGACATTTATATGTACCAAGTATGGCAACATTGCAAATAGGACCGATTCCATGCTTGGGCGGCCTCGTATATCAAGTTACGTAGCCCCAGTTTTTAAAAAAGATGGTTCTGATTTGCAAAAGTCTTTTGGTAAGTGTTGGAAAGTTTAAGCAAGAAAGAGGAAAGGCTTACATGTGAGGTATTATGTAAAATTCCATATTCATTTTTAATGAAAAGAAGAACATGATGCTGGTCTATAGCAGAATTTTGGTGCCGCTCCAATTACTTCCATATATACAGGAAATAAAAAAAAAAGTAAAATAAAACTAAGAAAAAAATGATTTCCAGCTGTGACCTAGATACTTCATAGAGTGCCAATGACTTATGAATTTGCGAAAATTTCTAAAAGCAAGAATTCAACGTGAGACATGAATATTCATATTCGTTATTGACCCTTTCATTCAATTTTCCGATTCTTTTTATGTGTCTTTTTATCAGATTATCATAAATTGGCAGGGGGTGAGGTGAAGTTGATTAAGCTAAGGAATTGTGAACTTGGTGTGCCAAGTTCGAATCCAATTAGTTCCATAGCATCGCTTTCGCTTATGGATGTTCACCACCTTCATATGTTCTCTCCTATATATAACTGATTCTAGATAGAAAAAATTGAAAAAAAACAAAATAATAGGATCAAGTGGAGACTTATTGCAACTCTAATTCTAAAAATGGTTAATGACCATTGTCGGTGAAAAATTAAATAACGCAAAGTGATGTAAGATGCTTAAAAAATTAAATGAAGAGTGTTCGAAATTAAAAATTGGCTGAGTAATTTGTTAGAGACTGCAGAGGTCACATTTTTTTTAACTTTGACCCCAATTTTGATCCTTTAACATTTATTGTTTTGGGCTCAAATAGAATTAAAAAGTTTGATTCATGTTCAAGTAACCTACATCTAAAATTTCAAGTGCTTAGACCCAAAATTGGCGGAGGAATTTGGTAGAGTTTTCAAAAGTCAAATAGTTGAACTTTGATTCCTTGACAGTCAAATTTCTGGCCGAAAATCGATTAAAAAGATTTTCCCAAATCTTAGTACCCATTATGTCAAATCTCGAGTCTGTAGACTGAAAATTGACAGAGTAGTTTGGTAGGGAAATGTACACACACACAGACACACATATATACACACAGAGCCAATTTCCCTTATATATATATATATATATATATATATATATATATATATATATACATACATATATATACATATATATATATATATATATATATATATATATATATAGTAAGTTATAAAATATATATGGCGATTAAGCTACACTGAAGAGTCCTAGAGTGGATGAAACATGGAATATTCAGTGTAGCTTAATCGCCATATATATTTTATAACTTACTAACTAGCTCTACCTACGTATTGAGCACTTTTGAAGTAAATACTTACTTAAAGTTTACGCATAAATTTATACTTTCGTATATTAATTTTGTGTGAGTAAATGAAGTAGTTATATATATATATATATATATATATATATATATGCAGATCATCATATAATGATGAGATCACTCTGACAGAAGTTAAAAAACATTTTTAAATATAAATGTTTAAATTTCAACAGCATTTCTCGCATTTAACGGTAGTCGAATGGATTAGGTCTTTGCTAATGAAGCCAGAGATGGTTTCTGTTGCCAGGTTCGGATCTATCAACTGGTGTTAATCGTGATACCCTGCACCGATGGTTCCTGAAAGGATGAAACACTAGTGTCTGTAGGTATTTAATAATTATTATATTATAGTAAAAAATAATTATATATCTATCTATCTATATTTTCTTTAAATTCGTTTTTCTTTTGGGTGTATTGATATTCATATTAAAAAAACCCTTTTCTACTTATTTAAAAAGAAAATACAATTTTCTTATATATGGGTTGTGGAATTGCATCCATCTGCAAAAGATCTAGCTAATTTGCATATTCTTTTAAACATTCATTTTAATTAATTTCCTATTAGTGTTTTTCGGTTTTCTTATGGGGTGATCATCTTTATTTAACTATTACGTGTAATTATATTCATGCAGATATTCTACATGATTTATACTTGCGTAATATTTGCGTAAAACGTTTACAGGAAACACAAAATTGTTTCCATATATATTTATATATACGTATATATTTTTGTTGCACAGATTTTGCCTACCAAACTCCTCCTAGAGTTTTTGGTCTACGGACATAAAATTTCATATATAAGATGTTTGAATCCATGCAAAACTTTATATTTGTGTTTTAGGCTGGAAAAATCCGTGCAAAAGTGTGAAAATTAAAAAAAAATGAAATTTGCCAGGTGAAGGTCGAATGCCGCCATTGCGAATGCATAATGTAGTTAATATTGGTTCATGTTTTAATTTTTAGCCTTGCAGTAAACATGTTTTCATAGCCCAGTCATTTATGCCAGAGGCAAAATAAATCGTGAGCTGAACGTTTTGGTTTCGATTCGCAATGGTGGCGCATGAGTCTTTTTTTTTTTTAATCATTATTATATATTGCATCCAATCTATCTATCTATCTATCTACATCTATAAAAGTGTAAATGTCTGTCTGTCTGTCTTTTCTCTATGGTAATTAAGGAAGACTATTATACAGAAATACATTACTTTACATATTCACACTTTTTAATATATACATATGCACATAACCTTATGGACAGTATATAGGGCCCGAGCAAAGCCGGGCGGAACTGCTAGTATATATATATATATATATATATATATATATATATATATATATATATATATATATATATATATATAAATAAATGAGTGGGGTCACCAACAATTGTTATGTTTTGATACTTGTATTATTATTTGATATTTTCATTTTTTTTTAATCATTGAAATAATTTTCGAAATAGTTTAACGCGTTTCGGATATGCGCTCTGACACAAAATGGTAATGATTCCCAGGGTCTCATCTTTGAGTTTAATAAAATGCATCGTTTGCACACTATTTATAAAACGTATACTTATTACAAAAAGGTGAAAGACTGCTTACCTGTCTGTTTAAATGTATGTATGTATGAATGTATGTATGCCTAAACTTTCGACAGAGGGCACAAATTCTCATGAGATTTGTATCGTTTTGAAGCTTGATCCATCGGACGACAAATATAAAAAAATTGGCTAAAAACATTAATTCCTTCACAATAAACTGGGCACTTTTCTACAGGGAGCGGTTGCTTTTTTCGCCGATATTTTCGAAAGTCATTCTCTCTTTTTGATTGACTAGCCTTAATTTAAACCTACATCATTTCCAGTTTGGCGATGGGCGCAATAGCAAAGACGTCATGCTTTTAGTTTTTTTTTCACGTTATTTTCCTCCTTCGCGGTACGGGTTCGAGCCTGCCTGCCTGCCTATCACCACTTTTTTTTTTTTTTTTGCTCAACACATACCTTCAAACACCCGGGCAACGCCAGGAACCCAGGCCAGTATTAAATAAAAAGTAAGACATAAATATTTATCAAAATAACGTAAAAGAGGTTGATATGCAGTAAAAAAAAATTGACTAATTCAAATTAATTTATCAATATGCGAGTTACTTTATTTTGCACTGGTGGAGGGGAAGCCTGACCTCACCCGATAGTAAAATACGCTTAAATATGTTTTAATTCATGCTGATTTCGTATTTATTATTACAGAGCTAATTCTCTATTGAATATTATATTTATATATATATATATATATATATAACAAAAAAAACAACAACAATAACAAATCTAAATTTATTAGCGATAAAAATAAACAGTAAAATTAATCTAGGGTTTGTGGCCTAACGGTTAAGGCACCAGACTGTGGTAAACATGGTCTGAGGTTCGATCCCTAGAAACAGTTGAACTATGCTGACGAAAGGTAACGACCTCGAAACACACATGTACGTAGATTACTGTTTTAAAAAATAATTAAAATATATATATATATATATTGTACTGATTTCAAAAGTTATTTAAAAAATGGCTTGGGTGCCATCAGTTAGAATCGAAACCAAAACATTTAGCATTCCAGCTGCGTTTCCTACCATTTGAATTATGAATGAATTTGCACATGCACAAAAGTAATAGAAATATGTCGACAAGTTGAAATGAACATTTTGCATTTCAACTTGCCGGCGTTTTCTGTTTACGTTATTCATCCATCCAAACAAAGATTTTACTCGTCATAAATTATCCTTGGTGTATGGTTACTATTTAATGTTAATCTCAGTGTTATGTAACCAGTAATTTAAGACTTTATCGGTTAAATATTTACACACAAACATATATCTACTGTTTTATTTATATAGATAAGGTTTGATGTGCCTAGATTGAACTCACCGGTAATGGTTCATTGGGTAAGCTCATTCACCGTTAAATCGGGGGTTAGTGGAGAGAAAGTATTGACAACTTTATGTTATTACATTTTTCCTTTGAATATGTTTATCTTGACCTAGTTGCCATCAATAAATATGAATGCACTACATAAACCTCCCCTTGGCTTTTATGGCTATAAAAACGATATGAATAGGCGTCATAATAACTTGTCCTATTTCTCTCCTCCTCCTTTTCTCTCTACAAAGAGTCACTCTACCTTCATTTCAAAAGACATAAGCGTCAACCTTTGCAGTGCAAGTCACTATCAAAGATAAGATGTAGATTTTGAAAACGTGTAATCCAGTGGAAGAGAGAACCTCCCTTGCCCTTTTGTACACGTAACTCCGACTACTTGATGTCAGAAAAACTATGACTTGTACTAAGATATCGGTCTTACATAAACCTCTAGTTGGGGAAGAATCTTATGAATGTTATTTTTATTTTTGTTTTATCTGTTTGGAGTTTTCTTTGCGTTTTGGGGGAGATGAATGGGTGTTGCCACAACTTTAATGTTCTCACATATCAAGTCTATTTCTTATGTGTCCCCTTCGAGTCTAAGGCGACTACCGACAGACAACTATCGTTGAATGCGTTATTTATATGAATAATCTGCGAGTATGATATATTTTATTAGCATTATATGTTCAGGTACTACTTCAGTCTCATTCAGGCAGCCCTAGGTGTTTTGTTGTTGTGTTGCTGTTTTACGCGAAATCAACCCCTTTTGGAGGGAATAAATGCTGACACACAGCACCTAAATAAACATACAAATTCTACCTATCCCAACCATCCTTCTCAATCCTCTCATAATATTATTCATCACTCAACTGACAATCTCATTAAATTTTATCCTCGAGTGGTTTTTGTAGGTGGTTACTCATTAGAGTAAACGATTCATTGTGTATGATTAATTGAACACAAATTGTTTTTTTACACCTAGATGGGGAGCATAATTTTTCCATGTATTAGTATATGATTTTCAGGCTTAAAACGTTAAAGAAACTTTACTTACATAATGTAACATATCTCTCAGTGAATCTCGGGCTTGATATATAAATGATACCACTAATAAAAAATCCATATGATTTTTATAAAATACTAATCTTTAAATAGAACGTGTCAGCTTTGAGCCTAATCGAATTATTAGTTTACAAATTAAAGTTATTTAAGTGAAGCTACTATTGCAAATTTTCAAAACAATAAAAAAATATCTGAACTTTGTGCGTTAATAAAACATTGCTTTCTCATGTGAAAAATATTGTTCATGCAAAGCAATGGTTTGATAAGTATTATTCGAACTCAGGAACGTGCAGAGGGGGGGGGTGCTGTGAGTGCCCAAGCACCTGAACCTTTTACTTTCAGAGGAACGTATTATAAGCCTGTGCGCCATCGAGACATCGTTTTTTTTTTGTTTTTGTTTTTTTTCATTTGAGCACCTGCCCTGAAAAAGTTCTTTGCACCTCGCTGTTCGGACTTTACTCCATTGGAAGCAATGGTTAAGATGTTGTATACTGACTTTAAACCCGGTCGTACAGACACAAATGATGTTGAATGCTCAGGTTACTCAAATTCTACAATTGTGACTCATGCGGCAATCTTTATAATATATATAAGAGTCATATAATATAATATATAATATATAAGAGTCCTAAGATGCTGTTTGGGAAATGCTGCACAAAGCACTCTTTGTAATGGAGGGAAAAATGCTTGTCGAGTATCAAGAACACATTCCTTATGTACTGCTTCTTTGGCTGCTGTTGACAGCATCACCCCAATGCTACTTGATTCGTTAGTGAAATTGGCGATATGTACAAAGAGACAAAACTGTGGTTATCTTTGCTGCCGAAGTTGTCAAAAGATCAACATCCGGCTTTAGTAGCAAATTTAACCTTTCTCTA
Organism: Euprymna scolopes; assembly: GCF_053919585.1. Taxonomy (NCBI): domain Eukaryota; kingdom Metazoa; phylum Mollusca; class Cephalopoda; order Sepiida; family Sepiolidae; genus Euprymna; species Euprymna scolopes. The sequence goes on from NC_136484.1 coordinate 128,551,806, forward strand.
AGCACATAAGTTGTAGAAGTTCTATTCTCACAAAGTTTTCACAATTGTAGTCCATGTTTTTGCTTTATAGCTTTGAAGTATTTAAGAAGATCCACCTTTCCGGTTATTAATGGTGCGATATAGGTATTGTAAAAATAAAGTCTCAATCTAGAAGGATTTTTTTACCTCCATCGATCAAGGACAGAAAAGATGAAGACACCACATTTTGCTTCTAACTAAAAAGATATTTATGAAATATGTTGTTTTCAAAGTCTCATGTGTTTGCGAAACCTGTTTAGTCTAAAAAATAAAAATAAGCAGAAAGGTGCATTGCCATACAAAATATTTTTTTCTTACTAAATAATAAATAAATAATAATGGTAGTCATTATTATTTCATCTATGTCTTGTTTGTTTTTTCAGGAAAACTTCTAAAGGGGGATAGATAGACATGAACAGATTAAGATAGATAGATAGATAGATAGATAGATAGATAGAGAGAGAGAGAGAGAGAGAGAGAGAAATAGCCAAACAGACAGACAGATAGATAGATAAAATAGATACATACATACATACATACATACATACATACATGAAATAATTGCTTCATCATTGCAGATGATCGCCGTCCTGCCCAACAAAATACCCACCATCAGTTCCCTTCCACAGTTCATCTCCCATGGCCACGTAGGTGGCTCTTCAAACCAACAGCCAACTTACATGGCTTGAAGTAAAGCTGACATGAAGTTGAATGTCTACACTGTGGACACATTTTTTTACCTTGGTAGTACCCTGTCAGTGGATGGTTCGCTGGGTTCTGAGATACATGCTTGCACCCAGAAGGCTTCTGTTACTTTTGGCAAGTTAGAGAAGCGATTATGCCGCGACAGAGGTGTTACTTTTCAAACTAAAATAGCAGTTTATTGCGCATGTGTGCTAACCACCGTCTTGTACCCATTAGGAACGTGGACCATTTATCAACACCAACTGAAATGGCTTGAAAGATTCCATCAAGGCTGCTTGAAGAGGATCCTTAGCATAAAATGGCAACCAATGACGTACATATTTTCATACATACATACATACATGATGATGAGTGAAACGTCTTGTCAGACGAGTGCCACTTCCTCAGACACTTAAAGTCCATGAGTTCAAAAATAACTTCCATCGCCACAGGACCATTTTAATACACAAATGCCTGAGGGAGTATCTATACACAGATGATGTTACAGAGTCTTAGCTTTGTAGGACAGCTGTCTCTCTCTCTCTCGGTTCAAAATGTTGAGATCCAGCAACAAGCAAGAGCAAGATAGCCAGCAACAAGTTAAACTGCAGACCAGCTTAATACGGGTACTGGTCTCCTGCTTTATGGTTTTTTAAATCAGAGATTTGCTTCTCCTATAAAGGTCGCCTTCACCACAGCTTACATACATACATACATACATACATACATACATACATACATACATACATACATACATACATACATACATGGATAAATATGAATAAACATATATATTTCAATTAGAGTTTTTTCCTCAGTGTAAACGTTGTGTAAATTTGAATTGGAATTTTTAAGATACAGTGCAGAATTTGTTTTAAATAAACATTTATTTATTTAAACATTTTAGCCAACTTAGTTCCGACGATATACGTCTTAAGTAGGACATTGTACAGTTTTGATGGGTAGTTTCTTCTTTATTTCCGGTGCTACCAAATCAGGCTGTCTGAAGATACTGGCTCCCTGAGCTAAAATGCACCAAGCATTGATCTCATTGTTTTTTGTTTTTTTTTTTTCTTTGCAAAACTCAATCATATTCTGCAAAGTAAAAAACAAAACCATCAGTTTTCCTCTACAAAACAACCAAACCAAACATCATAAATAAATATTTGAAGATATAAAGAGCATGAAGGTTTTTAAAAAAATGACCGGATTCGGCATTAAATAATCAGAAAAGAGTTGATGTGCCGTAAAACAAAACAACAAAAAAAACATTATCTATATCACATTTCTCTTAGTCTAGCTGTCTGTCTGTTCTACTTTTTTTCGGAAACTACAGAGCTGATCTGGCTGAAATTTTGTATGACGTTTTGTCATGATAAAGTGCAGCAAACTAATTATTATGGTATCCATTCGATGCTCATTTAGGGATTAATAGGGGTTGGTATTTAAGTTCCACTTTTTATCGGAAACCACAGAACCGATCTGCCTGAAATTTTGCTTGGACCTTTGTTATAATGAGGTAAAGCGAACTAAGTATTATGGTATTCGTTCGATACACAGTTAGGATTAATAGGGATTATTATTTAATGCAAAAATGAGCACAAATTTAACCGTATTTAACCATCAATTTGGCATACCGTACTCATTCCAAGTCAACGGGTATTAACTTTTGTCCGTTTTTAAGGGACAAAAAGTGTAGCGAATAAATATTTGGACATATAAGGAACTTGAAAAAAAAAAATCTTTCACAAAATTACTGGATTCGGCATTAAATAACCCGAAAAGGGTTGATATGCCGTAAAGTAAAACAACCAACCATTCTCTTTTTTCAAACCAGTCTTGTCACAAATTGTTGTGCTAATCTTTAGAGCACGATTCAAGGATAGAATATTTTAGTCAAAAACAGTACAGGGATTTTTTTTTTTTTTTTTTTTTTTTTCAAACGAGAATGTATTTTATGTAATTAATTTTTTTTTTTTTTGGGGGGGGGAGGGGTAAGTTCTGCCGAATCCATGGGAGGAAAGATGGGCGAAAGAACGATATAACAGAATTTCAAAGTTTGTGTAGTATAAAATATTCATTGTAAAAATTGCAGTGTTGTATAAGGATAGAAGAAGTTATTTTATGATCACGTGACAAACATTACGTCACGGTCCCTGCTTTGGTGTCAGCAGTTGTGGCGTCAGAATGGAAGAATACATTCCTTATTTTCAACTCGTGCCAAAATATAAAATTGGCAGGAGACCAAAACATTCTTTCTGAAATTTCCAAAGATAGCAACAGAGAGATGTACAGAAAATTGCTTATTTTTTCTCTTTACACATTGACAGGGAAGAATACAGAAATTACTGAGAAGATCCTTTAAGTATTTATATATGTGTATGCACCATCGAGATAACTGAGGAAATGCAATAAAGGGGAATTAAAGATAGATATCCGGTTGGTAACTAAGTTAATTTTTTTTTTAATTTTGAAATTTATTGTGTTTTCAAATTTTGGATTTTTTTTTTTTCGGGAATTCTAGTTTGAAAATATTTTGTAATTTTTTTCTCCGAGTTTATTTTATTTTATTTTTTACGGAAATCACTTCAGACAAAGTATAAAGCCACTTGATGTAAGGAGCTTTTTTTTTTTAAATCTCAAAAACTAGTCAACTATATATGTTTGATATATTGATTCTGACCCATAAAATATTGATTTTTTTTCTCCTTTGTCAGAAACATCGCTCATGGAATGTGAGGACTAATGGGCCAAATAAGGGAAACAAGAGTCACGAGGTTGCTACAAGCAAGCCAAAGGTTCACTTTCTACTCTCCTTAATTTAATCTCTGTTTATTTTCAGAGTTAATGCAGAAGAATAGGCGACTTGAGGTCCGCAGTAAAAAAAAAATAATAATAAAGTATAATGTAAATCTTTTAGCTGACGATGTTTGCCGCGGATTTGAGTCGCCTATTCTTCTACATCACCTTTTCAGATGATTAAAATAGAATGCAAAGTTCAGAAAAATAAACAGTTTTAATGCCGCCTCCTTTTCATTTTATTTTTGAATCTTGTTGAACGTTGGGGAAAAAAAGTTGTTAACAAAATACACGAATATATTAATTAATTAGTGCTTATATTTTATTAAACCTTTTAAATTTCAATCAACCTCCAACCCCTGTCCCATCACCGCAATGTTGCATCCTTGTGTCTGTTCTACAAGTACATTAGTGGAATGTGGTCTGACAAACTCCTAGCGCTGGTACCTGCTCGATGTAAATACTCCCAACTAATCTGACAAGCAGCAAATTCCCACACCATCATTGTAGAAGTTCCCCAATGTCGGAGAGTCTTTTCTAATAGTTTCTTCTCTCGAACTGTTAGACTTTGGAAATCCCTCCCTGCGTCTTGCTTTCCTGACTTTCTTATGCAGAACGTTAAGTGTAATATAAGCAGACATCTTGCTGTTAGACTCCCTATTTAGTGCCCCTATAGAAATGTTCTTTAATCCACAGTAGCCCCTTACGTTTCAGTAGGTCATCTGCGTTCTTACACCGTATAGTCACCGCTCATTAAGGCCCAGAAGCCACTCAAGGATAAGAATTAATAAAAAGGGGGTGAATAAAATAAAATATAGAGATAAATTGTCATCTGTTATTCTATTATTCAATGTTCGTCTCCCTAAGGCTTTTCCTCTGTATTTTAATCACACAAAAATAAATGGTAAAATATTCCTCAGTTTCTGAGTTATGTTTGAAAAAACTACCAATTGTTCTAATTATCCACGATTTGCAATTAACTCACCAAGTAAGCAATCGCTTACTAACCCTCTCCCCTCTCTCTCTCTCTCTCTTTCTCTCTCTTTGTATATTTTTTACTCTCTGTTCTTATTTTGTATATCTTAATATTTTAATGGAATGTTTTCTGGCAAACTCGTAGCACTTGTGCCTGCTCAATGTAAATACTTCCGGCCAATCTAACAAGCAACAAAATCCCACATTTTCATTGTGGAAGTCCCACTTTGTCGGAGAATCTTTTCTAATTTTTTCTACTCTCGAAGTGTTAGACTTTGGAATTACCTCCATGCTGTCTGTTTCTCTGACTGTACTAACAAGCACAAATTTAAATGTAATGCGAAAAGACATCTTCATGTTCAGCTCCCTAAATAGTTCCCCTGTAGGCATGGTTCTAAATACTAGCCCAGCCCCTTACGTCTAAGTGGTAATATGCATTGCTTAAGGTGAATAAGAGTATATATATATATATATATATATATATATATATATATATATATATATATATATATATATATATATATACAGGGTGTTTCAAAAGTCTTGGGCACATTTTGACATTATATCTTGAGAATTATTTAGGATATAAAAACGTATCTGGTATATTCAGAAAACTTGTAATCTCAAGTTCTTCATGGAATGTTCAGAAATGTTCAATGAAAGCACTATTGCTCCAACGACACACAGCAAGCTGACAGTCCAATTCTTACCAATGGCATTGCGTTGTCAATGGTTGCAACAGCTGCTGTTATTCGGGCCTTCAGCTCATCCATGTCTCTTGGAATAGGAGGCACATAGATCAGTTCTTTTACAAATCCCCCCCCCCGTCAAAAAAATTGCAGGATGTGAGATCTTTTTTTGCGAAATGCACGTTGCACAAGTGTCCATGATTCAGTTTTTGCAAATTTAAGCACGCAAAATGCCTTTTCTGATTGAGTGAACGCCATTACTGAATCTGTAAAGAATGAAAAAAACCAATAGTCTTGCAAAAAAACTTAACGCATTTAGCTTTAAAATGGCACCACTTTAATCTTATTACCATTCATAGTTAAGCAAATACAAGAACTTGAAATGTGCCCAAGACTTTTGGAACACCCTGTATATATATATATATATATATATATATATATATATATATATATATATATATATATATATATATATATATATATATATAAATGCCCCATAGGAGTATGTGTCTCCAAAAATAACACGTAGATTGGCATGACTCAAACCAGCATCTCTCGTCGATTTACATGTCACCTATCTTCTGTGTAATAGCTCCATTTATCAACACCTCACAGCACACGACACTTCCAAAACTGAATTTAGAGACATACTAAAAAAACACTGCCATTTTAGCTGTCTCACGCTGTGGTGCACGCCTCCCAATTGTTAAGGGTTAATCCATATTTAAAAAAAAAACCATTAACCTGGCTCAATATGAAACGGATTATATGCTTAAATGCTTTTAAGCATTTTAAGAATTGTAGACGATTTTAATCGTCTTTCCATGTAATTCACTATTTCATTTTTATTTTTTATTATTTTTTATCACTCACCTGAGGACGACCTATGGAGGTCGAAAACGTCGCGAATACGGCAAATGTCTTTTCACACTCGAACAGAATGTTCGGAAACTAGTCCATCAAAAAAATGGATTACAAGAGAAACAAACAAGAGTTGTCTCTGCTCTTCAGTGAAACGTGCATAAAGGAGAAAATGCTGCCAAAGTATACTAATATATATATATATATATATATATATATATATATATATATATATATATATATATGCATGCTTCCGTTCAGTCTTGAAAGACAAAGGATACCCCTTAGGTGATAGTATCGCGTGTAATTGTGAGGAAAGGGTTGCGTAATCTCCAACCACACCTCTCATGAATCGGCACTGTTTGAGTCCAGTGGCAAGGAGAAGACCAGGACGTCTGGAAATAATGCCGAGATACGTGATATATATATATATATATATATATATATATATATATATATATATATATATTAAAGAAATACCAGGAACTTAATTGCCAACCAGATAGATAGATAGATAGATAGGTAGATAGATAGATAGATAGATAGATAGATAGATAGATAGATATGAAAAGTTGGAATAGGGTAAATATAAACAAACTATGATAGATGGATACAAATAAGTATGCTACAGTGTTGCAATGCATATGGCACAACAAATACAAATAGTATGAATGTAGATATTATGTTACAGAAAAATAATATCATGTCACATTTCCATGTATGATAGACAGAAATCGCGGAAATGGAGGTAATCTTACACAAATTGTATAATTACGCATCTTTTGTGGCGGTTAATAGAAAAATAATATTGTGTCACACTTCAAGATATATATATATATATATATATATATATATATATATATATATATATATATATATATATATATATATATATATATATTTATATATATATATATATATATATATATATATATTATATATATATATATATATATATATATATATATATATATATATATATATATATATATATATATTCAAGCAGACATTATTAAATACAACGGAGATACTTTGCGTTGATATTCTTTTTATTTTTTCGATTTTCCGTATCATCATTTTTTATATCAAAATCGAAAATATTAATGAAAGTTCCATTGTTAGCGCGAACGCTTTCGATTTGACTGCGAATAATCTCCAAGTGGAATTCATGGAGTTGATGAGATGAAAGTGAATAGGAGCGAAAATGAAATGTAAAATACACAATAAATTGTATTGGGTGATTGGAGGTTAAAAGTATATAAAAAGTCAATTAAAAGTCGATTAAAAGTTGATTAACAGTCGATTAAAAGTTTATTAAAAATCTGAGTTTAAAATCAACGAGTCTTTGGGCCAATATTAGCAAAGCGCGTCGTTTACGCGCGTCGCCAGACATTTTAATAAGTTGTTGCTCCTCTCAAATGCAATGTTATTAATAGTGAGTTGTTTGGTTCTAATGTAAGTTGCTTCGAGAATTTTTAACTTTTTAAAATTGTTTTCGTGTTGTACAATGTTTATATTATCAACAAGAATTTGTATAAGATTGAACGGGGACAGTGGTGTTCTTTTATTAAATGCTGGTAAATGGCGATGGTGTTGTTTAACTGCATAGTAAGTCGACGGGACAATATAGTCGTTGTATGTCAAATGTGTGTATTAGTCTTATGTTTATTTTGGAAGTTACATTCTCCTAGAGGGCATTTGAACTTATACACAAAATTGGTTTGCTCTAATGCTTTTTTATAGACAGGGAGGAGTGTTTTTAACCACGAGGTTTGCGAGTTCTAAACTTATAATAAATAATAAATTTATTTCTACTGTTGCTATCGACAGGAGTTAAGTATCTGTGCTTTTAATTTCCATTTCTTTAACTCTAGAATTTGGTTGCATTTGGCTTTGATAAAATATATTAATAGATTGAGATTGTCGGACTGACTTCTTCATCTTGGTTGTTATAGTCACAACGTTTCGGCCGTTTTGCCCTCCAGCCTTCATCAGGTTGTTTGTATCGAACTGGGGAACCGTTTGTTAGGAGTCTCGAACCCAACCCTTTATTATTATTACGGGGGTACCGTTTTCGGACTCCAGCTAGGCTCTAGGACATAGTTGCTGATTCTCTGTTTTGAATGTTACTTTTTACTGCCTTCGTTCAGGATTGAACTCAGCACCTTTGGATAACTGTAAACTTTGATACAACGTCTAGGACCACTCGGCCATATGTCACTGATGAAGGCCGGAGGGCAAAACGGCCGAAACGTTGTGACTATAACAACCAAGATGAGGAAGTCAGTCCGACAATCTCAATAAATGAAAACACCTCATCTCAAAAATCCAGACAATTACTATATTAATAGAGTTGGCATTATGGTGTTGGCTAAGATTATTGCTATGGTTTTGTATGAATTGTAGTGTTAGTTTTATTTGTTCATTAACAATTGGATATGTGTGTGTATATATATATATATATATATATATATATATATATATATATATATATATATATATATATATATATATCGGTATTAGCTATTTTGCTCATACATTTGGATAATGCTGATTGTCTACTCTTATGACGAAAATCATTTAGCTTTGAAATGTCATGTCCTAAAGAGGTTCCTCCTCTTACTTCCCTTTCACTTATAATTCACTTGTAATTATTCTTGATCTTATTGACA
>NC_136484.1:128565503-128870503 GCF_053919585.1 Euprymna scolopes
GAATAAAAAATAGAACATACATTTAAAAAAAAAAAGTGTCTCTAACTGAGAGACTATTCTAGAATTAATCGTCTCGAACAACAAAATTAAATTCATCGTGCAAAAGATAGTAACAAATTTGTCAGAATTTAATTCTTCCATCCACCCTGCTTTCTCTCTTTCTTTTCTTCTCTCTTTAACCCACTCCTCTATGCAAGTAATTGTAGACTGTTACTGATAGCACGCGATTGTTTCTTTGTTGGCGATTGGTCGAGTGATATTTTGCTCGTTGATTTAAGCGAAAATGGAAGTGAAAAAAGGCAGTTTGAAAATGTCGGATCTGGATGTAGTAACCCATATAATGTTATGACCTTTTAGGCCGTGATCATAGCGTAGTATCTGCGTTAATTGTGGCAAGCAGGGTCAACGATCAAAACATTATTATTATTATTATTATTATTATTATTATTATTATTATTACTATTATTATTATCATTATTAATAATAATAATAATAATAATAATAATAATAATAATAATAATAATAATGATAATAATAATAATAATAATAATGATAATAATAATAATAATAATAATAATGATAACAATAATAATAAATGGATCAATTATTATAATTAAAAAAATAAACAATTAAATTGTGAAGAAATGATTGACATATATGATATAATAAATCGCAACAGGAATGTGAAAATAGAAAATAGATGTAAACATTATTTTGGGGTTTGCATAAACAAATAACTAGATTGGGCTTACATTAGTTTGGTCTGAGTCACGTAATGATGTGACGTAAAGAAACACGTGATGCATGTAAATTTTAGGAGATTCTTGGCAGTCGTTAGCTGGACATCAGAGAAAACGAACGACTCAAGATGACGTGGGAAGCGGCGTCACTTCGGACAGCCAAGATGTAAAGAACGAGTAATCTCTGAAAATGCCAGCCAGATCATGAGGATAAATGTGCATAAATAATTAAGGTATGTATTGTGGTATTTACATTTATTAAAAAAAAAAGTGTTGTCTACAACTGTTTCGATACGTCCACGTCAATCGTTTCCTGTTAGAACTGTTGCATAAATGTTAAAATATACACACTAGACGATCAACTAAATGATACGACGTATATCCATACACGCATTTACACGGACACGAATATACAGATAAAAGATAAACCCAACTATTAAACATGTACGTCGTTATGGAATATATTCACATACAACATTTGACACGTTTTATAATATATATATATATATATATATATATATATATATATATATATATATATATATATATATCCCACCTGACTATATAACACCCATCGTGGCATTTTCTAAGTGACGAAAATAAAGAGAAAAATGCCGGTTGAGTTCAGACAGAAAAGTCAAAAATCTTGTCAAGAGGAAAAGAAATAAGTGCAAATGTTAAACCTCAGATGAATGGGAAAAGTGACGATGCAAACAACAATAATTTACTTGTACCTCAGGAAATATTCGAAGTGAAAAGGAAAGTGTATAATCTTCAATGGTGCAGAAAGAAGAAAGTGCCTTCTCTAATAAGAAAAAAGTTTTCGTTCGATTAAGATGTCGAAGCTACATCATGTCAATTAATGTTTTTTCCCAAGTAAAAGCCGACACATATGAGTAAAAGAAAGTTGAAGAAGCTGCAGATTTATTTGATAAAAAAGAAGAAAATCCAACCAGACATTTTTTTTTATTTTTATGCTATCTCAAGCAGTAATGACAATTCTTCTCTCTGGTAAAAAAAAAATCCGTATAAATTATCTTTGCTTCTAAAAAAAACTATTCTCACCTCAAAGTTTTGCCTCTTTCTTAATCTTTTCTTACCTTTTGATTTTATTCTTTCTCTCTCCTGAACTGTTACAAGAACCTTTAAGGTTCGCCAAAAGGGGACATTTTTTGGCAGTCAAAATACCGTCTTTTATACAGTTAAAAGGTGAACTTCAAACTTTATTATTTTTTCTCTCTCCCCTTTTAATTTATTTTTCCCTCTTTAAATAAAAGTTTATAATTATTTCAAGTGGTTTTACTTCGTCTTTTTTGTCCTTGTCTTACTTAAAAATGGTTATATGTAATTGGTTTTTACGGTTTCTAGTATTTAAATACGTCTAATTTGGCTGTTACTAAGTTAAATTCGGACAAATTATAAGAAAAAAAATGGAAAAATATTCGTTTTCCCTTTTTAAAATAAAAAAACATGTATGTATTTGACACATAAAAAACTGAAAGGCAAGAAACATGCAAAAAGAGTCTTTAACATTTTCCCTTTTTCTTTCAGTCTTTTTCTTTGAGAGACGCTCTCTCAATCTTCTCGAGCCTTCTGATTTTTTTTTTAGTGGGGGGTTCTTCTAAAAATGGAACTTCGGGTTAAATTTTCCAAGATGGTCACTTCATTTAAGTTCCTTGGACAAAGAAGGTCTTTTCCTTCTTGGAGATTATATGCGCTGATACTCTGCTCGTCTTCTTCTTGTCAGGCAGGCCAGCGAAGTTAATTTCCGTCTCTTACAGAAAAAAGTTCCCCAAAACACAACCGATTTCTTCCGTTGGTCTTCTTGGGACTAATAATTTTTCAGTTGGTAAGACGTTGTTACCTTGTAATTAACTGGGAATAAAATTACGTTTAAAGTTTAATAACTATCAACGGAGCTTCAAACAAACGTCTTTCTCTAGAGGAGAAAATCCCGGAACATTCTATTTAATGTGAAAACCATTTTTTGACTGAGAACGAAGACAGCGTCCTCTCCTAAGGCCGGCTATATTCGATCTGAGAAAAAAAAATCCCTTACCCCCCTCAATCCTGTCAGCCGGATATAGTAACGATGACGACGACGACGACAACGACAACGATGATGATGATGATGATGATGATGATGATGATGATGATGATGGTGGTGGTGGTGGTGGTGGTGGTGGTGGTGGTGGTGGTGGTGGTGGTGGTGGTGATGATGATGATGATGATGATGATGATGATGATGATGATGATGATGATGATGATGCAAAGAATCCCAGCCACACAGCTAGTCACAGCAGATCAATAAGTGTAGGCTCCCCTCTCTACAAAGGTTAAAAAAAGGTCGAACCTCGGCACCGCTTTATGGTTGATAGTGCTAAAATAAAATTTTGAAAAAAGTTTTGTTGAGCCGTTTCCTTAAATAATCAAATTCTTCCCCATTTATATCACTACTGATCACTAAGCTTTTGTCTTAATGACCACCGTACACTCATTAACCCTTATCCTCGAGTGACCTTCAGGACTTGATAAGTGCTGACTCCCTTATAAAAACAATGTCCGTAACATGACCTTTCAAATATTTATTACTACAAACGTTTTCCAGTAAGCCTTACTTCTTTTTATATCAATATTTAATTATAGGATGGGGCTTGTAATTAATACTAAGATTAGTTCCTATGCGCTCATGTTGTAGTCTGCAGTGAAGCAGTGCCCTGCTAATGTGTTTCAACAATGGAAATTATTGGAAAGAAACTGTTTGTGAACGTTCCACCTTTGTGTAAGTACAAAGAGAAAGAAATTAAAGCTCTTGGTAGTTGTGGTGAAGTGTGCTGTGCTTGTCTTACAAGGAGGAATCGGAGATTGAACATTTTCTATAGTGTAACTTGTGTAAAAAAAAAAATTCTTTAACTGGACTTTCTCTGTTTCTCTCTATCTACCTTTCTCTTTCCATTTCCTTTACTCTTTCATCTCTCTCTCTCTCTCTCTTTCTCTTTATCTCTCCCTTTTTCTCTTTTCCTTGTTCTTTTTTTCTTTATGAACGATGCACTGTATCTGCACCAGTCCCAGAGACGAAACTTCCCCTCAACCAAAAACCACCTCTTTTTATACCTCACCTGAGAAACAAGAATCTCGCCCTTGAGACAGTCTCGTTTGGACCAATAACGCATGCGCTGTGTCATTCCATGATAGTTTTGCTGACGTTTACTTCACAAAATTGCTAGGCACATATACATGCAATTCTCCTCCTCTTACTCCAGTAAGGTAAGACTCCATCACACATGAAAATAACGGTAAAGTACAGATAAGTTAGTAACGTCTATTCTATGAGAAAGAGGCTGTAGAGACCAGAAGAGATCACCCTCGATTAGATCACGAAGTCGATTTTGTACTTTGAAGACGTTGTAGTAAAACTGAGAAACGATCCCGACGTGCGTTAAAACGCGAATGTCTCTAATTGCTAACCCTCTTTCTTTCTCGGATTCATTAAAATTCGCTTTCTTTGTCACTACCCAAAGTAACGAAGTTTTCACAGAAACGTGTTAACTTGAAATATTTTAAACCCATGAAAATCGTTCCAATCCCAAAAAAGTTAAACGTACATGTGAAAATAGTAAGCTGATGTTAAGTTAGAAACTCCTATAAAATAAATAGCCAAAATATAAAGACACAGAAAAGAACTCAATGATTATTCGTCTCACGCACAAATTCTTACACATTAACAAGAGTCAAGCGAAGAGAAACAAACTGCTACTCACAGCTATACACGCACTAGCAAGAACAATATAAATCAACGTACACACATACACAATGCCACGCTGCTAAATACTCACATATATTATTTATACACACAGTCACACTATGAACATATTGACCAACACAATCCTAAGTCTTGTGATTAACTCAACTTTCTTTACTAAACACATGTTTTTGAAACATTTATCACACAGAAAGTTGCCGAGTTGCTTGAAAAAAGAGTAGTCGGTAGGTGAAAGGTCTGGAAAGTATGGCGGATAAGGCAAGGTTTCGTAGCCCAATTCATTCAAATTTTGCAAGGTCGGTTTAGCAATGTGCGGCCGGGCATTGTAGTGGAGAATTGAGCTTTTTTTGTTGGTTAATGCTGGATGTTGTTGTCGAAGTTTCTGATACATTTAATCAATTTGTTGGCAGTACTTTTCTGCTGTAATGGTTTCGCCTGCATTCAAAACACTGTAATGGATGAGGCCGGTTGCAGACCACCAAACAGTCAGCATGACCTTCTTTTGATGCAACTCTGGCTTCGGGAAGTGTGGTGGAGCTTCGTCGATGTCTAACGACTCAGCTGAACGTCGCCGGCTGTCGTAAAGAACCCACTTTTCATCGCGAGTCACAACCCGGTCGAGAAACGGGTCGTTCTTGTTGCGTAAAAGAAAGAAAAGTGACACTTCATAACGGCGTTTCTTTTGGTTGTCATTAGGCACTCATTTATCAAGATTTTTTTGTCTTTCCAATCTCTCTCGAGTGGTTGGAAATCGTAGTATACGTTACGTCTAATTCAGAAGCTCTAAAACAGCTGTGCTTGGATTGGCTTTGCATAAGGCTCTTAATTGATCGTTGTCAACATCCGATGGTCGACCACTACGCTCATCATCTTCAAAACTCTCGCCGCTGCCACGAAGTTTCTTAAACCACCATTGTGCTATGTGTTTCTGTGCCAAACGCTTTGTTGATATCACGAGCTTTTTCAGCAGATTTTCGGCCTAGATTGAGTTGAAATAAGAAAATTGTGCGAATCTTCTTTTTTTCCATCTTGTATTCAACGTTCTGAAAAACATAATGGTTTTAAAACGATTGTAATATAAACAATTAGATAGAGTGAAAACCACTCTTTAAAATAATATATAAAGTAAAGATGTTATACCAAAAACTTATTTGAAAAATACATCGTTTGAAATCAAAATTTTAAATTCCACAAGAACTTTCTTCTCAACCTTTGTCTATTTCTTACTCATGAACTTTAAAACTTCTCAACAAACATTTTTTTTTTCAAAGTATATTTTATATTTCTGAAAAATTAGTGATATAAAATTATATTTTCTTTGTTAATTCGTGTTTTGTTATCTCATTCCCCAAATCCCTTTGTTGAGTTAGCACTTGCTAACTGATGTATTCATGTTTTTATTTATATTAACATTCGCCAATTTAACTACACACTTATGAATTGTTAGCGTTTGGTTTGACACCTCCCAAAGACTTCAGCAAAACACACTAAATGTAGCCAGAAGCAGCACTACAATGGTAATTCAATCGATCTATATCTTAAAACCTAAGTAGCGTAACCAAAAAGATGTTATTGACTTTTTGCTCATTTTAAACCGTGTATGAGACAACTTTTTATCGATTTTTTTATTATTAAAAATGTGTTACCACTTCCAGTCCGCGTGTGTATGCATTTTTCGTGTTAGCGTAACCTTGATAATTGCGTATTGAATTATTTTTGTGCGAAATTTAATGTTAATCAAATATTTATTGGCAGTAAAAATACAACAACACAAAATAAAACAAAATTATTAGAATCCTATTTTTTTTTTAATTACGAAATTAAATCCAACAGCATGTATTTCGGTTTCTTCGTAAACATGTTGGACATTTTAATCCTTTCTTTAGAATTTCGAAATGAATGTTTCTGCTTAGAACACAATTGCATCATGATATTTGAGTTTTTATTTTAAACTTTAATTCAAGCCATTATATATCAAAAATAATTTTTATGAAATCTCTACAGTGGTTCTCTGGAGTTGGTTCTCTACAATGCCATGTAGACTACAATGTATTGTGGAGTAAGACACTGTGGAGAGGCATGTAAAGCTTCCTCCCGGTGTACCGTGATGGGTCCCCGACTAGAGCAGGCAATCAATCGATTTCATTGAAAAATAGGCGATTTCATCGATTTCGATGATAATAAAAATATTGGAGTGTGAAACATTCGTTTATCATCATTCAATCCCAGGCAATGTCAGGTCTTCCTGCTAGTATTTAATAATAATAATTTGGTACAAAAAAATGGGCCAGATTTTTTTAAAAGTTTAAGTAAAATGACTCCGGGTAGGTACAGTTAGTTTTTAGTATTACGTCAGTAGCATCACCCGGTAGTAAAAGCTTAAACAAATTTTAACTATTTATTTGAACATTAAAATTGAATAAGTAATTCTTTCTTTATTCTTTCTTTCTTGTTTCCTTTCTTTGGCTTTTTGGACTTTTGACATTACCCGTGAAATCTTTCTTTCTTTCTTGTTCTATTCTTTTATTTTTCCCCATCTATTCTCTTTTATTCTTCTATTCTCTCTATATATGGATTATAAAAAAGGCTAATCGGAGTTTAAAATTAGACTTAAATAGTAATTCGTATGGCATATCGCTATTTGATTCGAGGGAGCCTACTTTTCTTTAGTTTTCTATGTAATTGGCATGAATATAATTTGTCTGTTTATTTCGATCCACTTTTTTTTTTAACTTTGCGTTATTATTATTATTATTATTATTATTATTATTATTATTATTATTATTATTATTATTATTATTATTGCTTGTACTTTGAACATTTTCTCAATATTAATATGGCAAATATTCTAAGACGATATTACTATGGCATATATCCTAAGACAATATTACTATAGCATATACCCTAAGACAATATTACTATAGCAAATATCTAATTACAATATTACTATGGCAAATATTCTAAGGCAATATTACTTTGGTAAATATTCTAAGATAATATTACTACAACAAATATCCTAAAAGAATATTATCATGGCATATATCCAGGTCCTTACACCTCCATTTTATTTCATATCGTCGGATTTAATCCAGCTCAACAATCATATATCCTAATACAATATTACTTAAGCAAATATCCTAAGACAATATTATTATGGCAAATATCCTTAGAATATTATTTCTATTGCAAATATCCTAAGACCATATTACTATATCAAATATTATTATGGCATATATCCTAAGACAATATTAGTTAAGTAAATATCCTTAGAAAAAATTACTATAGCAAATGTCTTAAGACAATATTACTATGGCATCTATGCTATGACAATATAGCATTTTTTAGATGTACAAAATTTGTTTACAAACGTTTTCGTTATTGAAGCCATCGACATAATCATAAATAATATCTATAAAATGCCTCCAAAAATTAACTCAAACACTCTGCGTTAAATTTTATTATTCTTCACCACCAAAGTGTCGTTTTGTGATTATTATGGCATCTTTATACAAAACATAGTGTCTCCACATGTTCTATGTTAGGCACAACGTTTAGTCATTTCTGCGTGTTTAACCAATAAAACAAAATATTATATCTCATAAAATAAAATATGTATCAAATTACAGAAGTCAAATTACAACGCGAAGATTTTGTAAAATAGACAAACATTTCTTTGTTCAAGATTAATTATAATTTCGGCGTGATACACCTTCTTCAGAATATTTTTCCGTGTCATATAACAGGATAGATTTAGTTGTAAAAATTTGTAGGTTCTTTTCAACGGTGATATATTTTTAAGACCAGGCGATGACACTTAGCGCGCGTGGTTTGAAATAGTTATGGTTGCGTTCTCCGTTGTATAAGCTGAATTTGTCTTAAACAAATAAATGTTTCAATTTATTTTGTTGCAGACTATTATCCTCATCTTTCTTAGACATTGAATCTCTACAGTTCCAGGTGAGAATTGTCTGAAGATAGCGGTTTCAATCCTACCCAAAGCCGGTCAAAGGCTTACTTGGCAAAAACGTGGTGAGACGACAACAACTATGGATGGCAGTAATTGCTGAGAATGCAGTTAGGAGATTCGGAGTTCCTATCTCGTCGCGGTTACCACCTGACGAAGGCCAGAAGAATAGTTGGCCGAAACGTCGTGAAGCAACATCTAAGAAAGAATAAAATAAATTGATAAATAATACTCATCTCAATAATGAATTCCAATTAAATAATATAAATAAATATTTGTTTATTTTTACAAAGTCTTTGCGTTGTAATTTTGTTTCAAACAATCTTAACTATTTTAATCCACGGCGCCAAGTGGCATCTCCTAGACTATAAAAAAAAGATCACTGTTGAAAAGAACTTTTACAACTAAATCTTTCCTGTTAACAACATGACGAAGGAAAAATATTCTGAAGAAGACGTATTATACCGAAATTATAAATAATCTTAAACGAAGAAACGTTTATTTTACAAAATATTTGCGTTGTAATTTGACTTCAAACATATAACATACGTATTTTATTTTAAAATTTAAACAACGCTTATATCGCGGCCAACACAACCCCTAACTATTTAATCTTATATGCAAATCACCAATTTATATACGATATGTTGTTGACATTTAAATTCTTACCAAATTATTTTTAAAAAGAAATTAAAACATTACAAAACCACTTTCCTAAATTACTCAGTAATCAGATTTATACACGAAATAAGCATAAACAATTAAAAAAAAAACGTTCATTAGAACATGCAAAAACGTTTTTTTTTTAATTAGATAATAAGATACAATAAGAAGAACGAATTCTCCACATCAACGTAGGTAAAACATTTTAATAAAAACTCCTGCACTTGTAATTACAATGGCAATTTTTCGTTCCTACAGAACAACTACTATCAAAAACTTATTATCTTGATCTAAACTAATTTCGTCCTCCCAAATTATTTTTCAACACGAATTTATACTTATTAAGAATCCAATCAATACTAGCTTTTTCAACTACATCATAGACGATTATTAGTATCGATTTCTTTCATAATCTATATTTATTTAAGCTCTTTGTTTTCTGCCGCTTTGATTTTCACTGTGTGAACTTTTGGGGTTGAAAAAATATACGATTTAGCAGGCTTTCCCCCCTTTTTGTTGACTACTATGACATCTGGTTTCATTGCTTGGATGAGATTGTCTGTATGTCCCAGATAATTGTATGATTTTCGTTTTCCAGCAATCTCCCAGGGTCGTGTCCATATCATTTGTGTGTATCTTCAACAAGCAGCCGTTTACATAGTTGCCAGTGTACTGCCTTTATGATTATTATTATTATTATTATTATTATTATTATTATTATTATTATTATTATTATTGTTGTTGTTGTTGTTGTTATTATTATTATTATTATTATTATTATTATTATTATTATTATTATTATTGTTGTTGTTGTTGTTGTCGTCGTCGTCGTCGTCGTCGTCGTCGTTGTTGTTGTTGTTGTTGTTGTTGGCGGCGACGGCGGCGGCGGCGGCGGCGGCGGCGGCTCACATGGAGCTTTCACAAAAGTCAAGAAACGATCTGATTGGAAACCTGTGGTGTTATCTGGAGGCTTAGTGACAAGTCTCCCCAGACGTCCAGTTCTTTTCACCTCCTTCGATAGCATTTGCAAATGAATTTGCATCATCGCAACAGCCGCTTACCATTGATTTCTCGCCGGCAGTGGCCATTGGTTTATACTGGAATTGGAGTGGCACTAAGCCTCCCCAAAGTCCAAGTTCTCTTTGCGCTTGTCCAATCGAGGTCTGGCTGGCGCTCTCTCCTCGGTTTTTCAGTCATTCTTGACCCTTCTCAGCTCTTTGGTGTCACTTTTTTATTGGGAGAAGCGGTGGTGAAACTATAGGGGGATGCATGATGGGGGTGTAGAACTTGTAGATATGCAGCTTCGGTGTTCTTCATTCCCTGTAACGCTTATTCGTTATATTGTCTTCTTGTATTATTCTCCGCATTCAAGAGTTTTCCTTAATATTTCAGTCGTTTTCATTATCGTTAGTCGTTGTACTTTTGCAGTTATTTCTCTGATTCCAATTTCTGACATTCTTTTTTTGAAGTTTTTCGGAATTGTTCCTAGTTCTCCTACTATTATCGGTACTATTTTGATTTTCTTCATCATCCAAATTCCTTTTAACTCTCTGGCTAGCTCTGTGTATTTGCTTCTTTTCTCCTTTTCTTTCATACTCACCCTGTGGTCAGCTGGGATAGCAAAGTCTACGATTTGACAGGATTTTTCTTTCTTGTTAATTATTACAACATCTGGTCTTCTTGCTTGGATAGGTTTGTCCGTCTGTATGTCCATGTCCCATAGGATTTTGTGGTTCTCGTTTTCGAGTGCTGTTGCGGGTTTATGCTTGTACCATTTATCTGTACGCTCAAAATGCAGTCGTTTGCACAATTCCCAGTGCACTGCTCTCCCCACGTCTCTTTGCCCACAGTCTGCATTTGCTGTTTTCTTGTGTTTTATCGATTCTTGCTTTGATATGGTTGGTTCTTATCGAGTTATCTTGTGCTGCAGTTATTAGAGATTCAGTTTCTCGGTTTATATGTCCTTTTCGCATCCATGTCCAGGTGTTTTCTTTATTCTCATCTTTTGTTATTCTTATGAATCTTCCGTGGAATTGTTTCTCTTCCCACTTCTCTTTTCTCGTTTTGTCATTTGTCTCTCTATTTTCTGTTTTGTTGTTTTTTCAGTGTCTCTCGCTGCTATAATTATCCTTTCAGTGTTTTGCATTCTGTATTTTTCTAGTACTTTTTTCGTGTCCTTCACACAGTCTTCTATCAGTCCTCTCCCGCCGTCTTTCCTTTTCACGTACAGCCTGTCAATATCGTCCTTTGGGTGTAGTGCATTATACATAGTCATGAGTTTCTTGGTTTTCTGGTCGAGTTGTCTCAGTTCTTCTTTTGTCCACCCTATAAACGGTCCAGAGTATCTTACTAGTGATACAGCCCATGTATTTATACCTTTTGTTAGGTTTCTGCTATATAATTTTGTTTCCATGAGTTTTCTTGTTCTCCTGAGGTATTCCTTTCCAATTTTCTCTTTCATTTCTGTTGCTCTGATGGTGTCCGCTTCCAGAATTCCCAAGTATTTATAGTCGTCTTGTTCCCCTAGTGCCCTCATTTATGTTTGGTTGGATAGTTCCATGCCTTCTGTCGTTTCCAGTTTTCCTTTTCTTATAACTAGTTGTGCGCACTTTTCCATTCCAAATTCCATTTGGATATCTTGGCTGAAGATCCTGGTAGTATTAATTAGTGTTTCTAGTTCCTTTTCGGTCCTTGCAAAAAGTTTCAGATCGTCCATGTACATCAGGTGGTTCATTTTTTCCCCTGTATTGGAGAACTTGTATCCGGTTTGACACTTTCTTAGAATACTGTTCAAGGGCATCATGGCTATGATGAACAGTAGTGGTGATAGTGAGTCTCCTTGGAAGATGCCTCTTTGTATGTTAATTTCTGTTATGTGTTGTCCATCAGCTGTGAATTCCAGTCTCCATGTTTTCATTGCATTTTCTATGACATTGGTGATCCCGCTTGGTATTTTATACATTTTTAGGTATTCATGCTTGGGGGATCCTGTCGTACGCTTTTTTGTAGTCGATCCATGCGATGACTAAATTCTTTCTCCTCCTTTTTACCTCCTTTAGGATCTTTTGATCTATATATAGCAGGTCATGTGTTCCTCTTTTTCCTTTTTGGCATCCTTTCTGCTCCTCGGGGATGAGTCCACGGTTATTCAGGTAGTGGTAGATTTGTTCCCTCAGTTGTGCTGTCAGTATCTTCCATATGGTGGGTAGGTACGTGATTGGCCTATAGTTGCTAGGGACGGTTCCTTTCTCCGTGTCCTTCTGTAGCAGTGTAGTTTTACCTTTTGTCATCCAGTCTGGTACGCTTGCTTCCTGTATACATCTTCTCAGGTTTTGGGCTAGCCTTTCGTGTAAGGTTGTGAATTTTTTGAACCAGTATGCATGTATCCCGTCGTGCCCTGGTGCTCTCCAGTTTTCAATTTTTTCCTATGATTTTCTTTAGGGTTTCCTTGCTGATTTCATTCGCTGTTCCTTCTATTTGTTGTAACTCTTCTTTCATGTCTTTCAGCCATTCGGCATTTCTATTGTGATCTTGTCGCTCTTCCCATATATTACTCCAGTAGAGTTTTGTTTCTGTCGGATTTTGGTTGTTCTGTTTTTGTTTTTCCTCCGTTCACATTTTGGTAGAATTGGCTTTCATTAGTTTCAAATGTTCTGTTTTGTTTGCATTGTTCAGATTTATATCTATATCGTCTCAATCTCGCTTCTTTTGCTTTTATTTTTTTGGCCTAGTTCTTCATGTTTCTTGTTTAGCCTCTCCCTGCCAGCTACATTTCCAATATTCCGTTTTCTCCACATTGCTTTCTTCCTGTTGATCATTTTGGTTTCTTTTTTATGTTTGTGTATTTGGGTTTCTTATCTTATTTCCCATCCAGGTTTTGTCGGTCCGCTTGTCCCCGGTTGTTTTTGTGATTTGAGATTCATACTTACCATTTTGGCGCCTGTGTAAACGAGGTTGTTTAAGTCTGTGATTGTATTTGTTGGGATGTGTGGGAAGAGCTTGTTGACCTTCTCTGTTTCTGTTTTTAATTTCTTCTGCTCTTGGTTCCTTAACGATGGGAGATTTGTTTTTTCCTCGTTCATCAGCTGTATTATTTTATTCATTTTATTTGCTTCATTCTCTGTTAGTTCTGTTTCATTGTTCTCGGTTTCCACGTTTGCAGACTTCGTTCCTTGTTGGTCCTCGGCTTTTGGTGTTTTTACTTGCGAGGCTTCAACTTGTGGGGTTTCTCTACGTGCGGTTTCGTTGGGGGATGCTTCTTGTTCAGTTTCATAATTTATTTTTCGCTGAATTTCTGTTAGTTCTAGTTTAGAGAGCCAACCTTTCTTGAGTATCAGTCTTGCTTGATCCGCAAGACTGATACTCAAGAAAGGTTAGCTCTCTATTATTATTATTATTATTATTATTATTATTATTGTTGTTGGTGTTGTTGTTGTTGTTGTTGGCGGCGGCGGCGGCGGCGGCGGCGGCAAGGGAGTGCCCGACCTTGCTGGTCGTAAAATACGTTAAATTTTATTTTAATACATGAAGATTTCGTGGTTATTATTACAGAGCCAATTCTCTGTTGAGTATTCAATACATATATAGTTCTGATTCAAATGTGTTTGGAAAAAAAATGGCTTTGGTGCCAAGCTAGAATCGAATCCCAAACATTTACTGCTCCAGTCGTGTTCCCTACCGCTTGAGTTAGCGCAACAGATAGATAAGAAAGATTTAAAATTAAACCAATTCTATCTATGATTGAATTTGCGCATGCGTTACACTAATAAAATATGTCCACAAGTTGAAATGAATATTTTGCATTTCAACTTGCCAACTTATTTCTGTGTGTGCTATTCATCCATCCAAACAAAGATTTTACTCATTATAAACCATCCTCGGTGTAAGACTACTATTTTCTGTTAATTTCAGTGTTATGTGACTAATAGTTTTATAGTTTATCGCTTTAACAAATACACATACATCTACTGTTTTATTTATATAGATTTGTACTTACTAAGAGTTTTCACACAGGCCATCATCAGAGATTGCTCACTAACAACAACCTGTGGTATTCCCTGGAGTCTGGATAACAACAAGCACCCCCCCACCTCGATTACCAGTACTCTTCACCACTTTCGATAATCTGTTGCATTTTCTAAATGATGAGTTAGCATTTGTGTATATTAAATAACAAATTGAAGGGTTTTCGAAGATGTTTTTTTCATCACATACACACACCCACATGCACGCACATACGCACACACACACACACACACATCCACGTACACACATGCATGCTCGCGCGCGCAAACATGCACACATTGGTGACATCACTTCCTTTTAAGTGAAATCAAGACATGCGCAGTCAGAACACTGACCCCGGTATAAAAGTCAACAACAGCGTTCAACTTCCTCTTTCTTCCCTTTTGCCTTGGTTCGTCAACCAGACAAGTTCGCGTCCACAGCTTGTAGCCTGAAGACACTTCCACGTGGCCGACTGCTACCATGCATGCGCGGCTTTACTGAGGTCAACCCTCTCTCTCTTTCTTTTTCTACATGCTGGACTGCCATTTCTCTTTCCCCTACTTTATTCCTCTTTTTCCACGCGCGTAGTCGTCAACGATTGAACTGAACACGTGTTCCACCTAAACCATTTATCTCCAACAGAAAATAAACGACATGTTTATTTTATTCAGCAATTGAGTTTTTTTTTCCTTCCTTCCATTCATTTCATTATTTTCTTTTGTAGCGTGTTAGAATTATTATATCCTGGTCCGCAACAAAGGTTTTCCCTAAGATTTCGGCTGTTTTCAGCATTACTGTCCGTTACATAATCAGTATCTTCTTTTTGATTCTCCTAGTCTTTTTTTTTCTAAGTTCTTTGAGACTGTTCCTAGTGCTCCTACAATTATTGGTATTATATTGATTTTCTTCATGTTTCATATTCCTTTCAGTTCTATGACAAGTTCCACATATTTGTTTCGATTTTATTTTCCGTCTTTTTGATCTTAACTTTGTGGAGAAGGAAAAATTTACAATCTGACAGATTCCTTCTTTCTTGTTAATTATTATGAAGGCAGGTCTTCTAGCTTGGATGAGTTTATCTGTTTGTACTTCTGTATCCCAAAGGATTTTGTGATTTTCATTCTCCAATACAGTCTCCAGTTTGTACCATTTGTCAGTATGTTTGAGGTGAAGTCATCCACAGAGCTCCCAGTATACTGCTTTCCATATGCAATCGTATGTGTCCTTATATTCCTTTTTGGATAATTTACTGCATTTACCTATTATGTGGTTCATCATTTGGCGTCTTTGCTCACAGAGTCTAGATTTACTGTTTTCTTGTTTTATCTACTTTAGCTTTAATGTGGTTCATTCTAATTGCGTTGTTCTGTGCAGCTGTCAGTGGATATCCTGTTTATATGTCCTTTTTTATAGCCATGTCCAAGTGTTTTTGTGATTCTCTTCTTTTGTCATTCTTATGAATCGTCCATGTTGTACTTTCTCTTCCCACTTTTATTTCTGTTTTTTTTTGTTTGTTTTTTTTTTTATTGTTTCATTTCCTGCATTGTTCTTCTCGACAATGTTTCTCACTGTGGTGATCAATCTTCCTCTGTTCTGGCTTATGTATTTTTCCAAGTCGTGTGTGTGTGTGTGTGTGTGTGTGTGTGTGTGTGTGTGTGTGTGTGTGTGTGTGTGTGTGTGTGTGTGTGTGTGTGCTTGCGCGTTCTACAATCTTCTTGGTTTATTAGTCTTCTTTCTCTTTCTTCCCTTTACAGATAGAATCGATCAGTATCGTCATTTGAGTGTAATGCATTGTGTAGTCATTAGTTTTCTCATTTTCTGATCAAGATGTGTAAGTTTCTCTTTAGTCCAGGCTATGAATGGTTCCAAGTACCCTATTAGCGATACTGTCTAGTATTTCTTTAAATAGGTTTCTACTGTATAGTTTTGTTTCTAAGAGTTTCCTTGTTCTTTTTAAGTATTCGTTTCCAATCTTTCCTTTCATTTCTATAGATTTCATAGTGTTTGCTTCTAGAACACACAAATATTTGTAAGTGCCATCTTCACTAAATGCCCTCATCGCCTCTTGGTTGAGCAGTTCCATACCCTCTGACGCCTCTAGATTTCCCTTTGCCATCTCCAATAGTACACACCTTTCTATTCTAAATTCCATTCTAATGTCCTGGCTGTGAATACTCTGGTTGTGTTTATCAGCTTTTCCCGTTCCTTTTTGTTTTTTGTAATCAGCTTCAGATCATCCATATACATGAAGTAGTTTATTCTTTATTCTGTGTCTGTAAATTTGTATCCAGCATTACATTTCCTAAGTATGCAGTTAAATGACATCATGGCTATAATAAACAATAATAGTGATAGCGAGTCTCCTTGGAAGATGCCTCTCTTTATTCTTTTTTCAGTTAGGTGTTGTCCTCAGTTGTCAATTCCACTACATTTTTAATCATATTAATAATCTTATCAGATATCTTGTACATTTGTAGGCATTAAATTATCCATGGTTGAGATACTGGCATAGGCTTTCTTGTAAGCGATTCATGCCATGGCTATGTTTTTTTTTTTGCTTTTTTACCTCTTCCAAGATATTTTGATCTATGTATAATAAGTCGTGTATATGTCTTTTTCCTTTACGACATCCTTTTTGTACCTATGACAGTAGTCCACATATGTTAAGGGAGTAGTAGATCTGTTCCTTCAGTTGTGCTGTTAATATTTTCCACATGTTTCGTAAACAGGTTATCAGCCTGCAATTACTTCTTAGTATCTTTTTGTATTAATGTAGTTCTTCTTTTGGTCATTCGTTCTGATGCATCGTCTCAGACTTCGCACCAGTTTATCATGTAGTGTCATAAATTTTTGGAACCCGTATGCATGTATACCATAGTGTCCTGGTGCTTTCCAGTTTGCCATTTTCCTTAGGGTTGTTTGGAGTGTGTATTTATTAATTTCTGTTTCTCTTCCTCCTTCAATTTCCTAGTGTTCATCTTCATGTCTTTCAGCCAGGACTGACTTCATATCCACCACCTCACTGTTGTGGTCTAGAGACTCCAGAAGTGTTTGGTTTCTATTAGACCCAGCTGTTCCGTTCTTGTTATTTCTCCGTTCATGTTTTGATAAAATAGTATTTCATTGGTTTCAAAGGTTCTGTTTTGTCTGTATTTTTTTTTTCCAATTTGTATTTGATCCATTTCAGTCGTCCTTCTTTTGCTTCTATTTTTTGTTTTAGTTCTTCATATTTCTTATTGCGTCTTTCCTTTTTTTTAATTACATCTTCACCCCAAACAAGGCACATAGCCACTTTGATGTAGGGAGCTAATATCAGGGACCTAAGCTACAGGGGTACTATATAGAGAGTTCGCAGCAAGATGTCTGTTCACATTACATTTGAACTTCTGTATGTCAGTACAGTTGGGGAAGCAGAGACCCGAAAGGGAATTCCAAAGTCTAGCAGTTCTGGGAAAGAAACTACTGGAGTAGAAAGCTCTCTTACATCTATAGATCTCTACTGTGTAGGGGTGGAATTTAGCTGCTTTTCAGGTTTGTCGGGGGTATTTATGTCAAGGGGGTACAAGTGTTTGCAGTTCGTCGGAGTAGTCACCATTAAAATACTTGTAGAACAGGTAGAGGGATGCAACATTTCGTCGATAAGACAGTGACTGAAACTTAGATGACAGTTCAGGACCTATCAGATTGGTTACTCTCTTTTGAACCTTGTCTAGGAGCAAGAGACTAGTAGCAGATGCACTAGCCCAAATATGACAACAATACTCCATACATGGGCAAATGGTTGCCTTATAGAGGTACAGGATATTATCAGGCCTTAGAATCTTTTTAGCATGGTAAAGAGAGCCTACCTTCTTTGCAGCGGTCTTGGCAATGCTCTCAATATAATTGTTCCAACTCATGTTTCCTGTGAACGTTAGGTCGAGGAGTTTAAAAGATGTACTTTCAAATAATGAGTGTTTGGCCATTGCTATTAGTGGTAGAGAAGGTTTCTTGTATTTATTGAAAGAAACCAGTTTAGTCTTGGCAGCATTGAATGTGACCATCCCTTTTTGTCCCCATTCCACTACAGACTGGAGGTCATCCTCTAGTGTTTTTCCCATTTCTTTAGTTATGTGTTCATTTGTTTTCTTGTCGTGCCTGTTATAGAGTGTGGTGTCATCAGCATATATACCCATCTCAGACAATTTTGTCAGGAAGGTCATTTATAAATATTTAGAATAATAAAGGCCCACGGATAGACCCCTGAGGCATTCCTGCATTTATATCATATTGTTTAGATGTACGACCGTCGAGGACAACCTGGATTTTTCTCTTATCTGAGAAGGATTTATTTATGTTGAGTATTCGTCCAGTGATCTGATTTTCCTGAGAAGACCTTCATGCCATACCCTGTCAAAAGCTTTAGATATTGTTGTTGCTGCTGCTTTTGTTGTTGTTGTTGTTGTCGTCGTCGTCGTCGTCGTCGTCGTCGTCGTCGTCGTCGTCGTCGTCGTCGTCGTCGTCGTCGTCGTCGTCGGTGGTGGTGGTGGTGGTCATATTTAGAGGTTTTATTGTTAATGCCAATATATTGTTTCCTTATAAAAGTTTGTTTCATTAGAGATAGCTTTGGGGGAGGAATTAAATAAATATTAATTTCTCTAGCAGACAAGTTAAAATAAAGCATAAACCGCAGACTTTATTAATCATTTATTAGATAATTTTGTGACAAAAAAGTAGTTTATAAAGTTTTTTCTTCGAAACAAAATAATTAGCAACATATGTGCATGATCAAATAAAATTATATTGGTATTTCAGAAGGCAATAAATAAATATCAATTTTTGTGGCAACGTGTTAAAAACAAAGCACAAAACACATACTATTATCTATTCATCAGATTTTATGAATTACTAGCAAGGCCACCCGGCGTTGCTCGGGACTGTATAAGACAATGAGAAAAATTTTGAACATACCTGTTATTCTTAGGATAGAGGAAGTTTTCATGTCTATGTATCATTTGCCATCTTGAGCAAATGAATATTTTAACTACCCTAGGACGGGTATTATATGTATGAAATAAGTGTACCTTCCATAGGACAGGAAATTTACAGCACATATATGGATAAAAATTTCCTTACCTAGGGCGGTTAATGTACAACACATATTTAAAATAATTTACATAATTTTCTGTTGTGCAAACTTTTCTGCATGTCACAGGTAAGAGTTTTTGTTTTTACATCAGAGTGCTATAGTGAAGAAGAACCTTATTTATCATTTAAAAGTCATACTACATGAATATATTACATGATTTTTGGTTTTAATAACTTTTATGCACGTCACAGGTAAGATTTTCTTTGTGTGTGTGTGTGTGTGTGTGTGTGTGTGTGTGTGTGTGTGTGTGTGTGTGTGTGTGTGTGTGTGTGTGTGTGTGTGTGCGTGTCATTCCAACACCCTGGAAAACCTCGCCAGTATGCCCTGTATGTAAGAACTCAGGTGATAAGTAATCTCCCTCTTAGTACAAACCAATAAGTCTGCTGTGTGTCATGATTAAGTTACTGGAATCCATATTAAATAAAGAAGTAGTCAACCACCTCAGCAGAAATAACCTCCTTAGTTACATGCAATATGGTTTCCGTTCTGCTAGATCTACAGCTGAGGTGCTAACAGTTATATCCCATAGGATTAGTGAATCTCTTGACAAAGGCTTCCTTTCTAGTGCAATTGCTCTTGACATATCAAAGGCCTTCGATAAGGTTTGGCATAAGGGCCTACTTCACAAGATTTCCAGCTATGGTATAACTGGAAATGTTTCCTCAATAAGTAAATCATTTCTCTCTGATAGGTTCATAAGAGTAGTGGTTGATGGCCAGCAATCAGAGGTCCACAGTATTAATGCTGGAGTCCCCCAGGGGTCCATCCTGGGCCCAACTCTCTTCCTGATCTACATCAATGATCTCCCTAAACACATACTTAAATCATTCGTTGAAATCTATGCTGATGACACGACCATCTACGGCAACACATCAAAGGCTGTAAATGACAAAGCTCTTTCTGATTCCCTCTCCACTGATCTTGAGCGCGTGGTTCAGTGGGGGAAGAGATGGCTGGTTACTTTTAATGCATCTAAAACCAAGTTCCTTTCTTTACACCATCAACGCTCTGTTCCTCATCTAACATCAATTGAAATGGATGGCTCTCGTCTTGGGGAGGCTTCATGTTTTGACAAGCTCCTGGGTTTGACCATTACTCCTGATCTGAAATGGAACACGTATATCAAGTCTGTTGCCCGGGCCGCTGGGAAAATGGTGGGATCCTTCTACCGCTCCAGAAGATATCTCACTACTGATGCAATTCTCTATCTATATAAAAGCCAAGTACATCCAAAGATGGCGTACTGCTGCCACATCTGGGCTGGAGCTTAAAAAAACAGCCTATCCTGCCTTGACAGAGTACAAAATAGACTTCGTGGCTTAGTGGGGGATGCTCTCTTCTCTTCCCTGCAACCTCTATCCCACAGAAGAGAGGTTGTGAGCCTGTCATTGTTTTATCAATATTTCCATGGCAAGTGCTCGTCCGAGCTCCAATCTCTGGTCCCCTCTCGCCAATCCTTCATGATAAACACCCGTCTAGCTGAAACCACTGTCAAAAATTTTCCCCACTCTTTATCTGTGTCTAAATCAAAACGTAGATTCCATGAACATAGCTTTTTTCTGAGAAGTGCACGACTGTGGAATTCTCTTCCGTTTGCCTGTTTCCTACCTGGCTACAACTTGGATGTCTTCAAGTCCAACATAAACAAATTCCTGATTAATCGCCCCCTTAAGTAAGATACTTTATTAAATCTCCAATACCAACTATTACTACGATATTATCTCATTGATTATTGTACACAAAATAACTATTATCCCCGAGTCGCCTCCAGGCCTTGATAAGTGGTGATCCCCATGTAAAAAAAAAAAAAAAAAAAGAAACGGTCTCTAACATAAATAAAATAAAAGAATTATTTCCTCTCGCGAATCAGCGCCCATGTTAAGCGATTCAGCCACACAATTACCAATCAGCTGGCAGGGCGCATTGATTCCATCTGCTTCTTAAGAAAATTCTTTAGTTCTTTGTCAGTCAACAGCAAAGAATCCAGCAAGCATCTAAGGTATATACTCTCTCTCTCTCTCTCTCTCTCTCTCTCTCTCTCTCTCTCTCTCTCTCTCTCTTTAATTATAATTATCAAGCCCCTTTAAGAATAAGGATGGGCACTGTCTGCGGAATAAAAAGTAAAAGGCAATCAACTAGATTTTGTGCAATATTCATGACTTTCGCACGTTCGAACACTCTAAACAGTCTAATGTATTCGTGTTGGAATTTTTTGGTACCAATAATTGTGCAGCCCCCTGTATACATTTATTATATTTTATTCTGGTTCTTATATTTAATTTTCTGTATTTCGTATCTTTCATTAAACTTGGGTTCGTACGAAACTCCCTTTAATTTGAATAAAAAGGCAATGTTAGCTCCATGATAATGACATCACTGGTCCCAGCGGCCTCTTTTGGATTCTGGTGACGAGGAGATTGGACGTGTTTCATTGCCTGTCGTAGATGAGGATTTTCGCGAGCCTCTCCTTCTAAGTACAACCCTGCAATAGAATATCCGGTCGCAACGAGGCGAACTTCTGCAAACTTTATTTACAAGGCCATGATATGCGCGTATTTTAAGGAGAGTAATTTCAAAGACTTTAAATTGAGAAAAAATGCACATGTGCTGTCTGCCATCAATTTTGTGAGTACGTTCCTTAAAATTTATTGTATTCAAGAGAGTGATTAGGAAGTACTCCTATTTGAATTTTTTAACACTGTATTCATTCGTTGATACGACATTTTCAATATAAGAACCAGCGATTTTTATTTTGTATTATATTTTGTTACCTGGCGTTCTTTGTTTTTGTATTTAATGCCTGCAAAAAGAATAATTTGCAACTTTTTGTAAATATAATCTCTTCTTCGTTTTAAAACAAGACCTTTCTATTTTATTCTTTACCCCCCCCCCCTTTTTTTTATTTCATCCTTTTATTTTTTTTTTTCTGCAGGCTAATTGTTTCACGTCGAATTTATCTGCAAGAGGATAAATTTCCGACATTCGCCCAAACTCGGTGTTCAATAGTTCTTAATCCTCTTCATTCTTGTGGCAATTGTTTAGTGGCTGTTAAGTAAAGGCTTAGCAAATCGAGCAAAAGGTAACTTTGTGGCTGGATTTGAATCTCATGACTGGTAAGAATTGTCATTCTACTGATAATTGCGTACGTATGTGTTGAGATCGGGTAACCAATTATGGGGATCGAGGGCTACCGATCTGTAGAGAGTGTGCTCAATATTTCGTAGAGGCTGTTACATTGAAGGCCGAAGGTCGCCTCTTGTTGAGATATTTTGCGTGTTCCAAAAATCTATCAACAATAAAGACCAAGTTTACTGAGTACACTTAAAGAAGAGACATCAAAAGGAAACACGTTAAAGCAGGGTTATATATTTACATATATACAAGAGAAATTTATTCACACAGAGAAGTTCTGAACAATACAGAGTGGTCTTTGTACACACGCGTGCGTGTATATAGGTATACGAACGAGCATGCATGAAGTTGAAAGTGTTTGTTGCGTATACGTATGTTGGGTGTTTAAATGTGATCACAAGAGTTCATTAAGGTAAACGTTGAATGTTCATTGTGTATGCGTGTGTGGGTGTATGCGAGAGTTCGTTAAGGTATTCGCGTGTATTCATTCCTACCTTAAAAAGGAAAACGCCCTGTCGAGGCGTGTAAAAAACGCATGTGTTCACCTCCACGATTCGAATGAAAAAGAGATAGATAGATAGATAGATAGATAGATAGATAGATAGATAGAGAACGTAACGGGAAGTAAAGAACGTCACTTGTCAGCCAAATCGGAAATCACGACAAGGACAGATACGTGTGTGTGTGTGTGTGTGTGTGTGTGTGTGTGTGTGTGTGTGTGTGTGTGTGTGTGTGTGTGTGTGTGTGTGTGTGCGTGCACGCGCGTGTGTGTGTGTGTGCACGCGCGTGTGTGCGATCTATGTAATAGCATATCAGTTCGAAAAGCATCTCCCCATAATACTCCCCCGCCAGATAGGCTAAGGAGAAAAGAGGCTGTGGCAGGAAAAGATATCATTAAAGCGAGTTCGAAGCCTGTGTACTGGTGTGGAAAGGTCACAGGACAACCATCATGAATTTTAAGCGCGAGAGATGGCGGTCGTAGACTGCATAGTGTTGCTGAGTCTAGGAAGCATGTGTAAGTTAGTCAAAATTAGTTGCATCGGTCGCAAGTGGGTCTGCGAGGAAATTATTTCGTTCTGAGAAAAGATTGGCCAAGATTAAGCATACCCATACATGAAACACTAGTGTCTGTAGTATAAAGAATAGTTATTGTTTAATTACAGACTAAACTTTCGTGTAAGCAATATCACCTGAAGAGGTGATCTAGTTACTTGTAACTGGCTGACTGAAACATGCGCATGATTGTGTAGCGACGTATTAATGCTTATGTAAAACAAATAAAAAGTAAGTATTCCCCTACTTCGATATTGAGCACTTTTGTATTAACCTCGTTAAAACTTCATTAGTTGTTTTACCTCTGGTAAAAATTATTAGTGGAATTGTATATATATATATATATATATATATATATATATATATATATATATATATATATATATATATATATTACAAAGGCATCACCCCTTATCAAGGCCTAGAGGCCATTCGATATATATATTAGCAGAAAGTCATTTTTCAAGCACGTCTGATTGAACACGACAGAGTTATTCTTTTTTCCGATTTTTCCGGTATCTTTTCCATTCGCCGAGTAATCTATTTTATTTCAGCTGGCTATGGTATAAAATGGCGTCCAAAAGTTGTTGTTCAGCCATATTCTTCTCAAGCGCTCTTTATCGGTGCATCCGCTCGTCATCAAGAGCGATTGTTGTTGTTATTGTTGTTGTTATCGTTTTCTTTTTCTTTTTCTTTGAGGTTTCGTGTATTTATAGTTATTTTTGTTTTTTTTTTGTTTTTTTGGTTTTGCTTTGTTTTTTGGTTATAAAAGTGGGTGCAGTGGTTAGGGGCGAATTATTTTTATTTTTAATTGTGATTTTCTTATTTTATAGTTTATTTATTTAGTTTCTTGTTAGTTATTAACTACGGTTAGTATATTTGTCCCAGTGTTAAATGAGATCAGGATAAAAAGGAGCTGTACAGCCTCAAAGAAAAGGAAAAGAAAACGACAACAACAATAATCGCTCCTGGCGACGATCGGATGCACTGATAGAAACCGCTGGAGAAAAATATGGCTGAACAACAATTTTTGGGCGCCATTTTATGCAATATGCCAACTGAAATAAAAAAAAAAAACCGCTCGGCGAATGGAAAAGTTATTCAGAAAAATCGACAAAAAAGAATAATTCTGTCGTGTTCAAGCAGACGTATATATATATATATATATATATATATATATATATATATATATATATATATATATATATATATAAATCTGAACGTGTGTGTGTGTGTATCTGTACACGGATAAGCTCCTATATTGTTTACTATTATACAAAACTTATCACATACAATGATAGAAGAGGTATCAAGGAGCAAAAATGGGTATGTTACATTTTGAACGAGGGTGGCTTATTAAAATTGTGGGGTCTTCATAATGGAAATAGAAAAAATGAAAATAAAACTTTTACAGGGGTTTTTGATATAGATACGCCTAAGATTGGTTTGATAAGTATGTTTCAGTTTGAACACGGATGGTATAATAAAATTGTGGGGTCTGCGTTCGTATATGGCCTCTATAAAATGAAAATATACCACAAACTTTATAAAGGACTTTTGATGTATCCGTGTAAGTAAGTATACTTTGATAAGTATGTTTCAGTTTGAAGACGGATGGTATTATAAAATTTATGGGGTCTGCGTTCGCGCCTGACCTCCATAGAATGCAGATATGTCACAAATTAAAACAAGGGTTTGTTTTTAATATAGATCCACATAAGAATATTGTGATAAGTGTGTTTCAGTTTGAACAGATGTGGTATAATACAGTTATGGAGTCTACCTAGCTTTGCTCGAATAATTTTTATTTTTTTACTAAAATATAGTTTAAGAAAAACAAGTTGTTTTTGAGTAATGTCGAAACCAATTTAAATGACGGAAATAGGATTTGACAGATATTTAAATAATTTATGATAAATAATGGAAAGTTTAAACTATTTGATATCATTTTCTGTCTGTGTGTACTTTTCCCCTTTAAATAACTGACGTTTTTCATTAAATATCAAAGTACCTTAAAGGTGTTTAACGCTTCCATTTTTTATCATTAAATATTGGATAAATCCTATTTCAGTCACCTAAATTGATTTCGACAATATTTCCAAACAACTTATTTTACTTTAAGTACGTTTTAGTAAAAAAATAAAGACCATTTATATTTTAGGTGGGGATTAATTTAATATTATTAAATAGATAAAACAATTAAATAATGAGGTAGATAAAGTAAGCCAAAGTAAAAAACACAAAGACGATTTTAAGAGATATAAATGAAGAGTATGATAAGCAAGAATCACCACAGTCAAAAAGGATTTGTTCTTTGATGTGGAAAGAGCAGATGTTGAATTTTTAATTATTATTTTTTTTATTTATTTTTTTTTTACATGGGGGTCACCACTTATCAAGGCCTGAAGGCCACTCATGGATAAGGGTTATTGCGTGTACAGTAATCAATGAGATTGAGATAGTATTATAGTAATCATTAGTATTGGGGGTTTTGATAGAGTGTCTTACTTAAGGGGGCGGTTTGTCAGGAGTTTGTTTATGTTGGACTTGAAGACGTCCAAGTTGTAGCCAGGTGGGAAACAGGCAAGCGACAGAGAGTTCCACTGGCGTGCAGTTCTAAGAAAGAAGCTTTGCTCATGGAATCTACGTTTGGATTTAGGCACAGATAAAGAGTGGAGAAAATTATTGACAGTAGTTTCAGCCAGACGGGTGTTTATCATGAAAGATTGGCGAGGGGGGGACGAGGGATTGGAGCTCAGACGAGCTCCTGCCATGGAAATAGCGATAAAACAAAGACAGGCTCGCAACGTCTCTTCTGTGGGAGAGAGGTTGCAGAGAAGAGAAAAGGGCATCCCCCACTAAACCACCAAATCTATTTTGTACTCTGTCAAGGCAGGATAGGCTGTTTTTAGCAGCTCCTGCCCTAATTATTTATTCGAAAATAAAATTACCTTTTTCCATGATAGATACTACACTTGAAGTTATTTATTCACAAACACATTTTATTTACAAATATTTTTTAAATGATTTCTTGAAAATTTCAAACGCAAAGAAATGGAATTTCTTTACTTTTCAAATATATTTTTATAGTTTGATTGATCGAATTAAAATTTATTTTTGAATAAAATGATAAAATAATTTAGAAATTAAAAATATAGTAATTTCTTAGTTATAGTCCTTTCATCACACCTCAGTTGATTCAAAACCATTTTTAATAAATGTGTGTGTATTTTTGTTCTTGTTATTACAAATATCTTTTATAGAATCACTCCCGTTAGAATTATGTTTTTATAATAAACACCCCCATTTAACGTTAAAGCAGCCATCGAGAAAAGTTCATCAGCAGAATGTCGAGTAGTTATTAACGCAGATAAAAAAAAATCCGGTGAGTATGTTAGGCGATTCAATTTACCAACATGTAACGAAGTGTCACCTTTTATGGCTGATAAAAGTTTTGGTAATAGAGACATAATTCTTCATTGAAGAGATAACATGCTGAAACGTGTATGTGAAACCCACTGATCTTATGACAGCCTTCAATATCCCCTATTATTTGTATATGAAAAAGATGGATACCATTTGGGGATTCCACAGTAAGGAAATACAACAAAACATGTTTCACGTATGAATTTTCCTGCGTACCATTTTATGATCAGAGATGATTCCTTCAATCATCTTCACAGAAGTCAAAATCTCTCCATCAGTTTGCAGTTGGGGTATTTGCAAAAGTTGAAACAAAGACCTTTTTATATCAAAACTCATCAAAACAAGCTCAGAATAGATTCTTACATACTTATATAAGATCATAAAAATAACGATGTGCAAGGAAGAAATATAGGTCAGATATGCATTTTACCTTTTAGCTTCACAGGTAGTCAACGATATATACAAGGAAGAACCCAAGATGCAATGACATGTCTGAAATTATGCAAAACCAGAGCTTTTTATCACATTTACTTCAAATCCAAAGTGGAAGGAAATCCAAATGAACTTTTCCTTGGACAAATATACATCGATCGACAAGATCTATTGGCTAGGATGTTTCGCTTGAAGATAATCAAAGTGATTTGATAAAACAAATCAGAAATCTATTATGATACTACATGTACATAATTGATTGGTGAAAGAGAGGCTTGCTTCATGAGCATATATTATTGTGACTTCCCAGAAAAATCAACTACAACCAAATTGATTTTATTATACGAGTTGAGTTACCTGATATACAAACTAATCCAACCTTATTTGAAATAGTAAACATTCACATGGTGCATTGGCCTTGTGGTAATATCTATAGAAAGTCACCTTACATGATTGAAATCCAATGTTTAAAAAAATACTCTAAAAACGTTCTATTTGAAACTTAGCTAAGTGAGGATGGTTATCCCTCTTATAGGAGACGGCCAATGTACAAAAAGATACGCTAAAAACTTTCTACTTAAAATTTAGTTTAGTGAGGATGGTTGTCCCTCTTATAGAAGATCGCCTGAAGATGGTAGCTTTGAAACTATGGTTGGCACATATCAGGTTGACAATGGGTGGATTGTACCTTACCTTTCCTTACTTCAAAGACATTCAATTCTCACATAAATGTTTAATTTTGTAATTTTTTGAAGTCTATTTAAATATGTTTGCAAATACATAAGGAATCTGATGCAGCCATGTTTTCCTTAAAAAATTGTTAGTCATGAAGTTACTCGATATGAACTTGGTAAATATATCAGCACTAATGAAGGATTTTGGCGTATTTTGAGTTTTCTATTCATCGTGGAAGGCATCCTCCAACCCAACAATTTGCAGTTCATCTTGAAAATGGTCAGAGAGTTTATTTCACAAACGAAAATGCTACCCAAGTCGCCCTAAATCAAAAAGACACAACTCTTACTGCTCTTTAAAATTGTGTGAACGAGATAATTTTGCAAAAACTCTTATTTATACTAAGGTTCCATCTTATTACACATGGAGTAACAAGAGAAAACAAGGAGCAAATGGTGAGGGTCATCCAGGTATAAAATTTGGCACTACAATTAAAAGAGTTTACTCTGTGCACCCAAGTCACCCTGACTGTTTCTTTTTGAGACTCCTCCTTCATGAAATAAGAGGACCGACTTTATTTTCCTTTCTAAGAACTATTGATGGACAAACTATTGACAATTACAGGGAAGCCTGTTCAATTCTAAATTTGCTAGAAAATCACAATCATTGGGACAAAATTATGGCTGAGACTTTAGTGTCACACACACCTGTTTCTCTAAGAATCCTTTTTGCAATAATTCTCAAATCTTGTGAAGTAAGTAATCCATTAACATCGTGGCAGAAATATAAGGATGGTTTGTCTGAGGACTATAAAAATCAGCAACAACAATGATTCCCTGAGAGAGAAATAGGATGTAGCAAAGAAATATATAAATTCTGTGTTGACCCTTATTGAAGACCATGTGATCGCTATGGGAGGGGAGGAGCTCTACAAATCTGGGTTACGTGAAACTCATCAAAGTAAAGTGAATAACTTATTTACAGATGTTTTGCAAGGACTTCATATGATATTGATTCGCTGACCAGATTCATTGAAGCCAACGTGCTGAAGCTTTTGCCAGGCTAACAATATGTATAGAGAACAATCATTGAGCAAATGACTGATTTGAAAGGAGGATTATATTTTTGAGATGTACCAAGAGGAACTAGAAAATTT
The DNA here is from genome assembly GCF_053919585.1 of Euprymna scolopes. NCBI lineage: Eukaryota > Metazoa > Mollusca > Cephalopoda > Sepiida > Sepiolidae > Euprymna > Euprymna scolopes. The sequence continues at coordinate 128,594,643 of NC_136484.1, forward strand.
TCGTCACCAATTTATTGCTGGCCAAACTCAGGCCACGAAAGGAAATAGCCTTAACTGTAGCAAGTTCTGGAATTGCTGCAACTTTACTCCCTGGAGATCGAACAGCTCACACATCATTCAAGCTTCCTTTGGATCTGAGTACAACTGATAAGCCTGTATAAATTCTGGTATTGCTCAAGTTCTCATAAGATGATTTTTGATAATGTAGGACGAAGTTACAATGTCTAAACATAAAAAAAAGCTCTAGAAGGTGTTCATAGAACACTGCAGGATTTGCATAATTCCAACTGTTTGATGGGAGGTATGACTGTAGTGCTTTCAAGTGATTTTAGGCAAACTTGGACAGTTATTCCAAGAGGAACTAAGGCAGATAATTTGAAAGCATGTTTGAAATCCTTTGTACTGAGGAAACATGTCAAACGTCTAAAACTTTCTACAAATATGAAATCACATTTTCTGTCTGGACAATTTGTTGATACCATTTTGAAACTTTGAGGGAGACGACTGAATATGAATCAGAAAGGTGAAATAAGTTTATCAGAAATATCCACCTTGGCTAACTCAGGTGAAGAATTAATTGAAAAGGTTTTTCCATCATTAATTTCAAATTTCACAAATTTTGATTGGTTGTGCGAAAGGGCAATTATGGCACCAAAAATATTCCCTGCAAGTGAATAGTCTTAATGATAGACTTGTGAAAATGTGTCCAGGAACTGAGCATAGTTACAAATCCATAGATTCTATCGTAGAAGATTCTGAAATAGTCAATCGTCCAGTTAAATTTTTTAATTCCCTCGAGTCAAAATGTGTTCCTCCTCAATATCTTTGATTGAAACTAGGTGTCATGCTTCTGTGCAACCTCTCACCACCAAAGTTATGCAATGGCACAAGACTCGTTATCAAGAAATTTATGAGAAATGTTTTAAAGGCCACAATAATTTGTGGCTGTGGAAAAGGCGAGGATGTTTGTATCCCTCAAATTCCTTTATTGCCTTCCAACATGCCTGGTGAGTTTAAAAACATTCCGTTTCCCATACGTTTGTCTTTTGCAATGTTTATCAATAAGTCACAAGGTCAGACACTAAAAGTTGCTGGTTTACATTTAGAAGAAGATTGTTTTTCACACGGACAGCTATATGTCGATACTTCTAAAGTAGAGAGTAAGAGCAACCTTTTCATATTCACTCATAATGGTAAAACTAGAAATATTATCCATAAGGAAGTTTTGTTTTTTTCTGAGAAATGAACAAACTAATAAGTGAACATTGTTCGCAAATCGTTTATGACCCAGCCCTTAAGTCAAGGGAAAATGATTTTACAAAGGGAATTCTCAAAAGTGTAACAGAAATTCGAGATTATCTTCTCTATCTTTGTATAAAACTTCCCAAATTGATTTAATGAGCATAGGTAAATGTTTTTTATTACATTTTTTGAACAATACAAAAGCTGAGTATATTTTTTCTTGTCATCACTAAATAAATATACCTGTGAGTTCTATATCTGTGAGTTCTATATCTATGAGTCATTGTTTATATTTTTTGTGTATCTTATACATCCTTTTAGTTTTGGTGATTGCATAACAATCTTCTATGCAATTCTATAATTCTATATTTTACAGCTTGATAATTTCTAATTTAAAGAATTTACTTTTTAATTCTTAATTTTGCTTATTGAAACGTATCGTTAAATTTAGATTGCGCTAGAAATTCCCCATAAATGGGAGCAATTCCTCACAGTGAAAGGAACTCTCGTTTTACATAATTTCAATAATTTCAAGTTACTTCTGACATGTTTAATTTTATGTTGTTTTGCATGATTTTACATTTGAGAAATTGAAAAAGGGTCAATGGGTGCGGATAATAGAATCTCTGTTTTTTTTTCTGCTTTTCTAAAAACATGATTTTGTTGGTCACTCTTAGATACGAAAGGTGACAAAGTTGAAATCAAAAATATATATTTCATCAAGATTTTACTTTTCTTTTCATCATATTTTGCTTTGGTTTCGATACCTCAAAATTTGAAACTATCTCTTTAGATGCACACCTCCTTTTCATAACCTTTTATACTATCATAAATCAGTCCATTTTTTTTTAAATCTCTTTTTGAACCCAGTCAACGATATATATATATATATATATATATATATATATATATATATATATATATATATATATATATATATATATATATATATGAACAAATGATTAATAAAACATGTTAAAAGACATCTTGAAAAAGAGTTAAAAACATATTTAATTTTAAAAAAGGAAACACGAGATAAGTGGATAGTCCTTAATCCGCGGAGTTTCGAAGAAATACTCTCCTTCTCATCAGAGGGCAGGAATTAGCAAAATGCAGGATCGGATTTTGCATATAAAAGTATTTAATGAAACTACAAGTAAGTCACAGATCTTACTTGGTTAAAAAAAAAAAGGGTGAGGTAAGGGGAACAGGAGGCAAAAGAAAAATGATAAAAAGATTTCACATGAATTGATAGTCCGGTGAAGGGTAAAAATCCAAAAATGGTAAAATCCAAAACGGTCGAATTTAAAATTTCAATCCAATGGGTAAATTCCAAATGGTCCCAAATAATCTTTTTTTTTATACATATATATAACAGACGCCCCATTTCATAAACTTAGCCATTTATTTGTTCTGATCAATTTTCTTAATTTAATTCTGGGACTTTCACGTGCATATCTAAGCTGACCTAATTATTAACGCTAATTTTCGCGCTTCTTGTCTGGGTCAGTTTGACCTTGCTTTTCAAATTTAAACCTTCACCGCTTTTCGGGTTTTTTTTTGTTTTGTTTTTTTTTTTTGTTTTTTTTTTAAACCTTAATTTTTTTTATTCATCCAGCCTTGACAGACGTGTTTTTAAATATTCTCTCCAGTGCTTTTCTTTTAATGATTTGGAATTCATTCCATTTGCGCTTTTTTCAAAGGAACTCTGCCTTTTGGATTATTCAGAATAACAAGTGCATTGCAATCGAAGGAGATTACTTCGAAGGGGTTTCATGTGCCCATATGAAAAAGCCTGGAAACTTATTGAAGGCACTTCGTACATTTCGTTTTTCTATTTATATATTTCTCATTCCTAAAAATCTTCCTTTGTTGCAAGTGTTATAGTAAGGAATGTTCGTCCATTATCAAAAAAAAAAAAAAAAGTGTTCATTTGTTTATTTATTTATACGACTGTGTGCAGACGATACTTCGACATCTTTGTGATTTAGAGTACATATCCAAAGACTAAGGGTAAGGTAACCCTGACAGAAACCTGCAAAATCTCAGCGTGTTCTTGAATGAAAGACCTTAATGAAGCCAACGGTCTGATTAGTGTATGAAGACTTGCAACTTATATATCTACTCCAGTCGTTGGAGTCTCATTACCATTGGAAACTGGACATAGATTTGCAAAGGAAGGTGTGCCTTCTTAAATGCACGACATTGCATACATTTGAAAAAATTCACGCACAGGTATCTTCTGGTGATGTTATTATGCAACAACTATTTAAAAAGTCTTTTGCCGACCACCGACCAGTGACCGGTGACAAGTTATGCGATGGCTGGAAACGTTTAGATACAGAAACGGTGGATGTGTGACGACCACTCAACTTTTCTTGAAAAAACAAGGAAAATGTGAGACAGCTGTGTCCACAACTCAGCAACCCTTTTAAGGATCAGCTCTGCTCACCCAATAGGGGTTATAAAAAGTTGCTGAAAACCTAATCTGTTTCAAAATCTCCTGTTTGAAATACCACACATGGAAGGGTCACCTTTAGTGGTCGAAAACTGACGTAATGAATATGATTACATCCGGGTTCCTCCTTACTAGAATATGATTGACTGGTTGGGCCATAAATACCGATTGGTAGATCAACTCGGAAGAGACGTCGAAAGGTTAAAGATATTAACAGCTTCGATAATGAACACTTGTTCAATATGGCGACTTACCAGATTATTACTCAAATACAGTAGCCAAGGCTACTCAGCTACTTCAAACGAATATATCTCTTTCATGTAATATATCAAAAACAAATGAAAAATACCAAGCAGAAAAAATAAAAACAAACAAAGTATAAAGAAAAAGAATAATACTTTAAAATTTGGAGGCATGAAATGTTTGTATTCTAGTTGACAAACAAAAATCTGAGCGTCCAGAAAGACGGACAGCTATCATTGCAAAAGAACTTCAAAGATTTAACTTTGACATTATGGGTTTGAAAGAAATGCGCAGTGCAGAGAGACAATTGAAAGAAGAACAGGGATATTTTATATTCTTCTGGAAGGATCTAGCTGCAAAACAACCACGAATCCATGGCGTTTTCTTTGCAATCAAAAACGATCTTCCTTAATTAAAAGAACTACCTGGTGGGTTGATGAAATGCTCGTGACTTTGAGAATTAAACTCACCAACAATCAACATACAACTATTATGTCCGCACATGCTCCAACACTCGCGGGCGATGACGTGAATAAGGAACGTTTCTATGTTAAGCTTGATCGTGTGCTTTCGTCAATTTGCCACAACGCCAGAATTGGACAAGATCACATGCTAGGGAAAAAAATAATAAGGAGTTGGAAATGTTAACAAGAATGGCATCCTTTTGCAAAATCAACAGGAAACCACTTAGCATCATCCAAAGTTCATCTTTTATCCTATGCTGACATTTAATGTCGACTAAAATGAGCCGGTATCACTTATGATTGCACCCGAACATAAGCAACACCAACCTCTGCCCATGGCTTTTATAAATCTAACCAGAGCATTTGATTTGGTCTTTACATAGAGAACTATGGTGGAAATTTCTCACCACTTTTGTATGTCCTGATAAGTCTACCAGGATTTTCAAGGATCTCCACGACAGAATGAAGACGTCAAATCGAGCATCAAGCAAGACCGTTATTATCCAGAGACTGCAATTTCTCATACCTTGGAAGCCATCTTTATCATGTGTTGGTATTCAAGATGAGATCCAATACCGACTAAAATACATCGATGCCCCTTATAGTTGCATCCAAGATGGAGACATTTGGACACACACTAAGGTGGCAGTATACAAAGCGGGCCATGCTCCTGACACTTTTCTATGCCTCAAAGACTTGGTCGACATATTGTCGCCACCTAATGACTCTGGAGAAGTTTCAATTTTGCCTTTGGGACATTTTTCATAGGACAATTGTACTAACATCAGAGTCTTCCAAAAGGTCGGAGCCACTAGCATCATCAAAAGTCAACTGAGATGAAGTGGTCACGTTGTGAGGATGCCGGACTTTTGATTACAGAAATAGATTTTCTATGACCAACTTAGAAAAAAGAAACTGCAGTTAGGGTGGCCAACAAAAACGCTACAAAGATCTCCTAAAGGTCAACTACAAGAAATGCTATGTTGACTCTAATTTATGAGAATCAAACGCCAAAAACAGAGCCATGTAGATAGGGATCGTGACCAAGGAATCAGAAACTTTTGAAGAGAGCCACTTAGCTGCCCTCGGGGCAAAAGGACATTCCTGTGTGAGGATACAATAACTATGCTCACCCATAAAGGACTCACCATGATGACCCTGACACAGGAAATTAATTGAAGCGGATCCATAAGCCAAAATAAATATAATTTTGCCTCACTCTGCACATCTACACTTCAGTCACGCCCAATCAAAGAGACTCAATGTCCATATTCGAACTACTACCAAATTAGGCATATCTTGAACCCAAAGTATTTCTTGAAATGTTGCTTTCCCTGTTATGCCTCCAACAAATCAGCAGTAGTATTGGCTGTGGCCTGCTCTTCTTTATCTCGAACTCATAGACATATCATTATCAATAGAACACTAGCAATTGACACAATTATTAGTAGCAGTTCCACAACAAGATATTCGGTGAAAACCGAAACAACACCGATACAGACCCGACGACAATCACAGCCCAAGCTGTTACAATCCAATCTATGACGTCAATTACCATTATATCAACAGCCGTTGCCATGACTACGATGATTCTTTCTTTGCCGCTACAATTAAATGATTTAATTTATTTTTCATAATTGTTTCTCTGATGTAGCCATAACTATTTTCACGGTTACCATAGTTTTTTCTTTACAGCAATTTAAGCAGTAATTTTATGTTGAAATTTATCTTTCATAACTACTATTCTTGTAGAATTTTATATTAAACAATCAAGAGATCGCATATTTTCTAACAAACGTGTACTTCTACACATGTGCGTTATCGCCAGTGAATGTACAAGAAACAATCAACAAGGTCTTTTTACATACATGCGCGGTCGCTGGTCTTTCATTCTTTTTATCATCGTTTTTCCATGTGTGTGGCTATCATATCTTTGTGGTTGTGCTGTTCTGTTTAACTCAAAAAAGAATCTATTTGTGCATGAAACACAATGAAGTCTTGTTGGCTTTCAAAGGTTTTATTTAGGAAAGGGTTGTTTATGGGAAGAGAGATTAATTTAATTCTCATTATTTCTAACTTGTTTTTTTTTTTACTTAGGGATTTAGATATGTAGACGGCATCATTGGGTGATATTTGTCGCACTGGATTATTACTTTTGCATGTATGTGCTATTTTATTTTGGGTTTGGAAACATTTCAATTGGGTGAAAATACTTTTAAATTAACACGTCCATGTCAAAATTACTAGCTTTGGAAAGCAGAGATGTAAAAGAGTGTAAGCAATGTTAGTCATTTGTCTTTTAGCATTCATAGGAACACTTTGTGATTCAATTACCACAACTGCTATTCTTTTTTCGCAGAACTGCTGCGATTCCTAGTCGTTTAAATAACTACATCTTATGTCCTGTCTGATTAGCTACTAATTACAATCTGACAATAAAAGCATTAATTTTTATGTACTCCACATGCATTACAGCATTTTTGTTGTTTTATTACATTCTTTTCTTTTTGGTTGTTAACATGGGTGATAGTACACGAGAAGATAGAAATTGAGTTTTTTTTTAGCAACGGCGAACTTTAAATTATAATAAATCACAGAAAAATATTTTTATTATAAAAATATGTGGTTTATTCCAAAGATTCATTTTTGGCCTTTATAATTTAAATGTAAATAGAATTTCAGACATATTCTATTTAAAAAATTTTTTTCTCTTACACTTCAAAGGCCAACAGGCCGACACGTAGTCTAGTATAATATATATATATATATATATATATATATATATATATATATATATATATATATATATATATATATATATATATATATATAGATATATATATAGATATATATATATTATTCAAATACTACCGTGTTTGAATATATGGTTAAATCTTAGTTTTACTCATTTAAAGCTTCACTGCTCACTTATTTTGTGACCAAATTTCAAACAATTTTTTACAGTTCATAGGTGACCTTCTCAGATATATTTTGAAATAAAAAATTTCAATTTTCGTCCAATAAAACAAAAGTTATAATAAAATTACTGGTGTTTAAAGGTTCTCACAATCTGTAAGGAACGGAGAGACAGTTTCTTTTGATTGGCTGTTGGTTAACATGGTAACTTCTCAAACATTCAGCCAGAGGAGCTTCTTGTGTTTACAGCCCTAAGTGGTTTTCCAATAGACATTAGGCCAAGGGAGCTTCTTGTTTTTAAGCCTCGGCTGGTCTTCCGATGAGCATTCAGCAGAGGAGCTTCTTGTGTTTCAAGCCCCAACTGGTCATTTTTCTATGTAATATATATATGAACATTATATATCAAGCATTCAATAAATTTATTATATATACAGGGTGACCAAAAAAAACGGGCCCCAACTCTTATTAGACCCCGTTTCTTAATGTTTTGTCCAAATGAAATGAAACTTTGGTCATAACTAGTTTATTATATTCAAAACATCACATCAAAGCATTAGGGTCTTTGGCCTTTTTTTCTCCGTTCTACAGTATATGTTCTAGACGGCCTCCATTTAGCTCTGTGCATTTCTTGAGACGCAGCACGAAGTTGTCCATGATGTTCTTACGCACCGAATTGCTAATGGCTCTCATCTCCTCCCTGATGGCTTCCTTGAGTTTCCCTGCGTAGACTCTTTCCTTAAGATAGCCTCAAAGAAAAAAATCTGGGTGGCTTAGGTCCGAGCTATGGGGTGCCCACTCAAAATCAGTCTTGAGACTGATCACTCGGCCTCCGAAGTTCTCTTTCAGCCAATCCCGGGACAGGTTTGAGGTGTGAGAATTTACTTCGTTCTGCTGGAACCAGAACTTGCTCATGAGCGATGGATAGATGGTCTGGATCTCACTGTTGAAGGTTTGGAGGACCTCCACATACCGCTCCTTGGTGACTGTCACTGCTGTGCCAGATTCTTCAATGAAGATTGGTCCGATGATGCCTCTGGCCGAGATTGCAGCCCACACCATGCACTTAAGAGAGTGCAGGTGCTTGGTGTCTACTTCATTGGGTCTGGAGGACCCCAAGAAGACATTTGTCTTGGAGTTTGCCTTTCCATCAAGATGGAAGTGGGCTTCATCTGAGGTCCAAAAGAGGTTACGGAAACTTGGTGTCTCCTCGATCTTCTCGAGCATCTTGACTGCCATAGCCCTCCTCTGCTTCTTGTCTGAGGCTGTAAGGGTCTGCAGCGTCTGTATTCTGTATGGGTAAGCCCTGATATCGTTCACTAGCACTCTCCTGCAAGTCTCACAGGACATACCGAGGGACTAACTTCGCTTACACACAGAACGTTTCGGACTCTACTGGAGAGACTCTCTCACTCTTTCGACCAGCTCGGCTGTTCGCTTCTTGGGACATCCCGAGTGGCTTGGACAGTTCTCTCTGGCAGCGTTGAGTTTCTCCACAGTCCCATACTTCTTGAAGCGGTCCACTAAGTTCTAAATTCTGCTTTTGGATGGAGCCTTTTCACATTCGAACTGACACATGAAACTGTCCTGGGTTTTCTTAAACGAGCCTGTCTTGTAGTAAAATTTAACACAGTGTATTCTTTGTCCCAGCTCCCACTGGGGTCTTAGTGTACTCACAGTCATTGATTCTGCCATGTCCTATAAAATAAGGGCAATCGGTGAATAAATAAAGGATATATCACATAAAGTTTTTTGGGTCACCCTGTATATATATAATCCATTTATTGAATGCTTGATATATAATGTTCAACATGCATGAATGTTTTTTGGAATATTCATTTGTGCATATATTATATTCAACCATACAAATTTGGACATGACTTTTGTATATAAAATGCATTCGATTTGCTTTGTCCGTCAATCGTTTTTATTTTCTCTGCTAGATAGTTTAATTACGGATCAATTCAAGTCAAAAGAAAAAGACGTTGCCTTTTGTCCTCAAATTTCAAGATGCTGACAAAAGCCCATCCGACCCTATGAAACATGGAGGTGGGTTAGGGTTAGCACATCAAAAACTGTAAAGATTATGTGCGAGGGGCATTCCAAAAGTAACGCCTTCTATTTATTCTATTCTGCTCGAATATATCAGAGGGGATTGCAAATTGTGTTGTTATGATGACTGAACTTATGCATTCATGATCTGAAAGTTTCATCTGTCTGTTGCAGATATTGACAGTGTGAGACTCTTAAGAAAGCAACCATTGTTATGGACATGTGCCGGAAACAGGGATGCGCCATTGAATTCCTAGCAAAATTGCATTGAGAATGGTGGTGGATATGAAAAAAAAAAAAAATTCTGGAGCAGAAAAGGCTGCTCATTTTAAAGGTACTACTCTCATCTCTGTAGTTCTTTAATTTATTGAGTTAACAAAAAATAGGAGGCTTTACTTTTGGGATGACCTTCGTATGTTTATTTCTTGTTGAATTTAGAGTAGTTTTTTTTACTAATGAGTCACGCTCATCGAGGCCCAAAAGCCATTGGAGGACAAGGGTTAATAGTTTGCGTTAGGTGAATGGTGAGACTAACACCTCTTGAGAATTGCAGACTGGGGTTGGTCTGACAGCAGAAGTTCATTACTTAAGGGAACAAAAATTTGTTAACATTGGACTTGAAAACGACCAGGCTGTAGTCAGCTGAGAAGCAACTTGGTGGTATTGTGTTCCACAAACGAGCAGTTCTTGGAAAGCAATTCTGTTCATGGGAATTCCATTTAGATCCAGGTATATAGAGCAAGAAATTATTCACAATGGTTGTAGATAGACGCGTTTCCGCTGTGAACGCTTTACAGAGGGTAGGAGAATTGGAGTTCAGTCTGGAACCTACCATAAAAATAATGAAAGAGTAGAAAAAGACTATCTGTGAGAAAGAGTTAGTGTTGTGTTGTGACATCTAGTGATTAAAATGTTCTCCTATTTTTGTATGTGTAAGTGTTTCACATTTAAGTTCATTAACATCAGTCTGCATAGTGCAGAGGCAAATCACATACCTCTCTCTGTTGTATCTTTGTCTTTTCTCATTATTCAAGTTCATTTCCCTCCAAAGGAAACCAAACAATAAATACCTGCTAATACTTGTTATGACTTTATTCTTACTTCTCATCGGAGCTGCAAACACGTTGTAATTTTCTACATTATACTAAAGTCACGTTTCTCCCAGCTTCTAAAACGCGGAGACGATATCTTTTGTGCTAACTTGTCCCACGTTTCCAGTCTGACTCCCAACTTCAAACTAAACTCAATACGTGTATAACCAAGCTGTCTCGTTACGTCATTAATTCCATGAGGCGAAGATACAAATCGGACGATCTACCTTCTCACATATTTTGCTTATGTTCTAACATTCATTTCACCAAGTTAACATTTTGGAGGAATTATTTTAACAAAAATAATTTTATCTGTAAATATTTATTTCGCTTTCTTTCTGACATTCTACATTTACAAATATCAATAACGATCATAAAACAATAATCGTCCAGATAACTTGGCATTGCCTGGTCAATATCTAACAGCTGTAGAAAAGAGAAAGAGACATCCTCCACTAGATTTCGAAGTCAAGGTAGGAGAGTGCTTTGAGTGGCACCTCCTCAGATGTGGCAGCAGTACTCCATCTTATTTGGCTTTCATACAGGTAGAGGATTGTGTTAAGAGTGGGATATTTTCAAGAATGTTAGAATGACTCAACCACTTTTTTAGCAAACCTATCAACAGATCTGATGTCTGATGACCAATGCTAATGCTACCATACGGAAGAGAAAAATCGTTAGGGGATTATTCTCTGTAATTAGTAAAACTCAGAGAAATATCCAATTTAATGAAATCCAATTTGTGTCTTGGTCACGTGGAGATAATGACGTAACGTGATAGTTTAGTAATACATGTAATGAGTTTAGTTTAAAGTTGGGAGTCAGTCTGCAAACGTGGGACAAGTTAACACAAAAGATATCGTCTCCGCGTTTTGTAAGGTGGGAGAAACATGACTTTAACATAATGTAGAAAATTTCATACATATTTATACATTTCCTTATAAAAATAGTTTGCAGATTTAACATCATGGCCGTTTTCAAAAGATTGAAATTTTGACCGAATTTAAGTTCAGGCCAAATAACTCCTTGACTTTTTGATTAGGAGCAAATTATAGTATCTGTTCTGATACTAAACTTCATCTTTCTTATCCTCGGTTGGTGAGGAAAGAAATCTTTCTAAACTTGGGCAATTTTTATTTTTGTCCTATCCCAGAACGCATCTTTTGGGGAAGCTGGATTTTCCCTGACATTAAAAACGATCTTGTGTCGAAATCTGTCCTCGTGGCGAGGCAAATAAATAGGAACACGTGCAGAAGACTTTCTTAAGATTCGTCGGGTTAGGGTTAGGGTTAGGGTTATTTACGTATTTTTGTTGGTCTGTTACACTTAAATTTGAAACAGCATCGTTTATAATAAGAGACTCTTTCTGTAAAACACTTTTTTCTATTTATTTAAAAAGAAAATACAACTTTGTTTTATATGGGTCGTGGAATTGCATTCATTTGCAAAAGATGTAGCTAATTTGCATATTCTTTTAAACGTTCATTTTTAATTAATTCCCTATTAGTTGCTTCGATTTTCTTATGGGATCTTAGTTAACTATTATGTGCAATTATATTCATGCAGATATTCTACATGATTTATACTTGCATAATATTTACGTAAAAAGGTTATAGTAAACACAAACCTCTTTCTATATATATTTATGTATGCATATATATATATTTGTTTAAAAAATTTTGCTTACCAAACTCAGCTTTTAGTCTATAGACATGAAACTTAATATATAAGGCATTCGGACCAATGCGAAACTTTATATTTGGGTTTTAACCTGGGAAAATCGGTGCAAAAATGTGAAAATTAAAAAAATAAAATTTGCCAAGTGAAGGTTGAACAACAGCATTACAAATATGCATGCGTAAGGTAATGGCTATTGGTTCATGTTTTAATTTTTAGCCTTGCAGCAAACATGTCTTCATAGCTCAGGCATTAACGTCAAAAGGAAAAAGTAAATCATAAGCTAAACGTTTTGGTTTCGATTCTCGATGGTGGCGTGCGAGTCATTTTTTTTTTTTTTTTTACTTTTTAAATCATTATTATATATTAGATCTAATATAATATAATAATAAATACGAAATTTGCATTAATCAAAATATCGTTTTTAAGCGTATTTTACGGCCAGGCAATGCCAGGCAATGCCAGGCAGCCTGCTAGTTATTCATAAATAGTTAAATGAATGAATACATATGTATATTGTTATAAAAATAAATAAAATGCAAGAAAAGAACTTATGTAATTTAAATTTTACTAAGAGAAAATATATATATAATCAACATGTAACAGATTATATCCATATCAAAGAAAAAGTTCATATTCAATCGTCTTCCTTTGTTGTTTATATTTGTTATGCGTGCACGTGGTTGGTTTCAAATCTACGTTTCCAAGCTCATATGAAATCACTGGTCTGTCGTTAGTATTTCGCCATTCTTTGGATTTTTCCTTCCAGCTGTGTCGTCGTTGGAACTTATTCTTGTTTTGTTTGATAGCGTTTGTATTTCCCAACATCCAATGTCGTCATGAATTACACGCACACGATTCTTCTTGCTTTGCCCATTGTCTCTACTCCTTCTCACTTATGTTTTCATTAGGCACACATGCGCGAGAGTAGGTTGCCCCATACTAGCTATTATAGTCGTCGCTGTCACCATCTTTCGCTCTCCACTTTCGCTGCCTCCGCCACCCCCGACGTTCACCTCTCAGTGCAAAGCTGACAACTTTGGTCAGTCCCCTCTCTATATATATGGTTTATTTCTCTCTATCTTTTCTCTTTGCCTCTCTCTCTCTCTTTCTCTCTCTCTCTTGTCTATGAGCTATATTTTCTCTTTCCTCTTCCACCCTTCATTCATAGTATCTCTTTCTCTTCCTTCTCCTCCTGTTCACAGGTCTCCTACTCTTTTCCTCCTGTTTTTGTTTACCTAATGGAAACGAGCAGACGACAACCGCTTATTTTGAGCGCAAAAATAAAATAAATAAAAGATAGGGAAAATATATTTTCTCTTGGTTTGAAAATCAATAAAAATAATTTACTATATATATATATATATATATATATATATATATATATATATATATATATATATATATATATATATCAGTAGGAAGACCCGATGTTGCTTAGGATTGAATAAGAACCACTAATATATACTTTTTCAATATGCCCATAACACCATATTACTTTCTTTAATTTTACAGTGGCCCGGGATATGGTGATCCCAGGATATGTTTTTTTCAGGTTACAATGTGGAATACAATGTTTTCCTTGGTTACTGTATTTGCCCCACCTTACGCAATTGGAAAATTGGTGTGTGGGGCAGGGGGTCATCAGATTCTTATCTGTTTGTCAGCCGTTTCACGAATGTGTATGCGTGAATGGTTCACGCATGTTATGTTAAGAATAAGTAGGTTTGAAAACACTTTTTAAAGAACTTCGAAAGCTGGCCTAATGGTTATTATAATTGACTCACTGTCTTTAGATTTTGGTTCTGATCTCAGTTCGAGTATTTTTTTTTTTTTTACTTACAAGAAGTGAACTGCTTAGAAAAACATAATACTCGCATGCACATGTGTCAGTTTCTGTATGAATTAAAATATAATATTTATGCGTTATTTTATGGCAGGGCAATGCCAGGCGGCCTGCTAGTATTTAAAAAAGTTCTTCAATCTCAGAGGATTACTAACACTAATTCTTCATCGAACATAATCCTAAAATCTTCTCCGTCTCTGCTCAATTACTTTGAAATCTCTTTAATTCCCTTTGGTCCTATGCCTCCGCCTATTTTAACAGATGATGCTGGATGGTGTTTTGACTGAAGCGCATTTAATCCAACCCAATTTCTCTGCTACAGTTCCACATCGTTCATTATATCTCACTAGATAATAATAAGCATATAACTTAGGTAGGTGTTCATACTGTAGCTTCAGGGATCTAAACAAAAAATATATAAATGTTTATATATTTTCTGTATTTATTTCCTATGTGTTGACGTGTATGAATACAAAAAGTCTTTCGAAAAAAGAACGAAAAGCATATAATTCAATTCGCAAGCATATAATTCTCGACCGATCCTTCAGTTTTCAATTCAAGGTTAACTAAAACTGTATTACATCATCAGATCAATAAGGAAAAAAAGAAAGTAAGAACCTCTTTAGACCATGGCGTTTCGAAGCCTAATGCTTCTCATCAGTGTATATGTATTTTAATGTGTTTCTAGTTGTATCTTTCTATGTATTTCCCTACTCTCCTATGTATGTCCATATTTTTCCTATCTGTTTTCTATCTTTGCTATCAATATGCTTCCTAGCTTATCTATATCTCATTTATAAGCTAATGTCATTGTGTCAGCTTCTTTTTATGTATGAAGGGTAGTTGCCATATTTGGGCTGATGCATCTGCTACTAATCTCTCCCTCTTACACAGGATTCAAAAGAGAGTCGCCAACCTAATAGGTCCCACACTGTCAGCTAGGCTTCAGCCTTTGTCCCATTGACAAAATGTTGCATCCCTCTGCCTGTTTTACAAGTATTTTAATGGTAGGTGCCATTTGTCCGATGAGCTACAAGCCCTTGTACCCATTCGACATAAATACCCCCCAACAAACTCGACATGCAGCAAAATCCCACCCCTACACAGTAGTGATCCCTAGATGCCAGAAAGCCTTCTACTTTAATAGTTTTTTCCCTTGGACTGCTAAACTATGGAATTCTCTTCCGGGCCCCTGCTTCTCTGACTGCACTGACATGCAGAAGTTCAAGTGTAATGTAAACAGACATCTTGCCGCTCAACTCCCTACATAGTATCCCTGCAAATTATGTCCCAGATAGTAGTCACCTACATCAAAGTGGATCTGCACTTTGTTTGGGGTGACAATGCAATAAAAAAAAAAATTTTTAAGTCTTTCAAGCTAAAACACAGATTCGTTCTGCATTTGTATGCAACTTGTTGTAGCTTGCAACATTTTTCATTCGCATAAACAATAAATCAAATAATAAATTCATATTCTGCATTCACATTCAAACAATAAACTCGATCGGCTTATTGATTGTATTCGTAACATTGTGTTTATGGCTGATAAGATGGCAGTCTGTTTCCTTACATCATTCTTTATTAACACAAAGGTAAGAAAATGAAAAAGACCTAAAGATTATTGATTTTATTTAATTATTTGAACTATTAACCTCATCTTCTAGTTGTTTTCTACGACGTTTCGGCCAATTATACCTCTGGTCTTCGTCAGGTTAACTGCAACGAGATAGGAATGTCAAATCCTCCAACTACACCCACAGCAATTATTGCCTTCCATAGTTGTTGTTATCTCACCACGGTTTGGTCAATTAATCTTCTGATCGACTTTGGGTGGGAGTGAAACCGCTACTTCCAGACAATGTTCACTTGGAGTCTTGGATATTTCTGAATTTCTATCCACTATGCCACAGGAGGCCTCAAAGGACAATCAAGGTTGGATTTTTTGGTCTTATAAATCCACAATCTTCCAATTGTCGGGTCCGTACCGATTGTTATATTATTGAATTAATTTTTGGAATTATTTGGGAAATGAGTAAATTTTTATAATTGATTTTATTTAATTATTTCGACTATTATCCTCATCTTCAATAACTAAAGATTATTGTCACCGATTACTGCTGGAATTAAAATTAGTGCGAGAAGTAGTTGTCTGCCCTTAGTTATGGCTAATAATTTATCTGCTGGAGAGGAAGTTAGACACAAGGTCAGGTTAGGCTTTGAAAATTAGATGCACCAGAGGTACTGATCTCTGGTCTACAACAAAATGTCTGACTAACCCTGTCAGCATATTTCGGGGGGGGGGCACTGCAAGCAATTAGCAATTAACAAATCCTTTCACAAACAGAAAAAGTAAATCTTGGGAGGGTGGATCCCATATGCTTGAATAGGACCATACTGCAGCCCGAAACAAGCAAAGCCACTGTTGGACTGATTGTCAAAGACGTATTCTTGATAGGTGTGAACGATACTTACATAAGCTGTGCTACATAAACACTGGTTGCTATCGGATAAAATGGAAAATTACTCCTATATATTTTTGTTTAAATAAAAGCTTTCATTTTTTTTAGTTATAGTCAGTCTAGAAAACAGAGAGGCAGGGTATCTTTTTGCTACATCAACAAATTATAGTGATGCTGATCCTATTGAACGCTTAACAACAGAATTAAGTTTGAGTCCCTTTCTAAAAGTCTGAGACAACATGACATGGATTTCGCTGCAAACACACTGAAAGATCATCACGGTTTAAGGGAACCGTCTTCATGAAATGCAGGACTTGGTGCAAACTCTACTCTAGCCATCTGTTGTTCTGCATGTTGCGGAATTGATCCTAAGATGAACAAGAGAATCTCCGACTCAATTGGATGGTGTAACTTGTTGATGAGTATTCTGGGTTTTGTAAGGCAGTTCTGTCAATGAGTACCTGATCAATGCTATTCTTGTATGAGGAGAAGCAAAAAGGTCTGTTCAGCGCTTTCTTCATAGTTGCCATTCTGACGCCAATCTGTCTTGCCAAGCTCCACATTACATTGCCTGAATCTTCTTCCCGGTCATTTTGCAGTTTTCTGTTCTGCACACATCTTCCTATACTATTCAGATTTAATCTTCCACTGAGGTCATCAGATCTCATGTTACATATCTATCATATCGTTCTCATATCATTTATCTATTTAAATGTGACCATACCTACGATGTCTCCTGTTCTGGACACGTCTCCCTATACTGTTCAGATTTAATCTTCTTAGGTTACCAGATCTAAGCATATCTTTAAGACTCTCATTACAGATCCATCATATCATTTCTCTCCATGCAATTCATGTCCTCAACCATCATTGACCAGGTTTCATTTTCGTCGCAATTCTTCAACTCACACCTTCAAAATATTCAAGTAGCACTGAGCTGCAGGTGTGATTTCCGAATTTTTAATCCAGTGCAAATCATGGTGATGCTGGTCACTGTCTTACAATATTCCGGTGCTTTTCAGTCGTCCATGGTCTCCAGCTCTCAAATCCACCAATTGCACTTTACTTCTATTAAATACTTGAAATAATTCTGAAAGAATATTAAAAAAATATATATAAAAATTTGTCTGGAACACCTTGTATACAGAATATCTTTCCAATTACCATGGCAACCTTTTGGTGCCCTTACACAACTTTATTCAACGTGGCTTGTCTTATAAATGTTTTTTAGTAATCTGTTATCATGACATACAAGTTTATAGATATTAAGTTTTGGCAACAACAATGCCCTATATGACTGTGTAGTATTAAATTTAGTACTTTCAAAGGTAAATTATTGTGTTGGAAACTGCAGATAAGTAAAGAAAACGTCTTCATCTTTATTTATAGTCAGTATTTTTTTTTTTTTTTTTTTTTTCAGATTTTTAGGCATAATTAAATACAGGATTCCTGGCTGATATATAATAACTATTTTTTTAGCATATCTTGCACAATGTTTGTTATTTTAGTCTATCTTGAATACACACCACCCTTAGAGATAACAAGTGCTTCATCGCCCTTAACCGATGTTCTAAAATAGTAAGTCAGGCTGAAGCTAGTTTTCTTTAAATACACTTATGCTATGACATCCGATACTTTTAATAGCAAGCCGGTAAAAGTTCAGAGTATTTAAAACGCGATAATTTGTAAAACCTCCTACAAAAAGATAACACATAATTTATACCAAACGTATCAGAATACAATTATCTACATAACTAGTCAAGATTTATAGTTTATAACATTTTTTATGCCACAATTTGTCTTGTATAAATTCTTTCTTTTTTTTTTTTTCTCTCTCTTATTCATACCAATAAAAACATATTGCCACTTAAACGTAAAAGGCTACTAATTAGAATCATGTTTGCAGGGAACTATGTAGAGAATTGAGCAGCAAGATGTTTGTTACCATTACATTTAAACTTATGCATGTTAATACAGTCAAGGAAGCAGGAAACGGGGAGATAATTCTAAAGTTTAGCGGTCAGAGGGTAGAAACTATTAGAGGAAAAGGAGTTTGCTGCTTGACGGGTTAGTCAGGGATGTGCACATCGAGGACATGCAGGTGCTATGAGTTGATCAGAGCACATTCCATTAAAATACTTATATAATAAACAGGCACAGGGATGCAACATTGCAGTGATGAGACAGGGTATAGAGCTTGGTTGATAGTGTGAGTCTGATTATATTGGAGACTGTTTTTTTTTACCTAGAGAGGGAGAGACTAGTGATAGATGCATCAGCTCACATGTGGCAACAATACTCTATGCATGGATGAATGGTGGCTTTTTGGCATTTGAATTTTAATGGTGGTCACAACATGCCCACACGTCTTGATATTAAATGGCAAGTGTCAATCAGACAGATTTTATAGGCGAATAAGTGTGAAATGGACTGTTATAAATGGTAAAACATGGCTTGTTAGTTAGAGAATTTCATTATAATGCGTTTGATATAAATTTTATGTTGTTGCTTTGTTTACGAATTATCAGATGTTAACTATTCTGTACTTTTACCTACAAGCTTTCTAATAATAACCAAAATACTCTATAACATGTTTGGACTTTGTTTTAGAATAGAGATTTTTGGTGTTTGCATTGACCCTATTTCAGTAACGTCATAAAGCATAAACGAGAAAAGGAAATAAATAAATAAATAAATAAAAATCCGGGTCAGCATTTTTCTCTTTTTTAGCGAAAACATTTATTGCAGTTACTTTCGGCACCACTTAATAAAGTCTATCGCTGCGACATGTCCATCTAGCTTGGCGTGTGTTTCTCTTTCCTCTGACTGCATGCCGGCCACAGCCAGACCATTCTAGTCCTCTCTATTTACACATTCATTTTCTTTAATGCCAACTTTTCTTCTCCCCTGAACACGTGCTGCATTTTTTCTTCTCGCGCACACTTCCTAATTTGCATATGCTCGTTTTTTCAGCTGCTGCTGCTAATTTCCCCGCAAGCCAGTGATCCTTTGCTGCCGCCGATATCTTCTCATACTCTCATATGCACTATGTTACGATTTTATGACTCGGCAAACCTAACGAAACCAGACGTTTAATAACTGAGCATCTTTGTCAATCCTGCTCTGCTTATGACTTTGCATTTCTAATAAAACCAAATGTTTAAGCTTTAACTCGTGTGACAGAAACGGATACAGTTTCTTTATCTCTGCAAATTTCGTCACCCCAGGCAATCAATCGGATCTCTTCAAAGTGTAGCACTATGAGCAACTTCACTCAGCCACCCAATCGGGCTCTGAGCAGCCCAATCAGCATTCTATGGCAAGGGTACCTAAGGTTAATAATAATAAACTAACCCTTTCTCAAAGATAAGAAAGCATAGCCTGATAAAGTAGACCTCCTAGGACTGTACAGAAACATACCTCAACCCAATCGACATCACAGTGGACCAGACCCTGCAGGTATACTTGTTGTCTAAAGTGACTTAACATGATAATGGAGTCCATCTTCAGGAACGCTATAATATAAGTAAGTTATATTAAAAAAAGGCTTGAATTTTAGTTAATGTTGCACAGTATTGAAGCACACTCAGAGTGGATTCTTCGGTTGCTCAGACTAGAAAATACCAATTGATCCAACATAAACTGGATCATTTCATGTTGAGGTATTAGTTCTGATTAATCCTAGGGTGTCAACCCTTGTCTCTTCTAACTGCTTGAGGCATCCAACTCTGGAAGTCTGATGGAGCTGTCCAGGCAACTTTTAATAGACCAGAGTACCTATTCTTTAGAGGCGTTGGCTTCATTCTTCTGGCTTTGTGCCACATCTTCTTCTGGTGGAAAGGAAGTAAATATTGTTGATCCCAGGCCTCGACATCTTATTATACAGCTCGTCAGCAATGACTGCCTGTCATCATCAACGTCATCATATTCACAGCAGTTTTCAATTCATCCATGCTTCAAAAACATCCACAACTTGTTTCTGCTCTTGCATCTCCTGATCTGCGCCAGAATCATCCTGCTAACGTCACCTTAAATTTCCTGCATCTTGCAACATCTTGCCTTTTCTGCAGTTCGGACCGGCCCTATTTGAGATATCTCATTATAACTCAGGGACATCCACATCAATCTCTGTGTTACGTCAGTCCTACTGTACAATTTCCGGTGATATATTTCCTGCTTCCCTCAGCCGTTCTTACCTCTCCAATACCCAGTGACTGTCCAACATCTCCATTTATTTATTTTTATCATTCCGATGTAATAAATCAATTTATATTACTACACTATTCATCCGTCTTTGTCATTTCTTCTTTGCTATTGCCGTATTTTTGTCAGTGTCTTTTTTTTATTAACTTTAAGATCGATCATCGCTGATTGGCCCATTCAACGCTTTTATATTTTATTTTTATAATATATATTTTGATCTTCATTATCTTTGGGGGTTTTTACTCAAGATATCAGGTCGGTGGAAAAGTTTTTTGCCGGTTTGCAGATGGCGCATATTAAACCATTGTCAAGTCAAAAAAAAAAAAAAAATGAAAAAATTGTTTCGTTTAATGTCGGTAATAATGACTACTCGATAACGGCTCGGCCATTTCCAGTTTATTCCGTAAATCATAATTGGAAAAATCCAGGCCGCTATGAATCCCAACTGTAGAAAGATCAACAAATGTATAAGTCATACATTCATCTGACTATGAATTGTTATCATTTGAGTGTTTTAGTATAGTATAATATTTCGGACTATTCGAACGTGGGCGTTTTTCACACAGAGTTTCGGTCAATGTAACCTCCGATCTTCTTTAGGTGTATCTTGTCAAACTCGGGAATCTATACAGAAGTTCAAACGGACCTCCTTAGTAAATCCACATGGATAGCATGCTATGGTTCCATCAGACATGACCTGGTAGAAGTCTTAAGTCATTCGCAATTGTATTCTTAGTATCGCCTCCACTGAGGATCGAACTATGAACCTTCAGAAGAGTATCACTTACAACTGAATTTTACCGAGTACTTTATCCGTTACACCATGAGATCTGTAGTATAATATTGTATTGAAAATAGAGCTATTAGATTTCGGACAATACGTATACGATGGCCCGATATATTGATTAACATGTTTAGATAATCCTTTTGTAAATATTAACTGACTTGTAAAAGAACAACAGCAGTGTCAGTACAATGATGACTTTCTGTTCTCATCAATTATTTACGAAGAAAACAATGATACAGGAGTTATGCTTTAAAAAAAAAGTAAAGAAAAAAAACAGATATTTTTAAAGATGCGTCCATTCAATCTGTGCGTTTAGTGATAAAAATGTTATTTCAAAGATTGTGACAGATTGAATTACCGATGGATAGACAGAACTTTATGGTAAATTCAAGAAAGCGAAATAAGATTACTAGCTTGCCAAGTCGCTGCCTTTCCTTCCCTTCTCGCTTTGCCTTTCATTTCTTTCATTCACCATTTTTTTCTCCTTCATGATGCTATATAGTCAGGTGGGAGATATTATAAAACGTGTCATATGTTGTATGTGGGTGGTTAGATATTAAAACAGCCATATTATATATAGAGAGGGAGATATTAGAATGATGATATTTTTGTTCTCCAAACGGCAGATAATAAACGTATAAATTGTATGTATTGTTTTGTTTGTTTAGCCAGGATATGATATATGCTTCATATAATAATATATGCTTCATACCTTCTTTGTTCATGAGTTCTTCTATCTTCCTGCTGAGCTCTCTGACGAACATGAAATGACCAGCACCATCCAATTGAGACATTTGTTCTTCCTTCTTTTGTGAAACCACTGAACAACACTTTATATTTTTATAATATAAATTTATTTCAGTTGTCTCAAATGGTTTTCACAAGAATCTGCAGTTCGCCTACATGCTTATTCTTCCCAGCCCACTTCCTGGCCGTCTGTCCACTCTCGTGACCAAGTCCCGGCTCTCCGTCTGTTCACTCTGGTGATCAAACTCCAACTCTTGACTCTAAACTTCCCGATCTCGTAATCTCAGTTCTGTTAAGGCATTATTCAAAAGCACACGTATCCCTTACGTGTGACCTTTCCACGTCTGCCTGACCAAGGTTATTTTGTTTATATTTAACCTAGCTAATTTATATAAACATCTCAGCTAAAACCTATTGCTACACTTAATTCTATAAACAATAAATAACTCTCAATATAAATAAACTATTTTAAGAATACCATTGAATAGATAGATAGATAAATAGATAGACAGATAGATCGATAATAACTAATTAACTTTTAACAATGTTAATTATTCAACAATGAAATGTTGTGTTTAAATAAAGTGGAAGCAATGGTCTACAAATATGTAAACAGGTCGCATGACCCCTTCCGGCATGATTTCATAAAAAAAACAATTCTGATAGCTGATCAGCTTACATAAAAACAACAAACTCATGGACCAGAGTGCAGTTCCAAGGTTAGAAGCACACAGTACAGAGGCTAGATGTGAATCACAGATTAAATTGATTTCACAAACCAAAAGGGTATTTAGTTTTCTTCCACTGCAAGAACTGTGGCACCAGTTTCGGAAAGAGGGATTGAGAAGTCAGCGCCCTCGAGGAGGGGGACTCTGACCTGCAAAATGAGTCTGGGCAGCCTCGTCGGTATTCCCTGGTAAGGGCACCTCAGGCGATTAGCAACAAATTAACCTCTTCTCAAAAAGAGAATGCAAAGCCTGGGAGGGTGGACCTCCTAGAATTGCACAGAATCAGCATTACACTGCAATCAACAGGGATCGGATCGTTACATGAATGATCTAATCTCTATTGATTTTGGGGGTTGAAAATAAAAATCCCTAGTTCATAAACCAAAAATAAAATTCCGCCATGTCCTGTTTATATATATATATATATATATATATATATATATATATATATATATCAAAGCTAGAGGGATCCTCATAGAAGAAAAATTGACTAAATTCAACACAGGCTAAATTTAATCATCTGTTAGGAGCTTTTCCATGTTCGCCCTTCCATGTCTTTATTCCTCCCTGTCCCGTCCCTATTACCTCCTTTTCTCCTGTCATACTTAATCTTCTACTCTCTCACCCTTCAGAAACGCAAACACCCACCTATATTCCATCACTTCTTCTTTGCTTCATATCTTCTCCTTTCACTTTCCTTTTACACATACTTTCTTTCTCTTTCTCTGCTTTTCCCCTTCACGCTCTTTCCCTTTTCTGTTCCTATACACCCTCTTTCGACTCACTAATACACCCTCTTTCGACTCACTAATACACCCTCTTTCGACTCACTAATACACCCTCTTTCGACTCACTAATACACCCTCTTTCGACTCACTAATACACCCTCTTTCGACGTTTTGCTGTAGAAAGGAGTTCATATCTTTTTAATAAAAACCCTCTACACCAACGATTCAAATGTGTCTATGTTTTTTTTTTATTAATCTGTTTCATGCTTATTCACTATTCCATAGGCTCAACATTTCATTTTGTCTAAAATTTAATCTCATGTTTTAAACTCGTTTTAGGATTCAGATGGTGCACCAGTTCTGAGCAGTGATGATTGTTTCTCCTTGATTCCAGACAGTATTAATAATTCACTACTGTTAGATTTCTGGGGTCCCCCAACATGAAATTCTTTTAAGAGGAGGATGTTGCAGTTTTTTGGGGTTTTTTTTGGTTTGTTTGTTTGTTTGTTTTTAATTTTATTTTATTATTCTATTTTATTTATTTTTTATTTTATAATCTACTTTGCTTATCTTTTGTAATTATCACTAGTTTATAAATGTGTTACTTTGATCATAACGTTTCGTTTCAATGTTTGGAATATATGTTTAATGCATGAGCTGTGAATTATTAATAATGTCTGGTTCTTTATTTATTTATTTGCGGACTGTTACCCTCTTCTTCATAATTGTTGTTGTTGTTTCACCACATTTCGGCCAACTGCTCCTCTGGCCTTCTTCAGGTGGTTAACCAAGACAGGATCGAGATGCTGAGTCTCATAACTGTATCCTCAGTAATTAGTCTTCCCCATAGTTATTGTTGCCTCACCACAAAGAAGGCCAGAGGATTAGTTGGCCGAAACGTGGTGAAACAACAACAACTATGGAAGGCAGTAATTAAGAGACTCAACATTCCTATCCCATCACGGTTAACCACCTGACGAAGGCCAGAGGAATAGTTGGCCCAAACATCATGAAACAACTGTAAAGATGAGGATAACAGTCCGCAAATAAATAAATATACAAATTACTCAAAGGATTCCAATAAAAAAAATAATATATAATATATATTTCTTTGGTTCTTATTAGACACAATTAATGGGAAACAATCAATGGTGCTTAGAACTAGTGCACCAACTGAACCAGTTCGCTGGATGCCTCTTATACACTATATCAACTAAAAATGATGAATTTCTTCACATTTGGTAAATAAAAAGATAAAAGTCTAAATTCATCTAAATTATATGTTTTATTACATTTATTGATTTGAATACTGCGAACGGTCCTTCATCTTTTATCAAAAATGCATTTTTCTTTTATAGAAGTTGAATGAATATTAAACTTTTATGAAAAACTTTCAAATTCGTAAAAGGCTCATTCCTTTATCTTAACGTACAAGTTGGTCAACATGAATTCGTTCTTCCAAATGACATAGAGAACCTCTTTTTTTTTTTTTTTTTTTTTTTTTTGTGAATATCAACATACGCGCGTCCATTACCGGTTGAGCACAAATAATTGCTCCAACCAAGAAACACCCATGTCAAAATGAAGTCTTTCGCAATCTGTAAAAAAAAAAAAAAAAATGCATCGGGTTTCAGACTGGATCTGTCTGTGTGTGTGTGTGTTTAGGTTTCTAGCACACGACACAACGGTTAGGTATCAAATGACCAACATCATCACGGGTCAAAACGGTGCACCATTGTAATGTTAACACACACGCACTTATGCCAACACCTACACTGATATAAAGATGATTCATGTCCACTCAGATTGGAACTCACATAAACACAGCAATGGACACACACACACACACACACACACACACACACACACACACACACACACACACACACACACACACACACGATATGAAGCTGTATCATGGCCTCAATTCAGTCTCGAGAGACAATGGACATCCACTGAAAGAGTCGCTTTGTGTTTAATTATGAACCCAGGGTTGTGCAATATCTGACCATTTCTCACCTGAGTTAACACTGTTTGATTCCAGTGACAAGAAATCTATGACGACTGAAAACAATGCCAGAATAAGCTGAGAAGACATATAGCACATGTTATTCCTAAATTGGTCAACCATTTTAGTACTGACCAGGCTCCACGTCGTTTAACTTCAGTGATTTAATAAGAACCGGTGCCAGTATGCTTATGCTGTGTACAATCCATATGAATTTGTACCAAATTTAATAACATGAAATTATGTAAAATTTTAATTCTGGTGAGCTTATGTTTTCTTTCACTCACTTTCAAGCCCTTGTACCCCCTCAACGTAAATACCCTCGACAAACCCGACAAGCAGCTAAATCCCACCCCTACACAGTAGAGATCCCTAGATGTAAGAAAGCCTTCTACTCTAATAGTTTCTTCACCAGAACTGATAGACTTTGGAACTCCCTTCCGGGTTGCTGCTTTCCCAATTGTACTGACATGCAGAAGTTCAAATGTAATGTGGACATCTTGCTGCTCAACTTCCTACATAGTATCCCTGCAACTTATGGCAGCGATTGTAGCCCCCTACATCAAAGTGTCGCTATGCCTCGTTTGGAATGAGAATGGAATTTTTTAAAAAAATTTAAAAAAACTTTATGAAAACAAAAACTTTTAGCTTCTTCTGGGTGTTTCTAAAAATGCTGCCAAGCTTAAGCATGAGAGACCAACAGAATTACTATTTCAAACTTGAAAGCGGCAGATCAACCAATGTACAGAGTCTAAAAATAACACATTTTTAATCAATCTGTGTATTTAAAATTGAATGGGACAGATAAAGGAAAATGTTATTGATATACTACAGTATTATCTTTTACTGCTCAATTCGAGAGAGGATAGTGTAGCACCTGTTCTGTTGTCATTAGATCATCTTCCCAGGATTAGTATATGTTTATTCGTTATGATACAATACCATCTTTCCAGACATTATCTCCTTTTTATTTGGGGCGAGGCAATTGGGAGTAGTGTTATACCCTTGTAATAGAGTGCTATGGCGGCTATATGCAAATACGGAAACGTGTGCAAAATGACGTCACGGTAAGGAAAAAGAAAGACTACAAAAAGAAGAGAGAGGGCGTTAGAGAAGATGATCGCGTTAGAGGCGTGGATAACGTTACAGACATAACTAGAAGTCACGCATGGTGGGAGAATGAGCAAATAAATGTCGTTATTAAAAAAAAAGGAGTTGAGTCATTATTTGTCCTATGTTCCTTGCGACGTACTCTGCTACAACGTGTTGGTCCCCTTTCAACGTTACATCTGTTATATTGTCATCCTCCTAGGCATTGCCTCCTCCTTTATGGGGAGGGAGTACCTCAATAAGACATTGTCACAATCGATTGTTCATTAGCAAACTCAACACTTACATATATATATATATATATATACATATATATATATATATATATATATATATATATTAGAAAAAACATGCTCCCTACTTTCTCATATTTTGCTAATCTATAAAATCTATAAAAGTGAGAATGTGTGTGTGCATGTGTGTGTGAGGACACTTCTCAACCTATATACTCAACGAACTTTTGATCTACAGACTTGAAACTTTGGTATATAGGGTATTCAGACATATGGAAAACTTTTTAATCAATTATCATCCGGAAAAAGGGCTGCTAAGTGGTCAAAATTGAAAAATTAGTACTGGGGGGGGGGCATCAGATTTTTATGTTTGTCAACTGTTTCACGACTTTCTTCAGTTTACCACATTCACATTATGTTAAGAATAATAAGTTTGAAAACACGTTTTGAATATCGTGGCAAGCTGGCATAATGGTTATCGTACTTGATCACTGTCTTTAGATTTTGGTTTCGATCTCAGCTCGAATTTTTGTTTTATTTTTTACTTACAAAAAATGAACATTTTAGAAAAAACATAATACTCGTATGCACATGTCTCAGTTTCTTTCCGTTTTTTATTTACTTAATTTTTTTAAAGGATTTTTACGTTATGTTTAATACTGGACAACGCCGGGTACATCTTCTAGTATCTATATAAATCATGTTTGGTGCATTGTTATGTACATATGAAACATTTCCATCGTTAATTTAAAAGAGTAACATGACAGAGAAAAGATAATTCAAACTTTTTTAAGGGGAGAAGTTTTTGTTTTTTTATAGTTTCATAGGTTGCTCTGCCTCGATCCCAAAAATATATAAATTTTCAAATTCCTTGGAGTGACATTCTGAGTTTTTAAAAAAAAAAAAACTTTCTCATCTAATGTACACCTTCATCCTACAAACATAGTTTGGGTTTTGCCACACAACGCTTCTTATTATGTCTGGAATAAATCTCATTTCATTGTCACACATGCCGGTCTCGTCACCTAAAATAAATTTGTGTGATTGCAAAAAAATCAATTAACTTGCGCTCATCTCTAATTAAAGAAAAACAACTCTTCTCAGTTCATATCGTTTACGTGCATATTTTGAGAAATACACGTTTTATTTGATTATGTATTTATCTCCTACATTCATCCCACAAAGTTTGAATTATCCCCCCTTTTCATGTCACTCTTTTGAATTAAAGACGAAAATATTTCTTATGTATATAACAATGCTGAACCACCGTATGTTTTAATGCACAATCACTTATAGTTTGAGAGTTTATTTGTGTTATAAAACTAATATTTTATACAGATTTTCAAACCCTTGATGATTTGATGGGCTCTTAATATTAAAAAGTTTTCCAGAAAATCTGTTCTTTTATTATACATAAGCGTTATAGGACATTGAATTATTTTCAAATCAATAATATTATTGGGATTAATTTTACTCTGGAAAAAAATTCCCACACGTGAGAATGTGATAACAATTTTCTGGATAAGTTTTGAAAGAGAAACGGCAACAGCTTTGGTGAGAAGGAACATGATAAACGTACACTATTTTAGTGCAATTTTACTAAAAGTTGCAGATAATGCAACAAGAAAAAGGGTAATTGTTCAGTGTATAAAAAGATTATATTAAATTTGCAAAAACATGCTTCACGAGAACTTATGTGAATGAAGAGTTCAAGTAATAGGTTGATCATGTGTGTCCCTCAATGCCGGCTCTTTCTATGTGGAAGTAAAGGATTTTCTGTGCAGACTTTAGTTGTAATGCAAGCGGGAATTCAGAGATAAATTATAGCTAACTTCTTACTGATGTCTACAAATCCATGGAGAGGTAGTCAACCAGTTCAAGATGGTAACGGTGAGGAAGAAGGGGGTGCTTTTCAGTGCCTGTTGTCAAGGACTTTGTCACCAAAGTTGAGCCGTTGTCCTGTTAGATTCATAAAGAAACCGAAGCACAATGTGCAAGGGGTTTTTTTATCAGCTAACTGACATGACCCCTAGTTGAGTAGGGATTGAAATTCTTACTAGCCAATCCATGAGGCCCCACGGGACAAGGAAACAACCAATCAGTGAGGGAAACAAAATAAATTTCAATAATATGTGTTTATATAACACGCAATCTATTATCTAACCACTTCATAAGATGTTCACCCAGGTTTAATTATCCCTATAACAGCCAATTAAAGCTCCAACCACTTAATCAGCCAAGCCACAACACTTCCTATAACAACTAGTCAATAACCAAGCTACTTTATGAGCTGTCATCTAAACTAAATAGATCTGAAAGCAATTGATCAAAGGCCAAACCAATTTATCGGCTATTATCCAAGCAAGGAACTTCCGCACATAGCAAATCAATAATGTGGTCACTTTATCAGCTTCAATGAAAACCTTTACATCGTCTTTTTAAAAAAAAAAAACAATAGAACTATAACCTTTTTATAAGGTTCAAATCAAAATCATAGTATTTTAAATCAATGATTCTTATTGGAACACAGGGTAGAGCAGGTGCTAGTTTGATTGCAAGAGTTGGAAGTGGATGGAATAAGTTCGGGGAACTTCTACCTTAACTAGCAAGCAGAGCTGTCAATCAAACGACGAGTTTATTAAGCGTGTATAGGTAGTGTGATGGCGTATGGAAGTGAAACCTTGCCTAATGAGGGTTGAGAGAGATATCGTATGGAAATGATATGATGGATGTGTAATGTGATTCTTAAAGATAATCTTAGTTCTGATGACCTCAGAGGAATATCGAATCTGGACAGTATAGGGAGATGTGTGCAGAACAGGAGACTTTGATGGTATGGTCACATTGAAAAAAATGGATGAGATTTCTTGGGTCATTACATGTACATTAGTTATGGTTCAATTCCCATGGGAACACCATGAAAAACATGGAACAAAGCGATAAAAATGGATTTCAGAGAAAGAGAGATAAATAGAGACTTAGCCAGAGATAGATTGGTTTAGAAGTCAATTTCTTAAAGCTGTGCAACACATGCCAGTATGTAAAACGGACATTAAACCGAATGTCATAAATTTAGCTATTTTTAATAACGATCATAAAATGATAATAGTTATTTTAAAAATAAATATAATTTATAATCAATTTATCTAATTTTAGCTAATCTATATTATTTTCCATTAATAATCTAACCACTTCATTAAGCTATTACAAAATCCTACTGTTATTTATCTTTTCAAAACAAATCTAATCTATAAAATTATCTTGTCGGATTTTCAAAGTTAGATCTAAATAGTATTTACACTGTCAAATCTCAAATTTTGCTTCTGACTAGCAAATTTGCATTTTTTATTGTTGTACCATGTTATCTGTAATATAATAATGTATTTAGCTACAATTTATTTTTAAAGTTATTTAGTTTGGCCCCAAATATGAAAGTTTTTTTAAATAATCACTTGAAAATAAAAATTACTGTGGTGATAATTCATTTTAAGTTGAAAAATAGAATTATGTTAATTACATTAAGTTTTAAAAATGTGCAAATAAATAAAACTTAAAATGACTTTACGCACATACACATATACACACACATATAAGTTTATAGGACAAATATGCCTTTTCAATTATATTTCATTCATACCAATCCTTTTATTTATGAAGCTCGATGTATGTTAAATTTAACTACAGAGTATATACAAATGGATAACGAAACAGTCATATTCCAAATTCCAAGGTTTCTTCCTTTCAACATGTCAAAATTTACATATTTTTACAGCACCTGTTTCGTAACTCAGAAACAATCATTATTATATCAATACTGAATTTTATCTGCATTGACTCATCAGAAAAATTGGAATTTTTTTAACTTTAAAAAGAAAAGATAAAGAATTGGGCATATGTGATTATGCCCAATTCTTTTGTTTTTTTGTTTTTTTGGTTAGGATTGTCCTATAAATATTAATACTAATATCTACACTTGCTTTTAGTTTACAGAATTATTCAATTTGTAAACTTGGAAAAAACTTTTGAATTTTAATTTATTTATATATATATATATATATATATATATATATATATATATATATATATATATATATATATATAAGCGACGCTCTTTGTGTAAACAAATCGAGTGGAGGTATCTCGGACGATGTCAAAACATCGTTAAATTCACTACTCGTCCAGCAGCCGCCAATAGCGTAATGGTTAGGAGCCTTGACTGCCGTACAGACGGTCGGCTTTCAAGCCTGGCTTGAGGTAGTTGCCTGTCTAGCCACACTGATGAGCTGTGAAACAGCGAAACAGTACTGTATGTGGATGACTATATATATATACATATATATATATTAGGTTGGTGCAAAAACAATATCGTTTTCTCACATATGTTACTTTTATATATGATTTCTGAATTAATTCATTGATATATATATATAGCCATGTTATCATTTTGAAGTGTGTTTTTCGCTCTATCGAACTGTGTTATTTGTTACCATCTCAATCTCTTCATTGATCTTTTTGCAGGCTTTTTGACAGCATGGATAAAATTCAAATCTGCATGATGTTCTTGTTCCAGTTCAAACTAGGCTGAAAAGCTGCTAAGACAACTCGTGTTATCAATGAGGTGTTTGGCCCAGAAACCACTAACAAATGTGTGGCACAACGGTAGTTCAAGAAATTTCGCAATGGTGATGAGAGCCTCGAAGATGAAGACAGTCGCGGCCGACCGACTGCGGTTTATAATGAACATTTGAAAGCCTTAATTGAAGCCGATTCTTGCAAAACCACATTAGAAGTTGCTGTTGAACTCGAGGTCGACCACTCAACCGTCGTTCGCCATTTAAAGCAAATAGGGAAGTCAAAAAAGTTGGATAAACGAGTGCCGCAAGAAGTGAACGATAATCAAAAAAATCGTTTCAAGGTGTCTTCTACACGCCTTCTGCGCAACAAAAACAACCTATCTCTCAAGCGAATTGTGACGTGTGATGAGAAGTAGATCCTCTATAACAATCAGCGACATTTGACACAATGGTTGGAAGCCGGAGAAGCTCCACAACACTTCCTGAAGCCGAAATTGCACCAAAAAAAAATGGTTATGGTGACTGTTTGGTGGTCTGCGGCTGGTCTCATCCATCACAGCTTCTTGAATCAGGGCGAAATGATTATGGCAGAGAAGTACTGCTTACAAATTGATGAAATGCACCAGAAGCTTCAACATATGTACCCAAAATTGGTCAATATGAAAGGACCAATTCTTCTCCATGCCAATGCTCGCCCACATGTTGCTCAACTGACCCTGCAGAAGCTGAACGAATTGGGCTATGAAACTCTGCCTCATCCACAATATTCACTGGACCTCTCGCCTACCGATTATTGCTTTTTCAAACATCTCGACAACTTCCTATGTGAAAAATGCTTCAAAAGCCGAGATGATGCCGAATCGGCCTTTAATGACTTCATCGCTTCCAGAACTCCGGATTTCTATTCTAATGGGATAAATAAGCTTGTTTTTCGTTGGCAAAAATGTGTCGATTCTAATGTTTCTTATTTCAATTAATAAAGGTTATTATGAAAGAAGCTATAATCTTTTGAAGGTGAGCGTCAAAAAACGACATTATTTTTGCACCAACAAAACTTTATCATGACAATTAAAACACCAAATTATTAGTTTTTAAATTATGTTGATGAGGTGATCAGGTTAACTCGAAATTAGCTGCTTTAGGTTGGTTGGTTGGTTGGTTGGTTGGTTGGTTTGTTGGTTGGTTGGTTGGTTGGTTGGTTGTTTTATGGCATATCAACCCTTTTCAAGTTATTTAATACAGAATCCAGTGATTTTGAAGAAAAATTTTTTAATAGAATATGTATTTTTTTTTCAAGTCGGTTTCTATTTAACCCATAGTTGGGACTGTAATAGGTACTACCACTCCGGGTCAGAGTGGACCTGGGAGCAATGGCAATTAAAAAGAGTGGCTCCACACTCCCCAAAGCCCGCAAGCTGGGGCCTTACCATCGGATATATTTTAAGGTCATATCCAGGATCCTAGCTGCTTTAAATCCATTATTTAAGTCTTAAGTTATAATTCCAGTATTTAAAAAAGATAAAACGTGACAAGAACACGAAATCTGTTATCATTCAATACCGTCTTTGAATATATGGTTAAGTATTAGTTTTACTCATTTAGAATTGCTTTTAAGCTTCACCGTTCACTCATTTTGCGACCAAATTTTAAACAATTTTTACAGTTAATAGGTCACCTTCTTAGTTACATTTTGAAAAAAATTTCAATTTTCGTTCAGTAAAACAAAAGTTATAATAAAATTACTGTGTCTAAAAATTCTCAGAATCCGTAAGGAACTGACAGACAAGGTTTTTTGTTTTTTTTTTTTTTTTTTTGATTGGCTTTTGATTACCATAGCAACCAAATCTGTTATACTACCTCAAATCGGCTGGGAATGATTGAGATGATGATGTAATAGGATATAAAACAACTGCCGCTAATAATTCACCGCTGTCCCAATCTATCGCTCAGCTGTACTGTCGCTAATAATTCACAGGTAATAAGTGAAATAGAGAGAGAAAATTTTATTTCAAAGCAAAGTCTGGAAAAATCATGGATTACATAGAAAAATGTGAGCATGAAAAGTAATATGGTTAAGATTTAAACATGGAAAAGTACAAGGACTAGTAAAATAATATATTAACTTTATAACTTAAAATATTGCAGAATTAATTGAGAATTGATTATATAATGTTAAATTGAATATTTAAAAAATTCTTAATGTTGCAATATTTTAAGTTATAAATTTATTATATTTTTTACTAAAATATCTTGTCTTTTTCTTTTCCATTTTTTACAACTACTGCTTTTACTTTTCATGTTTAAATCTTAACCATATTACTTTCCATGCTCTCACGTTTCTGTGTAATAA
Source organism: Euprymna scolopes (assembly GCF_053919585.1). Classification (NCBI taxonomy): domain Eukaryota; kingdom Metazoa; phylum Mollusca; class Cephalopoda; order Sepiida; family Sepiolidae; genus Euprymna; species Euprymna scolopes. Next base: position 128,628,556 of record NC_136484.1, read on the forward strand.
AATATGTCTACCGTTAGTTGAATGGAAACTGATTGATGGATAGGAGGTCAAAATTTAACCTTAAGTTAACGGAAGTTGGCAGAACTACATTTTGTTTTTTACAAGCGAGTCCCCACTTATCAAGGCTTGAAGGCCACTCGATGATAAGCTTCTTGAAGAAAAGAGCTGTTTCCTTTTTAGGCTGGCAACTTAAGTAGGCATATGTGAAACGTGGCCATTTTCTGAAATGCCTTAGTAATGTTGGGGGAAGCTGTGTACAATACAAAACAGGTTGTCTGTCTGTCTGTCTGTCTGTCTGTCTCTCTCTCTCTCTCTCTCTCTCTCTCTCTCTCTCTCTCTATATATATATATATATATATATATATATATATATATATATATATATATATATATATATATATATATATATATAGCTATCTATCTCTTCTGTGTGCGTGCAAGTAACTCGTTACTTTAATGTGTTTGTTTCTCTCTATGGTTTTCTCTATGACTATTTCTTTCCGCTAAATAATTTTATAGATAAAACGAATTGCAGCATTCATGTAAAATAATTGAGATGATGATCGAACCTGTGTAATGGTTTGTAGACGTCACAAACAACCAAAACTGTTACCTTTCACAACATTCTCAAAACAATTCGTAAATGAGATGCATAAAAAATAAATCATGCAAAGTTCATAAAAAAATATGGCATCTTGTTATGTAACTTACTTGTTTAGTCCTTCATTAACTTCCAACAATCACGTGATTAACTTTCAACAATTATTCAAGCCATACATTTGCGCATGTTAAGCCTCCATCGATTTGTTCATCCACATTTGTCGTTCTTCTCCCCGCACTGAGGACCGTCACCAATGCATGTGTCTATTGGAACTTGTTTCTGAAAATCAAAGCATGTCAGACATACTTTTTTTCGGAAGAAGTAGGCAAAGGAGAGTAGAAAGCGGATCTTGGGTTTACTTTCAGCAGTTCGTAACTCTTGCTTTCTTTATTTTGTCCTTTAGTCCTCACATTCCAAGAGCAATGTTTCTGTCAAAAAGGGAAGAATTGTTTTTTTCTGGGTCAGAATCTATTCCATCTAACACTTATTGTTGGCAAGTTTGTTTTTTTTACCTTAAAGCATTATTTTCTTAGCTCCTTACATCAAGCGGCTTTATGCCCTGTCTGGAACTATTTCCATGAAAAAAATACATATTCGACAACACCAGGTCGATAAAACGATAGGTTTATTGGACTGCGCCTGTTAATCATATTACAACTAATTACATCAAGTTGTAAATGTCTTCATTGATAGAAAGAAAAAGCGATTGGGCTTATTAAGCGTAAGCTTTTTAAACGCCAATTTCGTTAGTCTATTTTTAACATGTGTCTGTCTTTCATATCTGACGTTATTTCCGCCTATACGTATTACAGACTTTTATTCATACGATATGGGATTCCAAACCATGCTAACCTTTTTGACCGCTCAAATATTAGTTAACATTTACTGAGTATAGCAACTTTCTATATTACATTTTACATATTAGGTTGCTGCATAAGTTCCTGCCGATTTTTTTTTGTTTGTTTTTTTTTTTGAAAATTAAAGAATTTTAACAGCAAAAGTAAGTTCGTGTGCGACCCAAGCTCTAAGTTTTTATGTGAATCCCATCGACTGAAGGTGGTATGAAATTGCTGCAGAATCACACTTCATCTTTTCACCCAATTCACATGAGTTGGTCTTTGTCTATCTTGAGTGGTCTTCCGGAACGAGGAGCGTCATTGAGGTCAAAATTACCATGTTTGAATCTGGTAAACCAATCTCGAACAGTTCTCTCAGCCATCGCGTTTTCTCCATATACGGCACAAATATCCTTGGTCACTTAACTCACTTTTTGATCTCGATTAAAGGTGAAAAGAAGGGTGTGTCGAAAACGGGACTTTTTTTTATTTACTTGACAATCTATTGGACGGTTCTGAAAAACAAGAAAAAATTGTATGAGCAAAAAACGATGACCATTATCTTGTAAAACAAAATGCATGCTTTCTAATGATATATAACATTTTACCAAATATCAAAACACGTTTCAGAACAAAAAATGTTTTGTGAAACGGCGGGAACTTATACAACAATCTAATACATTAAGAAGAAAAACGCCAAAGAAAGCAGACATCCACCTAACTTCAACTAACCAGTTGACTTGAGGCAATTTTAACATCTTTTTCAAAGTTCTTTAGTATTTTATGAAAGCGACCATCTAACTATAAGTCTCTTAGATAAATATTGATTCAAATATATGATATGTAATCATACATATTATGATCTAACTTATTATAATATGACATATTTTGTATATTATCAGTGCTTTTTCATTAACGTGGATTTTGACATGTAAAAACTAGTGTAGTATTACATCCTTTACTACATACACACACGCACGCACGTGCACATGTACGCACACTGGGAGATACACATCTATAACGATTGGCATTTGTCACTGGTGGGCACTAACATCTGGGTTATAAAAGCTGGGGTAGGGCACAAAATGTTCCTCCTGTTTTCGCCTTGCTTGAGCTATTTCACTCCCTAGATTGCAGCTGTCACCCACGGCTCACTATTCCACATGTGTCCCTTTTGTCGCACAAAAAAAAATAAAAGAGTATGTAAAACTTGCTATACACATACACACATACACACACACGCACACACACACACACACACACACACTTCACAAACTTTCTCGTGTAAGACCCACCTATTTATTTATTTTAGAATATGAATTTTTGTATATGCATAGAAATACAAGGATCACCTATCTTCATGCTACAAAAATAAATTTTATGGTAATGGGCCAACCGGTAAAATAACTAACATATTTTTTTCTTCTTTTTTTATTCATTTTATGTAATTAATTTTTATTATCAAAAATTTCTTAATTTCATGATGCTTAGGGAAATGTACACACACAGACACACAGACACGTTCACTTTTATAGATATACTAGCATTTCAGCCCGGCGTTGCTCGGGTATTTGGATGTGTGTGTTGAGCAAAAAAAAAAAAAAAAAGTGGTAGTAGGAAGGAGGTTCGAACCCATACTGCAGAGGAGGAAAAGAATGGGGGAGGGGAACCTGACGTCTTTGCTGTTACGACCACCGCCAAACAGGAAGTGGTGTAGGTTTTAAGGCTAGACAATCGAAAGGAGAGGATGACTTTCAAAAATATCGGCGAAAAAAGCGATCCCCCCTATAGAAAAGTGGTCAGTTTAAGGTGAAGATATTAATGTTTTTAGCCAATCATTTTATATTTGTCGTCTGAAAGGTAGAACTTCAAAACGATACTAATCTTGTAAAAATCCGACGCCTCTGTCAAAAGTTCTAAGCAGGCATGCAAACATACATACATACATACATTTATATATTGGTAACTAAAAATTTTCGACCCAAACCGATTAAAAAGCTTGCCCTATCTCTGAATATCCTTTATGTCAAATTTCAAATGTTTAGACCAGAAATTGTGTGAGTAATTTGGTAGAGACCGCAGAGGTCAGTTTTTTTTAAACTTTGACCCCTATTATGTCCCTTTAACATTTATTGTTTTGGGCTCGAATCAAGTTATTTAGTTAGATCCTGTCCAAGGAACCTATATCTAAAATTTCAAGTGTTTATACTCAAAATTGTCGGAGGAGTTTGGTAGCGTTCTCAACGGTCAAATCTTTTAACTTTGACCCCTTAACAGCCAAATTTCTGGTCGAAAACGCATTACAAAGATTTTCTCAAATCTCAGTACCCTGTATATCAAATTTCGAGTATGTAGACTAAAAAGTGACAGAGTTATTGCGTAGGGAAATGTACACACACACACACACACACACACACACACAGATACACAGACACACAGACACTTTCACTTTTATAGATAGATAGATAGATAGATAGATAGATAGATAGATAGATAGATAGATAGATAGATTATCAGGTGGACAAGAAGTTCTAGCGGATTTTAACTTTTAAATTCAGATTAATAAATCTCGGCTCAAACAAACATCTATTGATTGAAATAAGCACTATCAGAACCAACACACGTTTGCCAACGCAAAACAAGGGAATTTATATAACGTAAAAATCGTACATTCTTGTAACGATGAAGTCGCTGAAGGCATTTTTGATATCACTTAGGTTTTTGAAACATTTCTCATGCAGGAAGTTATTGAGATGTTTGAAAAAGAAAACAAAGACTAATCGTTTAAATTTCAATTGTTTTAAAACAATTATATTTTCTTTTTAGAACGTTGAATACAAGATGGAAAAAAAAAGCAAATTCGCATAATTTTCTTATTTCAATCCAAGCTAGGCTGATATCAACAAAGCATTTGGCCCAAGAATCACTATTGAATGCACAGCACTATGGTGGTTTAAGAAATTTTGTGACGGCAGAATCTTGAAGATGATGAGCGTAGTTGTCGGTCATCAGATATTGACAACGATCAATTAAGAGCCTTAGTCAAAGCTAATCCACACACAACTGTTCGAGAACTTGCTTCTGAATTAGACTTAACATATACGGTGATTTCAAACCACTTGAAAGAGATAGGAACGACAAAAAACTTAATAAATGAGTGCCTCACGAATTGAACGACAACCAAAAGAAACGCCGTTATGAAGTGCCATCTTCCCTTCTTTTACTCAACAAGAACGTTTTTCGACTAGGTTGTGACTTGCAATGAAAAGTGAGTTCTTTACGACAACTGGCAATGCTCAGCTCAGTGGTTAGACACAGACAAAGCTCTATGACACTTCCCAAAACCAGAATTGCACCAAAAGAAGGTCATGCTGACTGTTTGGTGGTCAGCGACTGGTATCATCCATTACAGTTTTTTTTTTTGTTTTTTTTTTATGTAGATAAACTATTACGGCAGAGAAGTACTGTCAACAAATGGATGAAATGCATCAGAAACTTCGACAACAACACCCAGCATTATTCAACAGAAAAGGCCCAATTCTCCTCCATGACAATGCCTGACTGCACATTGCTAAACCGACCCTGCAGTACTTAAGAATCTAAACCTGGATCCATTTGCAGTTCATTTTACCTTTTTTCTGTCATCTTTTACAGATCACTTATGTTTGTCATCCTTCTTCGATATTGCCGTTACTTTTTTGTGTTGTGTCTACTTTGTTGTATGGTCGATTGGCCTCTCGGCCCTCTGCAACAAAGGATTCCTTTAGGCTCATCATTGGTAGAGGCTTCAGTTTAGCTGCCTTCTTCATAATCCTCATGGCATAGTTTTCTACCTTTTTAAGTATCTCCACATTTTGAGCATCCTTAATCGAATTTTTGTCCTTCTCTTCTCTAAGGATAAACTAAAATAGTAGTAGTAGTATTTTTTAGTATTATTTCTTTTATCCTAATGAACTTTGTTTACCTTTTCCCCATGTGTTAGCCTATATTTTCTCCACACTTTTCTAAAACATATGCAAATTAGTTAACCTTTGTGTAGTTGCTAGCATATGCATGATTGAGTATATTAGAAAGTTCATTTTAATAAGTTTTAAATAGAAAAGTAGGCTTTTAATATCAATGCCTGAGCGAGGAAAATATAACCTATAAAGTTTAATCTTTCTTATTAGTTCGTAAAATTGACAATCGTTAGCGTATGCATTTAATCTAATATCTAAATTTGTATTGTACTTATGCATTTATTTTTTTAATCAGCATGTTGACCTATTTAGTGTGTAAAACGTCAGTATATATCTACCTAACATGGTGATTTGTAATGTGAATTGGATATTTTGTCTTGTCTGATTCATGATATATTCATGTGCAAATCTATAACATCGTTTTGTTTGTTTTTTGGGTTTTTTTTTTTTCCTTTTTCTAATCGGCAAGTCACAAAGTTATATTCGAGTTTATGCCTAACTAGTTAATCATTCTGAAATAATTTCATTAATTTTGATTGGTGAGACTCAGACTCAACAGTAAGATTGTTCTCAATACTCTTTGTTTCATTTTACTTCAGTCGAAGTTCTCAGAAATCAAGGGGCCCCATTCCTGGCGCTAACATTTGATCTCTATATGAGATACGTAGACATTCAAATATTTAATTAAAGTTCTCCTTTATATCACAAACACTGAGTTAGTAAAGAAATTTAGAACATAATTTTCCTCTCCCCAATTGACAATTAAAATCTGTTATAGTATATCTTTGGTCTTACTGGATTCTATGAAAGAATTCGTCTAGTCTGGTGGAGTATCCAACTTTGGACTGCAATCTGAAGTAACATCACTTAGAGAAGGTGCACCATTCCTTGTATAAGCCAGTGTAGGGAAGCCATACCGAGGAGATGTTATTCAAAAATTATGTTATTTTGAATATTTATTAAGTGTTTGTAAAAGTATCTTCATGTTAGGTTGTCCTGACAACCTCTTTTACAGAGAGACCTTAGACACTTGAGGATAGTGTCTAGCAGGCATCCAAGTTCTTTCTAGTAGGCATTCAAGTTCTTTTCACTAGACATTCAAGTTCTTTCCACTAGGCATTCAAGTTCTTTCCACTAGGCATTCAAGTTCTTTCCAGTAGGCATCCAAGTTCTTCCCAGTAGGCATTCAAATTCTCTCCAGTATGCATTCAAGTTCTTTCCAATAGGCATTCAAGTTCTTTCCAGTAGGCATCCAAGTTCTCCCCAGTAGGCATTCAAGTTCTCTCCAGTATGCATTCAACTTCTTTCCACTAGGCATTCAAGTTCTTTCCACTAGGCATTCAAGTTCTCCCCAGTAGGCATTCAAGTTCACTCCAGTATGCATTCAACTTCTTTCCACTAGGCATTCAAGTTCTTTCCAGTAGGCATCCAAGTTCTTTACAGTGGGCATTCACGTTCTCTATGGCACATGTTGTGTGCAAATAGTAAATAATTTATTGGTTTATATGTTTTTCGATATTAATATTAACGTGAGTAGAATTGATCATTTTAAAAAATAACATTCTAATTTCTAGTTCCAACACGAAAACTAAATAATTTGTGATAAAGAATCAATGACTTTTGCGGTTCATTTTTAGTCATACACAGAACAAAGTAAATTACATGGAAACAGTTGTTCAATTACATTGCTTCAAAAGTAAAAATTAGATTAGGAAGTTCATAAAAAAAGGAAAAAACTAACTTACCTGTATGGGAACCCAGTAAATAACAGTTAAAACATGGAAAAGTGAAAGAAGAGCAGGAGGAGGGATTATTCTCGTTCGCTGATGCCTGCTGATATGTTTTCATAAGATTGTTACTTCCCCCAAAAATGAAAAATCTTAGCAACGTTGATGTGCATAGTTAAGCAGTTTCAGGAAAGCAACTTGACGCGTCTCAAGTCAGGGTTGCTGTTTCAGCCGATGTGATATGAAAGCTTTAATTGGCAGTGAATACAGTGCATCACTGAAGATCATCCTTGATGCATTAAAAAATCAATCATAACCATGGATTGGGCTTTTATCAAAATTGGAATAAAGATTCTAGAGATAAGGTATTGTAGCATTATACATACTGATTATAATGTCTATAAGGGGACATAAAAGTGGTGAAAATCTGTTCTTTTAAGTAAAATTAATTTTACCCATCTTTGAACGAATATATTCCTCCTGTTAATACGTAAATGAACTTAATAGACCCTATTGGATTGAAACTCACCATTATTGTTAATTCCATAGATCCGTAACAGCATCCATCAAAATATTACGCACACACGCGCGCGGGCTATAATACACGTGCACACACATATGCACACGCACATGCAAACACACACACATGCAAGCACACACACACACACACATGCAAACACACACACACACACACACACACATGCAAACACACACACATGCAAACACACACACATGCAAACACACACACACACACACACATGCATGATTAGTTTAGATTTGTCACTATTGCATTCCTTACAACTACAGACTTCAAGAGTGTCCAGATGGTGTGCACGCGTATCTGTTGTACAGATTAAATGTTTGAAAGGAGAGATAAGTATGAGGCTGTCAACAAACTTCCTCTCAACTTGCAGTGCAATCGATTTTAATACTTTTATAATGAATTCATAAGGGAACAATGAAAAGAATCAGATACGCGTAACAACAACAAACTGCTTTAATATTATCATGCTGTGAGAGATCGATCTCTGGGGAAAATCTATATTAATATGAGAGAGTTTTGTTTTGTGTTTTGCTTGTCTACTCCTTCTGTGTGCTTGTTTTGGATGTGTGTGGATATATATATATATATATATATATATATATATATATATATATATATATATATATATATAAGAACAAATAGTTAATAAAACATGTTAAAAAACACTTGTAAAAAAAGTTAAAACATATTTAATTTGAAAAGGAAACACTAAATAAGTGGATAGTCCTTAATCTGCGGAGTTTCAAAGAAATACTTTCCTTCTCATCAGAGAGTAGGAATTAGCAAAATGCGGGATCGGATTTTGCATGCAAAAGTATTTAATGGGACTGCAAGTAAGTCAAAGATCTTACTTGATAACAAAAGTCATAGGGAATATGGTGAGGAAAAAGGTGATTTCACGTTAAGGGATTTTGGTGAAAGGTAAAGTATCCAATGACGTAAAATCCAAAAATGTAAATCCAAGAAAGTTAGTAAAATTTCCATTTGCACAAGTTGAATCCAAGGATATCGCGTAATTGAAAGATAGTCCAAAATAATCCAAAAGGCCAAAATCCTTGGAATAATTCACAAATAGGTTCAAGGAAAAGGGGAAAGAATTCAAATAAAATTATTAAAAGAAAAATAAGATATGCATTATCTCGGCTGCCGAGACAAGGTTTTATAGCTGACCCACTCTAACAAGACAGATGATGAGGGGAAGTTCTGTCATGATTTTGCCATTGCCTATGACCTCACCCAGATTGTCCACGAACCCACCCGAGTGCCCGATACTTCCGGTCAGTATGCTAGCCTTCTAGACCTTTTTCTCACAACTTCCCCTGAGCTATGTTAAAGTTACGTTCTGACTCCTCTGGGATCTTCCGACCACGCAGTTGTATCAGTTAAGATAAAAACGAAATGCAATAAGTCTGGAGATGTACCTCTCCACCATACTGTATATTGATAATCTACCGCTGACTGGGATAGCTTCCATACACTTATATCTGATCTACCACTGCATTCCATGTTTAAAAAAATGTGTCCTCCATAGTATCAGACCTGACCGAATGGCTAATTGTAAGCATAGACCGATTCATACCATCCAAAATATTCCAACAAAAACCTAACAGCCAGCCATAGTTCTCCCCAGAATGTGCTGCTGCCATCGTGCACAGAAATCACTTTTTCCATAGCTACCAACGTAATAGATGCACTGAGACTAAAGCTGCCTTCAGGACTGCCAGCAACCACTGCAAAAGAGTAATAAAAAATGCAAGAGAGCTATATGCTCAGTCTGTTAAATCCAAAGTAGCTGAGCAGCGGCTTGGTTCCCACCAGTTTTGGCAAATAGCAAACAGGATCCTGAACAGATGCATGCGTTCTATCCCAACCATCATCAATGGACCTGAGGTCATCTCGTCAGCATCAGACAAGGCCAAACTATTTGCCAAGAACTTTGCAGCTAATTCTACTCTATGCGACGAAGGCCATCAACTCCCCATATTTCCTCTTATAACAGACAACACGCTATGCAAGATACAAATATCTGTGCGTGATGTTGCCAAGCTAATCAAGAATCTTGATTCCAGTAAAGCAACTGGCCCTGACGGCATTCCAATCATTGTGCTGAAAAAGCTTCAACCAGAACTTTCCCCCATACTTACAAGACTCTTTAAGTGTTGCCTTAAAAAGAAGTGCTTCCCAACACCCTGGAAAACCTCATCAGTATGCCCTGTATTTAAGAACTCAGGTGATAAGTCCTCTCCCTCTCAGTACAGACCAATAAGTCTCCTGTGTGTGCTGAGTAAGCTGTTGGAATCCATATTAAATAGAGAAGTAGTCAACCACCTCAGCAGAAATAACCTTCTTAGTGACATACAATATGGTTTCCATTCTGCCAGATCTACAGCAGATGTGCTGTTATATCTCAAAGGATTAGCGAATCTCTTGACAAAGGCTTCCTCTCTAGGGCAATTGCTCTTGACATATCAAAGGCCTTTGATAAGGTATGGCGTAAGGGCCTACTTCACAAGATTTTCAGCTACGGTATGACTGGAAATGTTTTCTCGATCATAAAATCATTTCTCTCTGATAGGTTCAGAAGAGTAGTAGTTGATGGGCAGAAATCAGAGGCCATCAATATTAATGCTGGAGTCTTTCAGGGGTCCATCCTAGGCCCAACTCTCTTCCTGATATACATCAATGATCTCCCAAAACACATACTAAAATCATTCGTTGACATCTATGCTGATGACACGACCATCTATGGCAACACATTAAAGGCTGTAAATGACAAAGTTCTCTCAGATTCTCTCTCCTCTGTTCTTGAGCGCGTGGTACAATGGGGGAGGAGATGGCTGGTTACTTTTAATGCATCTAAAACCAAGCTCCGATCTTTACATCATCAACGCTCTGATCCCCATCTGGCATCAATTGATATGGGTGGCTCTCATCTAGGGGAAGCTCCATGTTTTGATAAGCTTCTGGGCTTGACTTTTACCCCTGACTTGAAATGGAATACGTACATCAAGTCAGTTGCCAAGATCGCTGGAAAAATGGTTGGATCCTTCTACCGCTCCAGAAAATATCTCACCCCTGATGCAATTCTCTATCTGTATAAAAGCCAAGTACGTCCAAGGATGGAGTACTGCTGCCACATCTGGACAGGAGCTGCTAAAAACAGCCTATCCTGCCTTGACAGAGTACAAAATAGGCTTCGTGGCCTAGTGGGTGATGCCCTTTTCTCTTCCCTGCAACCCTCTCCCACAGAAGAGACGTTGTGAGCCTGTCTTTGTTTTATCGTTACTACCATGGCAGGTGCTCGTCTGAACTCCAATCTCTGGTCCTCCCTCGCCAATCTTTCACGAAAAACACCCGCCTAGCTGAAACCACTGTCAAAAATTTTCCCCACTCCTTATCTGTGCCAAAATCAAAACATAAATTCCATGAACAAAGCTTCTCTCTTAGAAGTTCACGCTTGTGGAACTCTGCACCGCTTGCCTGTTTCCCACCTGACTACAACCTGGATATCTTCAAGTCCAATGTGAACAAATTCCTGATGAAACGCCTCCTTAAATAAGACACTTTATCAAATCTCCAACACTAACGTACTGTACACACAATAACCCTTATCCCCAAGTGGCTTCCGGGCCTTGATAAGTGGTGAATACCTTGTAAAAAAAAAATATATATATATATATATATATATATATTGAGCTTTTTTATTCGGTTGAAATTAAATTATTCATATATAAACATTGGTATTTATATTAGATTGGAGTTTACCATTGCGTATATCAGGTAAACACTACGCCCTTTTGATTTCATTACTATATATGTGGGGGGGGGGAGCAGAGCAAATTCTCACCTGAGTGAAAAAGTTTCTCTGTGGTCACCACATCGATGCCCAATTCTCTTACCTAAGTCTGTATTACCTTGTTTCTAGAGTGATCTGACACCAAGGTGAAATTTGATGGGCAGGATTAGGAAGGGCATGAATCCGAACTGACAGAATATCAATATGACTCCATTTTATAAGCAAATCCATTTCACTATTTATACGTTTCAGACTGTTGTCATCCTATTGGTTTGTGAGTTTTATCAGAGTAAAATAGGATTTGTTTGATTATAAAACAAAATAACGATGGAAAAAGTAGTGTTGGAGAAGCTATAAGCAATAATGAGTCAAGTCTTTTATAGAGGAAAAAAAATTGGGAAAAGTGAATAACAAAAGAAATGTAATTTTCAATAAACGTGTTGGGAAATAAACAAAGAACACTGTTTGCTAAGACATTGGTGAGTTACTTCTCCTTGGGCAGCGAGACCTGGACAACATGATGCGCAAGCATGCTTTCCTCATGGTGGGTCGAATCCCACGTGGAGGAATGTAAGATGACGCTGTCCTAGATTCTATACCTATCTCGCATGGTAGAGACGATCATAAGAGAGTTGACTCAAGAATTCGAAGAGAGAGAGAGACATGCTTTCACCTGGCTGAGCACATTCTGGCGTTGATCGAATATGCCTATTATATTAAGATAGAGTTTCCAGCCAGTGGTGAGTTAAAGATATTTTATTGCTTTGTTATTGTTAATGTTGTATGTTCTTTATATTTGTCGACACATTAAATGAATGCGTAAATTTGTATTGACGTTTCTGAATTTTTGAGATGAGGATTGGTTATTCACATTATTTGGATTCATCGGACTACTGTTCTCATCTTGAGTGTGATTTTTCACAACGTTTCGGTCGATGTAACCTCCTACCTTCTTCAGGTGTATTTTGTCGAACTTGGGAATGCTTCTGTCAAACTCAGGAATTTGGGCAGAATTTCAATATTTAATTCACAGGGGTAGCATCACGGCCACCGAGATATAGAAGGCCTGTTAACTGAAAAATGTCTGCAGACAATGTAGGTTAGATTTGTCGAACTGTTACTGTCGATACTATATGACGGCATTTTTTAAAAGAGCATTAAAACGTGTTAAAAAAGGAAAAGAAAGGAACCCAATTCGATTAATAATGAAACTGAACTTTATTCAATATAAAATAGAAACATTATCTATGTAAAATTACGTAATTTTAAAGCAATATATAATCTAATACTGATAAAACTGAATTATGAATTTAGGGAACAAACAATTAAAGAAACATAAAACACAATCAATTCTTGGCCTTCGGGATAAGATCACAGTGTAGTAGTATCTGTTTTGATGCTACACTTCACCTTTTCTGTTCTCGACCGGTGGAGGAGAAATCCTTCATGACTGAGACAATTTTTATTTTTATTCCTATCCAGAGTGCCCCTTATAGGGGAAATGGATTTTCCCCACAAGATTATTTGTTGAAATATTTAAATAACTATTACTTTTAATACAGAAATTATATTTAAAGTTTTGTTTTTCTTGTTCTTCTATGTTTATTTTTCCCATGTTTTTCATCAAAATGTGTAACATATTTTCATCAGTTACATGGTTAGGAATTTTATACTTCGCTATAGTCTTCATTTCCATATCAGTGCAGAATACATGAATACGGAAATGAAGTTCACATAACTACGAAAAGACAATCATACCATAATGTGAACATTAGTTAAAAACTAAGAAAATATAGTAAATATCTACGATATTAAATCAGGGAGTGGTGAATTTGGGAGGGACATTATTATTATTATTATTTCACTCACTAGAAGTTGCCTCACAGGCTATCATCAGTGATCGCTCACTGGCAGTAATCTGTGATATTCGCTGAAGACTGCATGACAACAAGTCTCCCCAGATTTTCAATGTTCTCCAACTCTTGACCACTCATGCAGATGGTTGCACGTTATCACAACAGCCATTTGCCATCGATTTCTCGTTGGCATCGGCCATTGGTGTTTGCTGGGGTTTGGGTGACAAAATACCTCCCCCAAGGTACCAGATTTGAACTGCACACTTCCAGTGGAGATCTGGTTACTACTCTCCTACCTCGGACTTTCCATCCCCCCTGACCCTTCACAACTAGTTGGTGTGGCGCCAGTCGAGGTCATCTATAGTGTTTTTTGGCACTTCACGGAGAATATGGACCCTGCATAAACGGGTTTTAATTTTTTGTAATCGAGGGTGTATTTATTTTATTTTTCAATTTTTTTTATTTCTTTAATTCAATTTGATTCATACTTTTATTTTGTACTTGTTTTTATTTTATTTTCATTTCATTTTAATTTATTTTTATTATATTTCCCACACTAAATATTTTTATTTTTTTTACATTTATTTTTTCATACATATTCAAATAATGTTTTTGGCCTTTTTTTTTTTTTTTTTTTTTTGCCTCAAATAGTACCTTCAAAAAAGTTTTTGTGATTAAATAAACCAATGAAAACCTTCTGCATATGTGCTTTTTAGGGAGCAACCATTAAATTAAAACCCGTTTACACATGTCCACGTTCCCTGTGAAGTACTTTTTTTTTTCTTTTTTATTATTATTATTATTGTTGTTGTTGTTGTTGCTGTTGTTGTTGTAGTAGTAGTAATAATGATAATAATAATAATAATGGTGCTTGTGCAGTGTATGCACCGTGCTATATTTTAGGTAGGATCTTCAAGTTCAATTTTATGGTATCTTTTTTTTCATCAAATTGTTAAGTGAAAGTGCAGAATAGTTAGAAAGCCCCTCCCTATTAAGGATGGTTTTCTAAATAATATTATTATTTCAGCATGGTAAGTACACGGCACAAATACCAAACAATATTTATTTATAAGATAAAACACAAGAAAATATGTTAACTAAAATTTGATGTACTCTTTATTTTAAGTTCATATCAAAACTTTAATTAAAACTGATTAGTTAATGAATTTTTAAGATGAATTTGTGTTTGTATGAATAAAGTGTTCGAGAGAATAAAAAATTTGAAGAATAAAGAGAATATGTTCGAGAGAATAGAAAATTTCCTATTTCATTTCCCATTTCAGTCATGTAAATTATTTACAGATAAAATGTTATAAAGCAAACAAACAAACTAAAACTTTTAAGTTTTAAACATATTTCAAAGAAATAAATTACTCCCGGTGCTAAAATATTGAATTTATCAATTGTTTTAGTTAAAAAAAAAAAACTGTTGTGAAAAATGCTTCTAACTTTAAAATATTTGGAAATACTCAATGAAAAGTTTTATTTATTATTAAAAGAACGGACTGAAAAATATTCTCATATAAAAATTGTTTCTTTTGAAGTTTAAAAAAATAAATAAAATGAAATATTTGACTTTCTTCGATAGATATAAAAATTAAAAAACAACCCACTTACTGTTATATTTTGTTAGATTAAAATTATCCCAATGTGCAATTATTATAATGATTGGAAATATATAATTATCCAAATGGAGAATTTTTTTTTCTCTTTAGGAGAATAAAAAACATGTACAATCTAAGGCAACGAAAAATATTTTTTATGGCCATGTGGTTCCACCGGAAGCTTTCTATACCTACAAGTTGATCAGGAAATGATGTCACGCTGTCATGTTCACTGGCCTACTCTCTTGGTAGCCGTGATAGCATGCCCTTGTTCCATCAGCCATGACTGGATAGAGGTTCTGAGTAATTTGCAATTGTATCTTTCGGTTGCCCACACCGAGGATTGAACCTGGCACAGTGGTTAGAGTACTTGGAAAAATCAATTGTAAAAGTGATACTCTTCTGAAGGGTGATGGTTCGGGTGTGCGAACCCTTTATAACATCCATCTATTATTTGCTGCATGTTCTATCGGATTTTGATGAGGGGTCGCCACTGTTACGATGAGGGACCAGATTAACGGAGAATGTCATCAGTGTTAAGAGGGTGAATTTGATAAGGTTTTCTAGTTCCTCAGCATAAACAAAAATGTTAAAAGGTGGCAAAATCAGCATCAAGACGAAGTCGAATATAAAAAAATATATGGTTTTATTTAACATAGCAATAAATAATAAATTTTATTTTTCTTGTTGACGTGTTTTTTTTATGTGTGTCTGCCGATTCAACACACGAGCAGAAAATAATAAATGAATAAATCGTCCGATGTTTGTGAGAATGTGAAAATGTTCTTGAAAGAAGTGTTCTGGCATAAATGCTATGTTTGTAACTTGTTGTATAGTCGCTAGGATTTTATATATATTTTTTAAAGAGTCTGACAAGATTTGAATTAAAACATGTAGTGAAAAACAGGGGAGAGAAATCTTTCTCTGACTGAGGCAGAATGCCATGTTTGTAGAAAAATGTTTCCTTTTTTTTTTTTACAAAAAAAAAAAAAGATTGGTTGTTTTAATCAGTTCCATGAATGTATCGGATACAACAAAGTTATATTTTTTTTTCTTTTGATAATTAATCTAGGGAGATTTATAAGCTTTAGGTGCATGGCGCGCAAAATCATATTAATGGTTTAACGTCACGAGACGGAGCAAGCGGTTGTGGTGGTGGTCTGTACCGAAAGGAAATTCTGACTTGACTGGTTGTGTTTTACGCGCAGTGCCTTTTTATATGTTTTGATCGGCTCCAGGAGACATTAGAAAATTATTTATGAAAACTGTGTTTCTTCTGAGCACCAATTGGATGAAAAGTCAACACCTTTGTCATGTGGGGTGCTTTCAACACCGTCCGCAACAATTACCAAGTTTTGCTATTTATGGTGGAATATTTGCGTGGGTGTAGATAATAGATGCATGCACAACTGGAACGTTTTTTGTTCAGCCACTCTGTCTCTGGCGTGTCGTTACACTTGGTTTAGAAATTATATTTTTGTTCTGACAAAAGAAACAAGTAACACTATGATTTTTATCAGCAACGTGCGAACAGATTATTGGGTCATCGGCATTCCATAGAAAAAATTCTTCATGTTCGATTTCCAAATATATTTTTTTATTATTCATTATTCAAAAACGGCATCGACTAAATTTTTTTTTTTAATTATGAACAGTAAGATTGTCTGTTTACCGAATATTCCACATTTTTCTTTTCATGAACCTTGAATCATTAAAAAGAAGTAAGAAATAATTTCGGAAATCGTTTGAAATTACACAGATGGAAACTGTCAAATGTAAATAATAAATAATTTTTTTTTAATTTCGTTAAACTTACATAATTTTAATATACTTTCCAACTTCTTTTTTCCAAAAAGTCGATAAAAATCGTATAACTCGGCAACGTTTGTGACCCAAAATTAAATATATTTTATTTCATTATTCCAGTATATTTTAATATGTCAAAAAACTAATATGTAAATCTCCCCACCCACCCAACCCAAAAGAAAAATCAGATGATCACTTTGAACTGGGGCATAACAAAATATAAGACTCTTTTTGTATATTATTTTATTTTAGTTTATATATAGTTCCGTCTTTTTTAATTAAGTCTGTACAAAAATTAACGAAATCGATCAATTAGTTGATTTTTGAGAGAATTTTAAAAATCGTGTTGTTTTCATTGCTGCTTACGGCAAAATATATAGAAATAACATGCGGTTCCAATTTCCCCGCTTTTTTAGCTTTTTGGAGAAATTTTGAAAATTTATCGGTTTTATGGAGAGTAAAAAAAAAATACATCAGATTTTTTTTTTTTTTTTTTTAATATTCTTGAGAATAGTGCAAAAATTACAATGAATCAATTTTATTTTACAAGTTTCTACTATTATTTGCTATGGGGGTCGAAATTTCGGCCTTTATTATGATGATGCCTAAGTTATATTTTCTTAAAACGCTGTCTGATCCAGAGTTGGGTGGTGATTTTATATTCAATTTATATGTGAACGTTAGGTACGTGCAAAATGAATGCCGATGCTCAAAATGTATAAATTATTGCAACTGTTTTACAGTTTGTCACTGTGCAGGGGAGATAACTCCTGTTTAGATTCGTTCATTTTTTTTTTTTTTTTTTTCATCTGATAATTTAGGAAGTGATATTTTTTTATTAAATCAAAGCATTAAAAAAGGAAAGCTGCGACGATTTTTTTTTTTTATGTAACCAAGTTGATAACATTCATAAATACAAAATGTAGTCTTTACGCGACTATTAAGAGAATCGTTTTTCATTAGATGAACACATTTAAAAAAAAAAGTAAATATCATAGTAAGGTTTTCAAAAGATAGTCTTTAACCTCAAAAAATACAAAGAATGAAACTTTTAATAGGTACGTGCAAAATGAATGCCGATGTTCAAAACGTATAAACATTTTGACCCCTCCCTTTACTTAAAAATTTACCAAAAATCAGGAAATTAACCAAGTTTAATTTAATTTTCAGTATTTATCAAATAATGATCACAGAATATAATGAACCCATTATTTGTATTTGAATCTTAGTGGAGATATATTATTTTGTTTAAGCAAAAAAACACCTTCACTAAAGTTATGGTTTTCACTAGTAAAAAAAATTTACTTTTGCTTTTTTATGAAAATAAAGCATCGTAAATTTTAACAATAAAAAAAAGAAAGATTTTTTTTTTTTTCAAGAACATTACGAAAAAAGCACCTAAAGTCCGTATTAATGAATTATGACTCGGAAGAAAAATTAATTTCTCGAACAACCGATATTATAATTGAATTAATGATTGTTTATTTAATATTTTCACACACACATAATTGCAAACAATATTTCTACTTTTTACTTATATTTTCTCTCTCTTTTTTTTTTTTTTTTTTTTTTCATTTAACATTCTTTCATTGTTCTACTGATTATTTTGGCGTTGTAAAATATGCTTATTTTTGTTATGGCTATGCTGGTTATCTCCCTTAGATTTAAGGATCCCTTGACATAAGCGCCTAATTTTCTATATATAACAAACATAAACTACTTGATCAATTTACGTGAGTTTTGGAATATTACATCTTCGTTCTTTGACAGGTACGTACATCATACACATTTTTTTCTGCAATTAAGTTGAGTTTTTTTTTATGGGTTTAATTCTAAATAAGCATCTACTAATCTGGTGGTGTTGTATCATATACTGTACTATTAGAAATAGGTTACAACGATTCTAACTTTCCAAGGGAGATAATTCTTTCATAGTTAGGATGAATTATCTCTCTTTACACGTTTGGGTACATTTTGTTTGTTTGTTTGTTTGTTTGTTTGTTTGTTTGTTTGTTTTCTAATCTAAAAAGGATAATTTTTCAGAAAATTTATCCTGCTCTTATCTCAGGATGCAGTTTCTGGATGATTAATATTATGAAAATGTTTCTCAATGACAAAAACAAAAAAGAAAAGACTAAAGATTAAAAAAAAAAATGGCGGCTTGACCCAAAAGTAATTCCTAGTTGATATAAACAAATTTTAAAAGTACTTTCAAACACTGTGCTCTGATGAACTTAATACACCGAGCAGCAGCAAAACCTGATTCTTTCAGTCTATATGCCCGAAAATGCCAAAAGACTTTCTATTCAAATAGATGCTTTCCTTAGACTGCTTACCTTTGGGATTCCTTCCCTGCTCCATATAATCCCTGACTGTATCAACATGCAGAAATTTAAATGTTATGTGAACAAACATCTTGCTGCACAACGCCCCACTTAAGATGTACGTCCTCTATGAATCTAATCCCTAATCGCTGCAGTCACTTGCAATATCCCTTAGTTGGAATAAAAAAAAATTTTTAATTAAAATTTTTGGATTATCATAGTAGCCCTATGGAACACATGTTACAGCTCAGTTTTAGGGATCAAATAAATCAATTAGTTAAAAGTGAAATACTCCCAAACCTTGTGCCTAGGATATAATAAAGATCTATGTGTTTTGTCTTTGATTTATTCTATCTGAGTAAAAATCGATCCAGTCCACAGATGACACTCATGAACAATCATCAACCAGACGCATCCCCTCCTGAAGAACAGGACCTTGACGAACAGTTTTTTGTGGAATCTGGGTCTTGTAAATGTTTATTGAGCTCTGCAGTGATTTTAGGAGCCATGGCCTTGCTATCTTCTCTAACATGGGCTCTTTCAGAAATCTTCATCTTTCGACCAGACTTGTTCTTTTCTGAGGACGTTTTTCCTTCTCTTTTAAAAGTAGTCATTACTTTTGAGACAGTGCTTCTCGAAACGCTAAGCATTCGTGCAGTTTCTGTTACCCTAGCACCTGCCATACGAGCTCCAACAATTTGACCTCTTTCGAAGTCTGTAAGATTTGCCATTTTTATAGGAAAAGCTTTTGATATCTTTAAATATCTGTAAAATAAATTTATTTTAATTAAGCATATCATGTGACATAAATAATAAACAAAAAAGCATTAAAATATGTCAAGATTTGATTGTTTAAAACACGTTTAAAGATTGATGCCAAAAATGTTTGGTGTTTCTCTTATTTTGTCCAACCTCTGTATATATATATAAGCTTGGTGCCATTAGCTAGAATCGAAACTAAAACATTTAGTTCTTTAGCAGTATTTGCTACTATCTGAGCTAACAACACATATCAAAACTGACAAATTAACACAGTTAAATGTATAAATGTGTATATTTGTACATGCATAGAGCAGACACATTACATCAAATTATGCCTGCCAAGTTCAAGTTTTCGATTTTGACTTCTTAGCAGCTATTTTTCTGGCTAAAAACCCAATCGATTTTGTTCCACAGGTCCGAATATCCCATATATCAAGTTTCAAGTCTGTAGATCGATAATTGACAGAATAATTTGGCAGAGACCGTTCCACAGACAGACAAGGTTACTTTTATAATATAAAGACAGACAGATAAAAGGGAGGCTGGCTGTCTAAATATGGTTTGTAACTCTTTGTGGATCATTTGCATTCATCTACCAAAGACGTGAAAATTTTGCTAAATGATTTGAAACCTGATTCTTCATGTCAACTCGCCTGTTGGGTCGTTCAACTTTGGTGTGTAACGTAGCTGGGGTGGGCCTTACTTCTCACAGTGCATCCTTCTCAATCGCTACCGTTCGTACACTTCGTCAACAGAACCAGCTGGTCGTTTTTCTGTAGTCATAACAACAGTGAGGTGGCACCTGCTGCTTTCATATGTCTCTCTAGTCTGTTAGCTGTAATTATATACAACAAAAAGAAAAGAAACAAAACTGTATCTCCCTGGCTTATGTCACGTGATGTTTTATTTTTTCATCCTCTGACAGCATTTTAACGTTACATATAAGCTTTACATGCACACACACACATGGAGCTTTGAAAAACAGTAATTGAACACAAACAGAAAAAACTTTCCTCCTTTACTCCTTACGTGTTATTTTAGACTTCCTCCCAAACTGCAACTTCCTGTACACATATCTCTAGTTTTACTCTTAACTTCTAATGGAATTTTCTATTCATTTAGTAATTACAAACTTATGTGGAAAATCTTTTCTTTTTTTTTTTTTTACACACCTGCATCTAAAGATTATTACAGATGGAAGTCTGTACTCGCAAAAGTTCTTGTTTTTCTAAACTTTCTTTTTTAAAGTTTTTTTTCTCTTCTTTCTAAAAAGAAATAAGAATATGGTATCAATTTCCTTAAAAAGAACGAATTTACATTCTCAAAAAATAAAAGAAAATAAAAACACTAAATTATTTTTCTGTTAAAAGTAATCTTTTTCTAATTTCTTTTTGTTGTTTTTGTTTTGTTTGTTTGTTTGTTTGTTTTGTTTTTTTGTTGTGTTTTTTTTTTGTCATTTAAACTATTTTGTCTATCAAACCCATTGTAAATTATTTTTTATTGAAAAAAAGAAAAACAACTTCTATTTAAGCTTCTAGAAGGGAGTTCAATGTGCATTTTTCAGGTTACCTGTCTTCCACTATGATTCTTCGGAATGAACAGAGAGGTAGGTTTACATTACGTTTAATAGCAAACTGAATTTTTTATAAGCCTAAAAAACAGGTGGAGGAAGATCCCCAAAGAAATATGTGGAGAAAGAAGTGGCGTACCGTTAAAGTGGCTGCACGTTTGTGCCTGCAGAGCACAAATTGAGAATCAAGATGGCGCCCGCAGGCTTTTATGTGGAAAAAAGTCTCATAGAATCTTGGGGAATCTCGGAGAATCTCGTAGCCTGGTTCCATAAATAACGAGGAAAAGAAAGCGGGAGAACAGACGATTTTTAGTCACTAAAGCGAACGGACGTGTGTAAAAGAAGAGGTAGAAGAAAAGAGTGTGGTGAACGAATCAAACAACGACTTGGTTGAAAGTAGAGTTGTAACGAACATAAGGTATTCCGGCATGACGTCAGGATTTGACCCCAAGCTAATTCCCCTGTTTGATGGCAGTAGCACTGATCACTCAGTGCAGGAATGGGTGGAAAAAGCAGAATTAATATGTCAGCTCAGTGGGGTGAAGGGTATGGAATGCGTGGTCCCAATGCGCCTCACTGGGGGAGCATATGCAGTATACCAGCAGTTGGCTGATGAGAAGAAAACAGATTTCGCCTGCATCAAGCGCGCCCTTTTTACAGCATTTGCGTTAGATCCAGTTACTGCATGGAAGGAATTCACGGGGAAACGGTGGATGTGTATCTGGCCGAACTAAAAAAGCTATCGGGCCTTTTTGGAGGGATGTCAGACAAAGGCTTGGTGTGCGCCTTTGTTGCAGGATTACCTAAGAGTGTGGAAGATCTGCTCCGTGCCTCATCCCAAGTGGACAATATGGACATATCGGAAGTATTGGCGTGGGCACAAGCAATACTAAAGAAAAGCCCTAACACTATAGACCAAGCGGCAGCTGTACAACCATCACAGGTTGGATTGCAGGACCTGGGCGCAGCTACAACCTGCTATAAGTGTGGAGGACCCAACCATTTGGCCCGTGATTGTCTTTCGTCACGTCAACCAACTCGGAAACTTGATGAGCCGCAGTGCTACAAGTGCAAAAAATGCGGACACCTGGCCCACATCTGTCCGGGAAATGGGCAAGGGGAAGAAGCTACAGCACCAGTCTTCTTTCTAGATCGTCATTGAGCAGGGCGCTACCCACTGTAAGTATACACATTAATGGAAGCGAGCGCCTCGCGCTTTTCGACACTGGGTGCACCCAGACTCTCGTGAGCAAGATATGCTGTGCCACTTGGAAAGCAGAGAGAATTCCGGTACTAACTGTAGGCGGAGATTCACTAGCCTCTTGTGTGGTGAGCATTATCTGCGCAAGCATCAACGACGGGCCTGCAGTAGCCGTGCGAGCCTTGGTTGTGGAGGGAGAGCTTCTCAGGTACGACCTACTCCTGGGTATGGACTTGATTACACAACTGGGTGGAATTACTGTGGACAGAACCGGAAAGGTACAGTTCTCCCGATGTAAAAGAACACGTTTGTGCTGCCATAACTCTCGACGAGCCTGACTTTCGTGCAGAGTATGATAGAAATACCAATGCATGGACGGCGTCTTGGAAGTGGTCAAACGATCAGCCACTAATATCCTTGCGGAACCGGTTATCGGAATATCCCCCACCCATGTGGCTAAGGGAACAGTATGAAGAAGAACTGCAGACATGGATCGACAATGGCTGGCTTGTTCCATACCCAGAGGATGAGCTTGCCCCCCCCCCCCCCCCCCGCGCGAGGGCTAATTCCCTTGATGGCCGTTGTACAAGAGACCAAACAAAAGGTCCGCCCCGTCCTAGACTACCGTGAGCTCAATGAGCATATCGACCTATATACGGCAAGGGCTGATGTGTGTGCACTCAAATTAAGGGAGTGGCGACAGCAGGGATCGAACGTGGCAACTCTGAATCTACGCAGGGCCTATCTGCAAATACGCATTGAGAGGAAATTGTGGCCATTTCAGACTGTGGAAATTGGAGGAACCCGATATTGTCTAACCAGGCTAGGGTTCGGTCTAAATGTGGCACCAGGCATTATGACAGCAATCATGCATGCTATCCGGCAGCAAGATGAGGCAGTGCAACAGGCAACATCCTCATACATCGATGATATATTCGTCAATGAGAGCCTCATGTCAGCGCAATCGGTTAGAATGCACTTTGAGAGCTTTGGACTGACATGTAAGGAACCAGAGCGTCTGTGCGATGGAGCAAAAGTTCTCGGCCTGCACGACGCACGTGCGCAATAGCAAGAAGGGACTTTGCTGGAGAAGAGGAAGTCACGTCCCCAAGGTCCCATCAAACATCACTCGACGAACAGTGTTTTCACTTTGTGGAAAGATGGTAGGCCATTTCCCTGTGTGCGGTTGGCTCAGGGTGGCCGTGGCGGCCATAAAAAGATGTGCAACAGCCGTGTCGTCGGAATGGGACGATGAAGTACATAATGTCACCCTAAGGAGCATGCTGACAGAGACTGTGTCCAGGGTGACCAGTGATGACCCCGTTCAGGGAAAGTGGTGCGTTAGCGGGAATGAGTTCACGGTCTGGGTGGATGCTAGTTCACTGGCCCTTGGAGTTGCCCTTGCAGTTAATGATTCCATTATTGAAGATGCCTGTTGGCTTCGGCCAGAGAATGATTCGAGGCACATAAACCTGGCCGAACTTGATGCCACATTGAAGGGCGTTAACTTGGCGCTTCAATGGCAAGCCAAGGTTCTACATATCATGACTGACTCGGCATGCAATCATCGGTGGATAACCGATGCATTAAGTGGAAGAGCACGGCTGACGACACAAGCATTGAGTGAGATGTTAATTCGAAGACAGCTTGCCACCTTGATCGACACTATCACAGAGTACGACCTGACCGTGGACGTAGTGTTGATCAGGTCTGTGCTCAACAGAGCAGATGCTCTGACAAGAGTCCCTCAATGATGGCTTCTGGCTGGTGCTTGGAGAGATTCTGATAATCTGCAAAACACATGTGCAGCAGTTGTGTGTAATGTGGATGCAGCGTGCATCGTGGACATGCATCGGCAGTGTGGACATCCTGGCATCAAGTGGACACTGTACTTTGTCAAGATGATTGATCCAGGATTAGAAAAAAAAGATATCCGGAGAATGGTGGAAAGTTGCGAGGCCTGCCAATCCATCGACCCAGCTCCAGCACGATGGAAGAAAGGGGAGTGAGTGGTAAGTGGCAGAGAGTGGGCATGGACATCACACACTACGGTGGCAACCACTTCCTTACCCTCATCGATTGTGGGCCTACACGTTTCGTGGTCTGGAGACTCCTCGGGCGCCAGGACTCTTGCAACATTATTCGCCAGCTGTCATCCGTGTTCTGTGAAAGAGGTGCGCCCGATGAAGTGCTGACGGACAACGACCCAGCCTTTTGCAGCCATCAGATGAGGCAGTTCGTACAAGAATGGGGTGTGCGGCTGCGGCTTAGATGCGCTTATGTGCCTTCTGGCAATGATATAGCTGAGAGAAGCCATCACAGCATCAAAACAATTGCAGCCAGGAAGCAGTGCACCATCGCAGAAGCTGTGTACTGGTATAATCTCATGCCGAAGAATGGCATCTCTCCAGGAACGGCGCCTGCAAACACAATCTATCAGTACCGTGTCCGAGAAAAAGGAATCCACCCCGATACAACTGTGGCCACTGAGATAGAATGGAATCGATATGCCAAAGGGGATGCTGTCTGGGTGAAGCCGCCAGGAAACCAATGTACCAACAAGTATAAACGGGGCACAGTGACCGATGTGGTGAGTTAGCAGTGTAGCCAGGTTGATGGCGTACCCCGTCACATTAGGGACCTACGGCCGGTGACACATGTACCACCTCGGATGGACGATGAGAGTGACTCTGACTCTGAGACGAGTCGGCCATCGCTTTGGTTTGCACCATCCCTATCAAGCAGTGACTCTGATATCAGTAGCCTCCATGGAGATGAAGCCTTCCCCGACCATCAGGCGGTGGATGAGAGCGCACGCGAAGACGAGAGTAGAAGCACCCGACGGTGGCGATCGCCACCCCCCTGCCGTCTCTGTGATCATGAGATCAGTGGGGAGTGTGGAGAAAGAAGTGGCTTACCGTTAAAGCGGCTGCGCGTTTGTGCCTGCAGAGCACAAATTGAGAATCAAGATGGCGCCCGCATGCTTTTATGTGGAAAAAGTCTCATGGAATCTCGGGGAATCTCAGAGAATCTCGTACCCTGTTTCCATAAATAACGAGGAAAGGAAAGCGGGAGGACAGACGATTTTTAGTCACTAAAGCGAACGGACGTGTGTAAAAGAAAAGGTAGAAGAAAAGAGTGTGGTGAACGAAACAAACAACGACTCGGTTGAAAGTAGAGTTGTAACGAACACAAAATAATTTGTAGTGAGTTTGAAACATTGGTGTACAGAGGTCTGGTGGCGCCTGGAGTCAACTGCTTTATTGCATTCTTCAAAGACTCAAGTATAAGTCCTAGTACTGATGATTGGATACCACTCCCTTTTTCTATACACCACTGATTGCAGACTAAATTTGTTCAAATGCTTAAAAATGAAATCTAGAAAATCGTCAACTTTTAGCTATTCAAAAATGTTCACTATTGCGAGGTGCCTTCAATAAGTTTCCAGACGTTTTTGTACTGGCATTTAAAATTGTTGTAGGTTCTTATGAGATGACTGACCAATTTTTATAATTTCAGGTTCAAATAAACAGCTACACAAAAACTGGAATACACCCTACTAAAGCCTGATTGTACAGCTGGTGAATTTCAAAAATGCAATCTAGACATGAGGACACATTAGAAGAAAAATATGCAATAAAATTTTGTTTCAAACTTGGAAAAAAATGACACAAAAAAGTATGAAATGATTCAGACTGCTTTTGGGTCATCTTGCAGAGATTAAGCATCAGTTTTCGAATGACATAAAAGATTCAAGAAAGGCAGGGAGTCTATGAAGAATGATGAGAGGAGTGGGAAAAGTAAGGAAGTCAGAATACTAGTGTTGATTGGCCAAATAAAGAATTTCATGGATAAGGACTGTCGTGTGTCTATATAAGTGCACAGTTGATGTCAGTGTGGGAACTGTACACGTAATTATTTCTGAGGAACTGAAGATGCAGAAGATTTGCACAAAGTTTGTCCCAAGGGTGCTCAGGGAAGATCAAAAAGTAAGACGTTATCGTGAAAGCAGGAAGATGATCGAGCTGATCAATTCATATTCTGCAGTTCTTGATGCATTGGTGATCTGCAATGAAAGCTGGATCTGCTACTATGACCGAGAGACAGAGTTCCCAGTGGAAGCATGTTGACTCTCCCAGACCCAAGGAGGCCAAACAGAAAAAATCCAGCCAGAAACCTCTGATGATCCTTTTTTTGACAACACGGGCATTCACTGGGTTCCCACTGGACAGAAACTCAACACGGAATACTATGTTGAGATTTTAAGAGATTCCGTCAGAAGAGGCCAGCACTCTCAAATTGGGTCAATGGCATTTCCACCAGGACAATGCACCAGTCCACAACTCCATTATTGTCACAGACTATTTGACCAAGATGGACATCAAGACAGTTCCTCACCTTTCCTATAGTTCATACCTTGCCCCCCCTGTGACTTTTGGTTATTCCCTAAGCTCAAGGAAAACCTTAGATGCTGTCGTTATGAGACAATTGAGATGAAAGAGGCTGTGATGAGGGTCATTGACACGCTCACACAAGAGGACTTCCATGGGATCTTCCAGAAGTTGTTGGAACGATACAAGTGCATTGTAGCCGGAGGAGATTACTTTGAAGAGGACTAGAGTTTCATGTGTGTACTATCAAAGCCTATACAAAAAAGTCTGGAAACTTATTGAAGGCACCTCATAACTGAAAAGTACCAAAAAAATTAAAAAAAAAAAATGAAAAGAAAAGAACAAAGAAAAACAATGAAATAAAATATTTTGCTTTCATTTTTATTATAAGACTGCAAAAAAATCTTTTTATTCATTCCAAATCGATTATATTTTGTGTCTGTGTTAATTTAATTCAATGATACAATCATTCAAATAAGCAAAAGTTGGACTGCAGGAAAAAGAAAACACCACCAAAAAACAAAATAAAATAAATAACACTCAAATAAATTTTTGATTAAAAAAAATGTTTGCATTTAATGAACAAAAATAAGAAAATCTAACGAAAAAGAAACACGCAACTTGTTTGATGTTTCAATATCTTTGTGAGTTTAGTGACCATCTCACCTCAGATGAGCTTCGTTTTTAATACGAATGATTTACTAGTATACTTTATGATTTTCATTGGCTAATGCTGAGTGTACATGGCATAACATTACATCCGAGAAGGAAGTATTTTTCTTTTGCTTGGCTCACTGGTGGAGTAGGTCTGATGATTTCAAACATAAAAGCTGCAATGAAACATGTTCACCCCTAGCGGAAACATTTACAAGGCATACATGTATCTAACGATTTAATTGTATATTTATAAATTTACTAGACGACTCGTTGGGTCAGTATGTTATATTAGCTATGGAATTCATGTATGAGCGTGACACGTAAAGAAAATAGATTTTTTTTTACATAACAGAAACATTTCTATGAAAGTATATTAAAATGAAAAATCACGGACAGATCACTCAAACATGAAAAAAAAATCCTGCCTATTCATGTAAAGTTACCTATTTTTCCGAATAATCGCTCAAAAATCGAAAATTAAACATGATTTTCTTACGAATCGAACGCCGACGAAAGTCATTTAGCAGCAAAAACGCACATGAACCTACCGATGAGAAATATAAGAATGAAAAACCCATATTGGAATCCTTCAACCAAGTTATAGAAACTTAAAATCTAAAAAAAAATAATTAATAAAACCTGAAGCAAAAAAATAAACCTAAATAAATAAAATAAAATAAAACTAATATTGAAATAGATTAGTAAATGTGTCAACAAATTCACCGTTCTCACACAACTATTTTGTATCTAGAAATGTAAACAAAACATAAAAAAGGAAGGAAGAAAGGAAGGAAAAGGGATGGATAGAGAGTAGTAGTAGTCTTGGCTTTACTACAATTGTTCTTATGTTTGCCAACGGGTTAAAGTTGTTTAGTTGTAAGAAAATAACGACAGTATAGTTGTAATAAAGAATAGTTGCAAAACACCCCTACTCTTCCCATGTTAAATAATAATTTTGAAATAATAACGTTAATATTTCAGTGCGCAGGTCAAAATCTGCAAAAGAAGCGATTTGTGTTTATTTGTTTACGTTGTTATGGGTTAATGTTTATGCGCGCAATCGGAAAGTGGGTTACATCATTCGTTACAAGGTCATTTGAGTTTTATAATTATATACATAGATTGTTATTGTGAAAGTTTTTATACGATTAAGTGTAATAAAATGTCCAGATGTAGATGTCCTTCTCTTAAAGATGACGTTGTCAATCATGGCTGAGAAAATAACAACAATCTACCTGTGGATTTACTAAATACCATGTTGAGGTTTTAAGGAAGTTCAGGAAGAGATTCCGTCAGAAGAGGCCAGCACTCTCAAATTGGGTCAATAGAGTTTCCACTTGGGCAATGCACCAGTCCACAACTCCATCCTTGTCACAAACTATTTGTCCATTTAGATGGGCATCAAGAAAGTTCCTCACCCTCCCTATAGTCCAGACCTTGCCCCTGTGACTTTTGGTTATTCCCTAAGCTCAAGGAAAACTTTAGATGCTGTTGTTATGAGACAATTGAGGAGATGAAAGAGGCTGTGATGAGGGTCATTGACATGCTCAGACAAGAGGACTTCCATGGCGCCTTCCAGAAGTTGTTGGAATGATACAAGTGCATTGTAGCCGGAGGAGATTACTTTGAAAGGAACTAGAGTTTCATGCATGTACTATCAATAAAAGCTTCAGTCCAAAATTCTGTACAGATTCCCGAGTTCTACATAAAGATCCTGGAATTCAACGAGATACACCTGAAGAAAGTTGAAGGCTACATCAGCTGAAACATCGTGAAAATAACAACAGTCTTCCAAATGATTCAAATAATGCAAACTATTTTAATCACATAGAAACATTAAGACATACACATTATCTGGTCTGACAATTTTATGATGCTATATTGCATATCTCTCCAGACTTACATACACAAAACCTAAATTGTAGTCCCAATAAAATACAGAATTAGCAGGAGCAGCGATAGTGACAAAAATGGTAGTGCTGGAAATGAACCATGTTCAGTGACATAAACCAATCAGACATATTTAATACATATGAGGGCATCAAAGACACTATTTTCTGTGTCAACATTATCAGTACAATTCACAATTCATTTTAACAAGAAATATACTAGAAAGGACTATTCAACTTAAAAACAATCAAGTCTGAAAATGATAGTTCAGGGGTCTCACAGGACGTGTATTGGCACAAATAATTTATTCATGGGACACCGTGGGAGTAGAATTTTTACTTGAATACATCCACAAATTTATCAGCATTAATCTGAAATGAACAGGCAAACAAAAGTTATAATAAGATTACTGGTGTTCAAAAGTCTTTAGAATAAGTAAGAAACGTGAGAAACGGTTTCTTCTGATTGGCTGTTGGTTACCATAGCATACCTACATAAATCATAGTGGGAATGTCGCTCGCATGCCATCTTATTTGGGTTATATAGAGAGAGTTAACAAAAGTGATGCTCTTTGCTGTGCTAGAGCTGATAATCTTTCACTTAAGACATCACCCGTTAATTCTGTTTTTCTTTTTTGCCATGCTAGGGCTGATAATCTTTCACTTATGACGTTGCCTGTTAATTCTGTTTCTCTCTTTTTTGTCCTTTCTTTCTGTTTATTTACTTAATTACGTCTTTTATTTGATTTGTTTTATTTAGTCAATTAAAGAAGTTGGTAATAATTTTTTTATGGACTGTTGACAATAAGCACAAAAAAGAAAATATTATTTTAAAGCAAAACCAAGAAAAATCATGGATTACATAGAAAAATGCGAGCATAAAAAGTAATATGGTTAAGATTAAATTTAGAAAAGTAAAAGGACTTGTTAAAACTGTAAAAGAAAAGGACAAGATGTTCTAGTAATAAATTTATAACTTTAAATATTGCAGCATTAAGAATTCTTTTAAAAATTCAATTTAACATCTATTATATAAACCTCACCTGTCTGTTTAAATGTATGTATATATGTATGTTTGTATGTCCGCCTAAAACTTTCGACAGACGCGACGGATTTTCACGAGATCGGTATCGTTTTGAAGCTCGATCCTCCGGGCAAAAAATATCGAAAAAATGGCTAAAAACATTAATTCTTTCACCCTTAACTGGGCACTTTTCAAGGAGGGGTCGCTTTTTTTCCGATATTTTCGAAAGTCATCCCCTGTTTTCGATTGACTAGCCTTAATTTAAACCTTCACTACTTCCGGTTTGATGATGGAAGCAACGGCAAATACGTCACACTTTTTGAGTTTGTTTTTTTTTCTCACTTTCTTTTCCTCCTTCGCGGTATAGGTTCGAGCCTGCCTGCCTCCTACCACTTTTTTTTTTGCTCAACACACACCTCCAAACAAACGGGCAATGCCGAGTACCCAGACTAGTTATATATAAATTCTTAATATTTAGTAATTAATTTTCTACTTCATCGTTTTTCGTAATTTTTGGATATTTAATTAATTTCGACATGACAATTAAGTAAATAGCATTAGTTTTAGGTGAAATTCAATATTTCGAGTTTCTATTTTATTCCAAACAAGCGCCCTTTTTTTTTTACTGTTAATTATTTAGCAAGTTCGTAGTTCTGTTTTTTTTTTCTTTTTATTATGATTTGAGTCGGTTATTTTTATCTAAATGACAAATGTATGCCGACCAAGATACAATCTACGCATGGTGAGTACAAATAAAACCACTAAGACGCATCAGAGAAGGAATATGCAACCTAGTTACCTAACAAGTGATGAAGAATAAAGATTAATAATTGAAGACAGCTAGTAGGGATGGTTCGTTTTGATTTAGGATTAAATGCGGTTATGGATTCTTTCTGAAAATGAAAAAAAAGCAACAAACATGGCGGTTTACATAAAGGTCAGCAAATAATGAGTTGTTAAAATGAGAACAATAAAATAAGAGATGGCCGATGTTTTTTTGAAAAAAATAAACAATGTCACTTAAGTAGAGATTATTGACAAATCAAACATCAAAAGGTCATAGCACAGTCAAATAGGACTTTGAAATAAATATTATATACATAAACATAAAAATAGACTTCTTGCAATTGCAACACGCCAATTCAATTCGGAATTTTTGAGATGAGGACTGATCATTCATATTATTTACATTCTTTGGACTACTGTTCTCATCTTGAGTGTTATTTGCACACATACTCGCAAAGACCCGTGGTGCAGTGGATAGAGTACTTCATAAAATTCAGTTGTAAAAGTTACACTCTTCTGGAGGTTGTAGGTTCAATCTCCCGTATGGGTGACACCCAAAATACAATTGTGAATTATTTAAGGCTCCTACCCAGTCATGGCTGACAGAACGAGAGCATGTTACCTCCATAGATTAAATAACAGATTCCATTCAAAATTCCGGGCAGATTCACGAGTTCAACAGAAAGAGTCCTGAGTTGGACAAGATACACTTGAAGAAGGTCGGAGATTACATTGGTACATTGACTGAAATGCTGTGAAAATAACACTCAAAATGAGAACGGTGATCTGAAGAATTCAAATAATAGAAAAGCACAATCAACACAGCAAACACAATGCATACACAAAGAGCTCAATATTCTTTCAATAGAGCTTTTTGATTAAAAATTCAAATGTATAAAGATATTCCGTATGTTATCACTTCTGATTATTGAATAAGCAAACTGCAGGAAAGTGTTAAGATAAGTCTCAATTCTTTTTTTTTTTTTTTTTTTTTCTTACTTATTTCTGTATAATTTGAGTTCACATTTCTTTTTCAATTCTAATGAAAATAAATACTCAATGGAGCAGTAGTAATAATAGATTTATTGTGATGTTGCAGTTTCTATATTAGTACATATGATCATATTCAGTTTAAGATTCGTTTTACATTTTGTTTTTTAAGGAAAGCCACTTAATGTAAGGAGTTAATAAGAAACAAAAAATGATGATTGCAAAAACAGAAGATGCCTATTGACCTTAGTCTTGAAGATAGGAGAAAAACATTCTGCAAAGAGAGAGTTCCACAAGTTTGCAGTTCTTCAAAAGAATCTACTGGAATAGGAAGTGGGTTTTACAATGAAGTATTAAAACAGAAAATTGATGGAGACATGTTTGCATATAATGGATGGCTTTTAAAAATTGACTTCCAAACTTACCTATCTCTGGCCAAGTACTTATTTATCCTTCTTTCTCATGAGTCCATCCTTATCACTTCATCACGTTTTCCTTGGCTTTCCTCTGTAGATTGATCCTGTGACCTCAACTGTTCAACATTTACTAACCCAAGAACTCTCATCCATTCTTTCAATGTGGCCATACCATCAAAGTCTCCTGTTCTACACACATTTTCATATACTATCCAGATTTGATCTTTCTCTGAGCTCTTCAGATCTAAGCCTGTCTTTAAGTCTCACATTACACAATCATCATATCATTCTAATATCATTTCTCTCCATGCCTCCAACCCTCACTGGCCAAGTTTCACTTTCATATATCATTACACATGCCTTTTTTTTTTAATGGAAATCGTTTGAGGCAAAGCGTGAAGCCACTTGATATAAGGAGCTAATAAGAGCAAAAGCTGATTTTAGCAAAGACATAAGATGCCTATTGACCTTAGTCTTGTAAAGATCAAGGTTGTAGATAGAAGAAAAACAGTGAGCAGGAAGAGAGTTACACAACCTTGCAGTCCTTGGAAAAAAGCTACTGGAATAGGAAGCTGTATTACAATGAGATATTAAAACAACAAATTGATGGCGACCTCTAGACCAATGAGTTAAATGAGCTGGAAACAAAGGAGTAGGGAATAGTGCCACTTTGATGTAGCAGGCTACTATTTGGGACATAATTGCAGGAATACTATGTAGGGAATTGAGCAGCAAAATGTCTCTTTACATTACACTTGAACTTCTGCATGTCAGTAGAATCAGGGAAGCAGGAACCCGGAAGGGAATTCCAAAGTTTAGCAGTTCTAGGGAAGAAACTATTAGAGTAGAAGGCTTTCTTACATCTAGGGATCTCTACTGTGTAGGGGTGGGATTTTGCTGCTTGTCAGGTTTGTCAAGGAGGTACAAGGCTTGTAGTTCATTGGAGCATCTACCATTAAAATACTTGTAAAACAGACAGAGGGGTGCAACATTTCGTCGATGAGAGAGAAGCTGAAGCCTAGCTGACAGTTTGGGACCTATTAGGTTGGTGACTCTCTTCTGAACCTTGTCCAGGAGTGAGAGACTAGTAGCAGATGCACCAGCCCAAATGTGACAACAATACTCCATACATGGGTGAATTGTGGTCTTGTAGAGGTACAGGATACTTTCAGGTGTAAGTAACTTTCTAGCATGGTAGAGAGAGCCCACCTTCCTCACAGCAGCCACAGCAATGCCCTCAATGTATGATCCGTTGATGTAGCCTCGTTTTCGATATCATTACAATAATATATGGTCATTGACATAATGATGTGAGAAAGTAACTCAAAGTTTCAACATGCAGCGGTTCTTCACCAAAGAAAGAAGTCAGTGAAACGTTACATAAAAAAGGGATCATTTGAAAGAAACAGATGAACAAAAGAAAAACACTGTCTGCCAAGAGGTGCTGGACTGAAGGAGTAAACTAAAGATTTGTTCTTACAATGTGATTTTATTATTTGTATTGAACTATGTAGCACAATATTACTTTCTGACTATTTAATTAGTACTTATTAATTCATCTAATTTGGGTCAGTTTTATATTAAAAATACAATGGACACTATTTTCATTCATAAACTAATATTTGCTGCAGGTTATTGTTTTTTCTAATCTTTTGCGCTATCCAGAAAGATATCAGCTTTATCAAAATATATTTTTATTTGCACAGAATTTCCATGGGTTCTACCAGTATTATTATATTTAACAATAATACATTCATATAATATATCATATAATATAATATAATACAGTATTATCATATTTCACCATAATACATTCATATAATATATCATATAATATAATATAATACAGTATTATCATATTTAACCATAATACATTCATATAATATATCATATAATATAATATAATACAGTATTATCATATTTAACCATAATACATTCATATAATATATCATATAATATAATATAATACAGTATTATCATATTTAACCATAATACATTCATATAATATATCATATAATATAATATAATACAGTATTATCATATTTAACCATAATACATCCATATAATATATCATATAATATAATATAATACAGTATTATTATATTTAACCATAATACATTCATATAATATATCATATAATATAATATAATACAGTATTATCATATTTAACCATAATACATTCATATAATATATCATATAATATAATATAATACAGTATTATCATATTTAACCATAATACATTCATATAATATATCATATAATATAATATAATACAGTATTATTATATTTAACCATAATACATACATATAATATATCATATAATATAATATAATACAGTATTATCATATTTAACCATAATACATTCATATAATATATCATATAATATAATATAATACAGTATTATCATATTTAACCATAATACATTCATATAATATATCATATAATATAATATAATACAGTATTATCATATTTAACCATAATACATTCATATAATATATCATATAATATAATATAATACAGTATTATTATATTTAACCATAATACATCCATATACTATATCATATAATATAATATAATACAGTATTATCATATTTAACCATAATACATTCATATAATATATCATATAATATAATATAATACAGTATTATCATATTTAACCATAATACATTCATATAATATATCATATAATATAATATAATACAGTATTATCATATTTAACCATAATACATCCATATAATATATCATATAATATAATATAATACAGTATTATCATATTTAACCATAATACATCCATATAATATATCATATAATATAATATAATACAGTATTATTATATTTAACCATTCATTTATTTGTCCTTTTTATCGCTTATGTTTGAATTCATGCTTTGAAACACGATGTTAATCATAAATCAATGACGTCACACCAAAGCGATAACTATTTTGTTGACGGCTCCATTTATAAATCCAAAGAGAGCAGTTAGTAGAGCCTCAAACTGAAGCTCACAAGGTTTCGTTTTCGATTTCCACATATAGCATCTGCTTTATTTCTTGGGAATTTATATTTACTGTTAAAATTTTCAATTTCTAAAGTAACTACATAAAATCAAGCAAGCTTTTATCTTTTTTTTTTTTTTTTTGAATGGAAATCGCTCCAAACAATATATGAAGCTACTTCATGTAAGGAGCTAAAAAAAAAAATTAAAAATTAAATAAAATACTACTTCAAGGTCAAAACTAGTCAATAAGTGTTAGCTGGATAGATTTTAACTCAAACAACAGCAGTTCTTCCCCCTTTGTTAGAAGCATCACTCAAGGAATGTGAGGACTAAAGAATAAAATAAGGAAAATGAGAGTTATAAGGCTGCTGAAAATAAATTCAAGATCCACTTTCTACTCTCCTTTTTTTTTATATATAAATATTTAGCATGAATGGGGAAAGAAGTGGCTGGTTACTTTTAATGCATCTAAAACCAAGCTTCTCTCTTTACATCATCAACATTCTAATCCACATTTGGCATCAATTGAAATGAATGGCTCTCGTCTTCAGGAGGCCTCAAGTTTTGACAAGCTTCTGGGCTTGACTATTACTCCTGATCTTAAATGGAACACGTATATCAAATCTGTTGCCAAGGCCGCTGGAAAAATGGTGGGATCTTTCTATCGATCCAGTAGATATCTCACTGCTGATGCTATTCTCTATCTATATAAGAGCCAGGTACGTCCAAGGATGGAATACTGTTGCCACATCTGGGCAGGAGCTGCTAGAAAGGACTTGTCCTGCCTTGATAGAGTTCAAAATAGACTTCGTAGCCTCGTAGGAGATGTCCTTTTCTCCTCCTTGCAACCTCTATCTCACAGAAGAGATGTTGCGAGTTTGTCTCTGATGTATCGTTATTTTCATGGAAAGTGTTCAACTGAGCTTCAATCTATGGTCCCCCCTCGCCAAACTTTCACAAGAAACACTCGTCTAGCTGTAAACACTATCAATAATTTCCCCCACTCTTTATCTGTGCCTAAACCTAAACGTAGATTCCATGAACAAAGCTTCTTTCTTAGAACTGCACGCCTGTGGAATTGTCTTCCGTTTTCCTGCTTTCCGGCTGACTACAATATGGTTGTGTTCAAGTCTAAAGTAAATAAGTTCTTGATGAGCCGTTCCATATAAGTTATTAAATTTACCAAATTTTCATTACTAATGATTACTATATTGACCAATTTCTACTGTACACTCTTTAACCCTTATCCTTGAGTGGCCTCTGGGCCTTGATAATGTGGTGATGCCTATGTAAAAAAAAAAAAAAAAAAAAAAGACCCCCAACAATATTACTATTTTTGTTTTATGAATGTTAAGTGCAAACTTTGACCTCACATGAATAGCATAAAAGTAATATGTATTTCTTTTATATGAATGTCAAGTGTGAACGCATACCCCACAATATTATTGTTATCAATAAAATAAAAGTTGAATGCATTTCCTTTTTATAAATGTCAAGTGCAAACGCAGATCCCACAGTATTATCATTTGGATGTCAAACGCAAACGCAGACTCCACAGTATTATTGTTATAAAGAAAATCATCTAAACACTCTTTCTGTTTATGAACTTCAAGTGCAAACGCTAACCCAACAATTATCATTTACCCCCCCCCCAAAAAAAATAGTTAAGATATTTGTTTTTTCAGACAAATTCTCTTAGCTCAAAAAATATCTGATCGACGAACAGACACACAGAGAAAGTGTCCCTTATAAGTGAACTAGACCTGAGCCCAGACAGATGAATAAATAAAACGTATTTCGGTGTATTCGTTTTTTTTTTTCTTTGTGGACTGTTATCCGCATCTTCATAGTTGTTGCTGTTTTACCACGTTTCAACCAACTAATCCTCTGGCCTTCTTCAGATAGTTAACCGTAACGGGATTGGCCAAAACGTGGTGAGACAACAACATCTATGAAGATAAGGATAACAGTCCGCAAAAAAATGAATGCACCAATTATGAAACCTCATCTCAAAAGATTCCAAAAAATAAAAATAAAGCGATATATTAAACGCATTTCCTTTTTATAATGGTTAAACACAAACACAGACTTCATAACATTATTGGTATGGAAAAATTAAAAGTAAAACGTATTAAGCTTGGATGTAGACCCCATAATATTATTGGTATGAATAAATGAAAAGTAAAACGATTTATTAAAAAAACTATACATTGACGCAATATATATATTTATAGATTTTTTTCATTCATTTAAAAAATGCCCAATCACACAAAAAATTATTTTTTATGCCTAATCACACAAAACATTATTTTTTATGACCTTTTAGCTAAGATCAAAGTGTAGTATGTGTTGCCACAACATCAGTGCCATTTGATGTGTAAAGTTTTCATGTAACTATCTCGCTTGAAAAAAAAATCAAAATACGGACAGACAAACAAACAGAGAAAGCATCACTTATATCATAAGTAGCTGAAGAGGTAAACTATGGGATTTTCACAGGTCCCACTAGTAAAATAATAAATCCAATAGTTCACCGAGTCCAACTGTACTAAACCGGGCCGTCTTCAACCAAAGAAAAGATGTGAGATTAATTAAGTCTTCTCAGGTTCTGACATTCTATTTTCCAATGACATTTTAACTAGTTTGTTCTCCAGTGACTTGAGATATATTTAAATATATTATATTTCAAATAAAAAGATGTAAATATATAACAGTCTATATAAAAGGTGAACAAACGTTGTTTGTTTGGGGTTTTTTGTTGTTGTTCGTTTGTTTGTTGTATTTTGAGATTTTTTGTTTTTATTTTTATGTTTGTTTTTTATTTTTTATTTTTTGTTTTATTTTAGTTTTTTGTTTTGTTTTTTATTTTTTGTGTGCGATTCTAATCAGTCAAAAAGGTCTTATCTGTGGAGGATCGAAATATCATCTAAATGAGGTCAACAGTTAAAAATAATAGCAAAAAAAAAAAAAAAAAAAAGAAGAAGAGTAGCAGTGGCTCAAATGCAATGCAGAATTGCAGTACTCTCCTATTTATTTTCGCCAATATTTTCACTAATATATGTGCATGACTTATAATATACGTTGATACCAAAGTAAATAATACTCGACTAACCCTTTGATTTCTAGAAATGGAAAGAATTTCCATGACGAAATACAAAGGACTGTATTTGAAACAGAGCTGAATGTAGTGATATGAGAAAGGGAAAGATTACATGCAGGCAAGTGACAAGTGTACAAACTAGCGCTGCAGTTGACACAGTGCTGAAGATACGGGTGAGAGGAAAGAGAAGATAAAGAGAGAAGGGGAGGGAAAAGATTTCGGCCAACTTTCTTTTCAATTTATTTATTATAAAATAAGAGAAGGTGAAAAAACATGTTTTCTTAAATCTTTTCCGGTTCTTGTTTTCTACTCAAAAAAAAAAAAAAATAGTTTATTGTTTATTAAGTATTTTCCAAGATGATTTTAACAGAAACATTTAAAAAGAAATTGATTCGTATTATTTGGATTGTCCAGCCTACTGTTCTCATCTTCGATTTTATTCACACAACGTTTCGGCCGATGTAACCTCCAACATTCTCTATGTCTTGTCAAATTTGTGAATTTTTATTTCTAACTTGGCAATCTGTACGGAATTTTAAACCAAACCCTTCATTTGATCCACAAGGATATCTTGCTCTTCTTTGTCAGAAATTCATAGCTTCTCCCTCCCCCCACCTTGAGCCCCTGGAGGGGCATAGGCCATCTACAACTTTTTTAGATGTTTTTGTAGTGAAGAGTTCTTTTTACAAGGTGAGGGTGCTGGCCCCCACGCCCAACCTTTCCAGAAGGTACATACAGCGCCTAGCCTTCCCAAATTGTCACCTATCTGGTACTGCCCAGACTCAACGTTGCTTAACTTCGGTGATCTGGGAAGAACCGGTGTGCCAATGTGATTGTGCCATACAAAATAGCTTTGCATAATTAGATATGGTCTTTTTAAACATACCAGGCCCTAAAAGAATGACAAACACTTATCTGAATCCTTTTTGAAGTTTCAGATTCAATAGTTGCCAAATTGGTGGGCCTAAGACGGTGGCACACATTTACATATAGAACCCACACGGTGTACACAGTCTATATCGCAAGGAACATAGGACAAGTAATACCTCGACTACTAATTTTCTTTTTTGTGACATTTATTTCCTCATATGTGACGTCACTCATGTCTCTAACGTGATCATCTTCTCTAACATGCTCTATTTTTTATAGTCTTTTTCCTTACTGTGTCATCATTTTTATATTTGCATACGCACATCCGCGCTCATTTACACAGGTAGCATAAGGTTTCCACAATTGTTGATTGAACTGGGGTAATGAGTAGGGCTATGACAACAGCATATTCTTTTCATTGTTTTG
Source organism: Euprymna scolopes (assembly GCF_053919585.1). NCBI lineage: Eukaryota > Metazoa > Mollusca > Cephalopoda > Sepiida > Sepiolidae > Euprymna > Euprymna scolopes. Next base: position 128,668,689 of record NC_136484.1, read on the forward strand.
ACTCTCGAGTATATATCCGACACAGTTAGACACACTTAATCAATCAAGAATCACGTCATTCTATATAAAAGCATATAAGATATCAACGGATACACACTCGAGAGTCAAAACAATCAAAAGAATATGCTGTTGTCGTAGCCCTAGTAATGAGTTCATGATTTGACAAATGGAAACTCCAATAATTCAAGATGAAAATTCTTCTGGTCGTGTTGGTTTCATACCACTCAAATGCAGCTAACAAGAAGAGCAATTCATATTGTTGGGGTCAAACCCACCATAAAGAATTTAAGAAAACGTGAAGGAATTGGAATCTTATCAGTGTCCGGTCATTAATTTTTGCAATACAAAATGGTGAGCTGCATTGAATTCATTGTTGACTGTTCAACGTGTCGGTGACAACTGACTAAATACAAAAGATGACGGTTAAATCTCTCACCATAAAAACATTGAACATTGAAGAGTGGTGATGAGGAAGGTTAGAATTGTGAGAGGAAGGAGGAGGAGGAAAGTGAGAGTCACACTTCACGGTACAATTTCTGACACCTTCCATCAGCCATGATTGGATAGAGGTATTAAGTAATTCTTAATTGTATTCTTAATATCACCTGAAGAAGGTCAGAGTTTGAAAATAGTTCCAGACAATGCATGAAGCCACTTGATGTAAGAAGCTAAAAAGTACTTCAAGGTCAAAAACTTGCCAATGATAAGCGTTATATGGAATAGATTCTGACCTAGAAAACAGCAATTCTTCCGTCTTTGTCAGAAACATCGTTCCTGGAATATGAGGACTAAAGAATAAAATAAGAAGGGAAGCGAGAGTTATATCAATGATGGACGGTCAAAGACGTCTGAATAGTCTAACTAATCCAAATTATAACTTCTCATCTAAAAAATTCTGAAATATAAAATGAACTGACACTGCAGTAGAATAAAATTTATTTATTTATTTTTACTTGGGAGTCACCACTTATCAAGGCCCAAAGTCTATTCAAGGATAAGGATTAATGAATGTAAGGTGATAGTGTAGTAATCATTAATTGTGTAGATTGGATATAATTTGATTATTTATGGGGATGGCTCAACAAGACTTTGTTTATATTGGATTTGAAGACTACCATGTCGCATTCAACCAGGAAGCAGGCTAGCAGAACAATGTTCCACAGGCGGGTAGTTCTGGAAAAGAAGCTTTGTTCATGGAATCTGCATTTAGATTTAAACACAGATAAAGAGTGGGGGAAATGTTGATAGCGAGTGTAGCTAGTTGAGTGGTTTTTGTGAAAGTTTGGCAAAGGGGAACCATAGATTGAAGTTCAGTCAAGCACTTGCCATGAAAATAACGATAGAGCAGAGACAGGTTCACAACGTTTCTTCTACAAGGTTGCAGGGAAAAGAAAAAGACATCACCTACTAGGTTTCAAAGCCGGTTTTGAACACTATCAAGTCTGGATAGGGTATGCCGAGCAGCTCCTGCTCCGATGTGGCAACAGTACTTCATTTTAAATAATTTTTTATTTTTTTAAAGTTAAATAGTTTAACTTTTCTTGTTTTTAGTAAAGAACATTTGTAGTGGGGCAGGTTATCTCAATATTCCATAAGAATCTTTCACTTACTGATACAAGCACCAAGTTAAAAATTGTTTCAGCAATCTGACCCACTATTGGTATTTCTGCAGTGTATAACCTGTTTTTTTTCATGATGTTGCTTCAGCATATGCAAACAGCTTATGATCAAATTTTAAAACGCTAGAAAACAGAAAACATCATGATAGAAAACATTTATCATATAGTAATTTCAATGAAGAAAAATGGAAATACAAAAAAATAAAATACAAAAATCAACCTACGATAAATTTCATGAATAAATATTTATCTTTTTTTTCGTAAAATAATGTGCAACAACAAATGAATATATTTTTGTTTTGTTTTATTTGTAAGAAAAATTTTTGAAAACATTTTTATTGTTTTTTTATTTGTTTTTTTTTGTAATTTTTTTTATTTTTGTAAGAAATGTTCCTGCTTTAAGGAGTTTTAAACTTTTATTTGGCAGAAAAAAAAATTTTTGCGTAAAAAATGATTTTTTTTTTTTGTCTACTACATTTTCATTTTTTTTGTTAAGGCGTAGGTTAAATTTTCCAACAGTCGGATACGACCGTAGTCCCCAGCAGAATATACTTTGATTTGCTGGGGATTCTTCAGGAAATATTCTTGGCAAAGTTCTTGTAGGAAATTTTTTCCAATTGGTCATGATGTATTCTAAACCGATGGCACACTCTTGCTTTAAATTTTGTACAGTTGTCATGTCATTGGACCATACATATGTTATCATGATATTTTTTTTCAATTTCCAGACAGAACTTTAATAAAAATCTCATTTTACTTTTAATCATTTAAATTTTTGCACGATTAAAACCAATATTTTCTTCTAACATCGTGTTTGCATTGTCATCTCGGCAAGCGATTTTTCATTCTTGGAGTTTCTCCACATTCTAGCGATTTACAAAAACTGACGGAATATGCCAAGGCAACATTCAGAAAAAAACGGCTTGTTTACTGCAGAAGTACCAAACACTTTTTGTTTTTATTTAGAAATAATATATTTTATATATTAAATTAAAAACAAAGAAAAACCACAGGTAAAAATATAACCTTGATTATCAAGTTGCATTAAGAATAAAATAAAATAGACCATGCAAACAAATGTGTACAGGTGACTCACCTATACTAATGTGCATCTAAATGGAAGTTGACCAGAACATAAGTATACCAATCTATAAATCAATAAATACATTCTTTATAAATACTAAATAAAAGTTAAACTGAAATGATATTGTTAGTTTAAAATTTTTAAAGTCACATCATATTTAGCGACATATTGTCTTTCAATTGATTGCTATGGGTTGATATTTCTTAAAAAAAAGAAAAAGACAAAAATATTAAGTAACACATCACATCTGGGATACAAAAGAGAAAATTGCAATCATTTTCAACCTACTACCATTGTTTCAGATCTGATAATTGTCAGCATCCAATTTATAATCTATACTGTTTTTTTTTTATTTATTTATTATTTTTTTTACTCTTGCTCACCCCAAACATTGTACAGTGTCACTAGGATGTAAGGGACTGCTATTTGGAACCATATCTATAGAGACACTATGTAGGGAGTTGAGCAGCGAGATATCTGTTCACATTACACTTGGACTTCTGCATGTCAGTACAGTCAAGGAAGCAGGAAACTGGGAGAAAATTCCAATGTATTTGAGGGAGGAAACTGTTAGAGATTAGAAGGCTTTCTGGTGTCTAGGGATCTCTACAGTGAAAAAGTGGGATTTTGCTGCTTGTTGGGTTAGTCAGGGGTATTTATGCCGATGGGGCATAAATACAGCAAGAGGGAGTTTGTTTAATAGTGCAGGACTTATTAGGTTGGAGAATTTTTTTTTGTACCTTTTCTAAGAGTGAGAGACTAGTGGTAGATGCACCAGCTCAAATGTGGCAACCATACATCATGCATCAGGTGTATGGTGCCTTTGTAGAGATATAGGATACTGTCAGGTGTGAGTAATTTTCTAACATGGTAGAGAGAGCCTACCTTCTTTGCAGCAACCTTGGCAATGTCCTCAATATATTTATTCCAACTCATGTTACATGTGAATGTTAGGCTGAGGAGTTTAAATGAAGAGCTTTCAGGTGTGTATTATTAGTTATGACAATCAGTGGTTGAGAAGGTTTATTGTAATTGCTAAAAACAAAGAAATGTAGTCTTGGCACGTGCAACCCTTTATGAACACATTTGTGACCCACATACAAGGTACTGTGATTTCAGCATTTGATGGCCAAAATATCTGAATAAAGATGTTTAAGATCATATGCTACTCCTCAACAAGCACTGATCCCAGACCTTGTGTACTGTGGTTTTCTTCTCCTTCTTTTCTTTATTCTGGCTGTGTGTTGTCTTGGCAATTGCCAAGGGTGCGAGCACTGGTTTAAAAATATATAAAATATAAAAGCAACAGAGACTCACAAGAAAGAACACAAACTCTGATACATTGTGTATAAATCACTTGTGCTCTGGGTGTGTGTGTGTGTGTGTGTGTGTAATACCGTCAGCATAGAAAAAAGACCCTCAAGAGTTGTCTGTTGATAGATGTTTGTCGATGTATCATTGTCAATCGGTTGATCAGCTCATTTCATCTGCTAAAACAAAAACAGCCTATCATGCCTTGACAGAGTACAAAATAGACTTCGTGGTTTAGTGGGGGATGCCCTTTTCTCTACCCTGCAACCCCTCTCCCACAGAAGAGACGTTGCGAGCCTATCCTTGTTTTATCGTTATTTTCATGGCAGGTGCTCGTCTGAACTCCAATCCCTGGTCCCCCCTCGCCAATCTTTCACGAAAAACACCCGTCTAGCTGAATCCACTGTGAAAAATTTCCCCCACTCTATATCTGTGCCTAAATCAAAACGCGGATTTCATGAGCAAAGCTTCTTTCTTAGAACTGCACGCCTGTGGAACTCTGTTCCGTCTGCCTGCTTCCCTCCGGACTACAACTTGGATGTCTTCAAGTCTAATGTTAACAAATTCCTAATGAACCGCCCCCCTAATTAAACACTTCATAAAATCTCCTCACTAACGTGATGTACTTACAATAACCCTTATCCCTGAGTGGCTTCCGGGCCTTGATAAGTGGTGATCACTGTGTAAAAAAAAAAAAAAAAAAAAAAAAAGCTCTGTCTGCTTCCTCACGTCTACCAGCATCTTCTCCAGTCTGCAAACTGTCACCAACTGTAGCAAACTCTCAAATCGCAAAGCGATTCTTGCAAACAATTCTGATCACTATTAACTTCCGATAGTCTCTCGCTTCTTTTGTGAATAATTTCCTCCCATTGTCCTTAGTCATGGTTCTTTCTACTTATGACAACGCTCCCCTTTCCAGTGAATCACCTCCTAATGCTCGCTGAAGCTCTGATTCAAGGGGGGGGGGGCGGGGACCATAGTATCACACAAGCATCATTTCCCAAAATGCTTTTTTTATTTAAAATGTTTCTTTACCCTTAAAAACGGTATATCACATTTTATTTATTTCAAAAGTAGCAAAGACACAGCTGAATACATCTGTGGAGTAGATATGGCCAAAATTTCACATTTTTCTACACACCCTCCCATCGAATTAAAATTGCAAAAACTCCATAAATTTAAATGAAACATAATGTAATTCTTAATGTATTATCAAGTTAACTGATCAGAAAATATATTTGTAAACATGTTTCTAAGTAGCAATAATTTTATTAAACGAATTCAATTCATCACATGTGGCCCTTATGACAACACAATTTGACCCTCAGCAAATCCTGAGTTTGACATGCCTGGGACATAATGTATGCTACAAGTTTGACGACTTTGGAATCGATCTCTATTGCGTTTAGTTTTGGTGCTTTTTCATCAAAATATTTCTAAATGACTCCAGTAAAGGATATTCTAATGCTATGTTATGCAGACTTGTGAGAGGGCAACTGCCTTAAATCCACATTTGATCATACAACTAGATCAAATAGCGAATCAGAGTCATAATATAAAAGTAGATTTAATAGGATAAAAAGAATCAACAAGGAATTGAATTGATTTCCAGCATAAACTGTTAACAACAAATTAAGGTTCACTTGATTGATATGTTGTGTGAAAGGTAATAGTGTACATATGAACATGTCTTACTGCATTATTATATATATCAAAAGTTATACTCTAGTTTTGCTTAGAGAACCAAGTGAAGATTTAGAATCTCAAAGAGTAGTCTGAATAATTCAAATAATGCACACAATTTTAGCACATCATATTTCCATTTCACAGAAATGTGCAAATGGAAGAAAGGAAAGATAACACAAATAATGACCCATTTTAAAAACATCTGCAGTATTTGGATTATTCAGACTACTGTTCACATCTTGAGTGTTATTCTCATAACGTTTCAGTTTATGTAACCTATAACCTTTTTCAGGTGTATTTTGTTGAACTTGGAAATCTTTCTGTTGAACTCGTGAATTTGCATGGAACTTTGAAGGAAAACTTTTACTCAATCTATGAGGGTAGCAAGCTATCATTCTGTCAACCATGATCAAGTAGAAGTCCTAAGTAATTCGCAGTTATAATCCTAGAATCATCTGCACTGGAGATTAAATCTTCAACCTTCAGAAAAGTGTTACTTAGAACTGAATTTTACTTAATACTTGATGCTCAAGGTGAGAACAGTAGTCCGGAGAATCCAAATGATTCATTTTAACAATTCAAGAGATAATTTTACAAAATTTTTCAATCAATTAAGAAAAATATTTGAACAAAAAAAAACGTTTTTAATTAATTCAATGAATTATAAAAAATATTTGAAAAAAAAAAATTTCTAATTAATTCAATCAATTAAAAAAATATTTGAACAAAAAAAACATTTTTAATTAATTCAATCAATTAAAAAAATTTGAACAAAGAGAATATTTTTAATTAATTCAATCAATTAAAAAATATTTGAACAAAGAATATTTTTAATTAATTCACTCAATTAAAAATATTTGAACAAAAAACATTTTTAATTAATTCAATAAATTTTAAAAAACTTGAACAAAGAGAATATTTTTAATTAATTCAATCAATTACAAAAATATTTGAACAAAAGAACATTTTTAATTAATTCAAATCACTTTTTTAAATTTTGAACAAAGAATATTTTTAATTAATTCAATCAATTAAAAAAATATTTGAAGAAAACATTTTTAATTCAATCAATTATAAAAAATATTGAAACAAAAAAAAATTTTAATGCAAATTAATTTAATAACTCAATAAAAACTTAGATAACAAAAATCATTTTTTTTAAACATGCAAACTTCACAAGTAATGTTAAAACAAATACTTCACATCATAAAAATAAATAAGTAAATATATTTATAAAAAGAGGTGTAACTTCGGAAGCCCACTTATTTGGACATTTAAAAGAACAAGTTTAGCCTAACATCATATCTTCTAACACTGAAAGGCTATGCCTTCTTAAATGTAAACAAACCACATATTTTCAAATTTTTGTCTCATAATACATATTTCTTTCTCAACAATGTATTGTTTCTTTAGAGTAACATACAGTAGGAATGTACAAAAATATAGAAAGAATATGCAAATTAAATTACCAATGATAAGTAAGCAAAATCTACACTTTCCATTTTATATTTTTTCGGTTGATAAATTTATTTCTAATGATTAAGTATCAGGACAATGCAAAAGTTTTTGCTGATTTAAAATTTCATCCTGAAAATGCAAAACTGTGTTTTTTTGAAAATCTTCATTTGAAACAATAATAACCTTTGCTCTCTATAATTTGAATCCATCTGGCAATGAGCTTATAAATGCCTACCTTGTAAAAATCTTTAGGTTTTGATATGAAATATAAATCTAACTAATGTTCAATTTCTTTTTATGGTGTTAATCTAAGGCCATGTAAATGGTTTTTTTTAATCCTCAAAATAAATGATAATCCAAGGAAGCTAGGTCAGGATACTATGCAGAATGGGGCAAAATTTTCCAACCAAATTCTCCTAGATGTTTGATCAGCACTGTTGTGTGAGGATGAACATTATTATAATGGAAGATGACTCCCTTCTTGTTGACTAAATAAGATCATTTTCATGTCAACATTAGTGAGAATATTTAGAATTATGTTTTAATAATCTGAAAAAAATATATATAAATTAATCATGGTTAGATGTCTAATAACACTATGCATAAAATAAATTATAATGGTTTAAAATGCACCTTTCTACAAACCAGCAAAAAAAAAACTTTTGCACCAACATGATATTGATCAGGTTGTATTTTTATTTTTTTATTTTTTTTATTTATTTTTTTTTATTTTTTCTTAATAGAAAAAGATTATTATTCTGAGACATTTCCTTGCAAGTTTGTACAAAAATATTTACTTTTGTTAATGGAAAAGGGTAATCATTATTTTGAAAGCTTTTTCCGTATTTCACATTTTAGTAATTTGTTTTATAAAAATAGTTACCCACATTTTGATTAAATTAAGTATGTCAAATTTAAAAAAATTTGCAGGAAACATTTATTTTTCTTTTTGAAAAAAAATGCCTGGGTTGCTGGGTTGTAAAGTTTGATGATTTAGAATTTGAAATCTGCAATCAAACCAGTTCATCACTGATTACCTTGGAGTATCTACAAAATGTATTTTATAATTGTTTTTCTGGCATTTGAAAATATATGTTTGAAAGGGCATGTCATTTAAGCAACATTAGATATGATAATCCTAAACTTATTTATTTTACCTGGCAATCATTTGCTAATGAATCATTTGTTAAATGATCATTATGGGGTAAAATTTCAAAGCTAAATCATCATTATTGCTAAAGCAAAAGTCCTCAGCAGCACCATATAATATTGCATTGTTAATGCATTGTAATATGATAGGCATGTTAAATCTACATTGACAAGTTTGGACTTATTTGAAATTTTATAGATCTATTTTTTTTTATTGCATTTGAAAAAAAAAAAGGCTATGAATGTATTCAATCAAAACATTGAATAGTAATTCATATTATTATAACATAATTGTATAGAACACGGATTATTAAGAATGCCTATGTATTATGTTACGTTGTATGACTAAAATAGACATTATATTAAAACAGCTATAAATAACTGACTACTTTTGTATATACTTTTTATTTGGAATATGATTTGAAAAAAATTTAATGTTAAAAATGCATATTTATACTCATCTCTATACCACTATATATTGATCTGCCAGTGTTTGCAAATTGATAATTGATCTTTGCAGTTAAAAAAAAAGAGTTTTCTAATTGATTTAAATTTGAATCTATGTATGTGTGTGTGCATGTAGATGTGTGTGTCAACATCTAAGATTCTCTAATAAGTATGTATGTGTGTCTAGGTAAAATTAAAACAGAACACCTGAATAAAACAAATACATTGATATGGAACACAGTGAAATCAATGAAGGCATGTGCAGATCAATTCATATTTTAGACCAAAAGAGAAATTCATTCAGGCTTTTTTAAGATATATGTTCTAGTAAAAACAAAGTATTTAAACAGACAGACATGGATGTATAAGAAAGCGTCCAAAATGTGCAGGTGTGAATAAAGTGTCCAGAAAAGGTGGGGGATGGCATGAGTATAGTTGTGCCATAATGGAAGATGCAACACAAAGCATGCAGATAATGGGAAGATGGAGAAGAGGATAGATATATTATGAAAGTTGAAATCATAGGTAGAAAAAGAAAAATGTAACCATTGTGCATAAAAATAGTTTTCCATAATAATATTCATGGCAAGTCCAGGATATTGCTTGATATTATTGCTACAGTGTGCAATTAAAGTTGCTTCCATGAAGCATCTATAGTGTGTTATGTGCGAATTTCATTATTATGGTTTTAGTAAAATTAAATTTATGATTAAATTCTAGCATATCCAAAACAAAGCATTTTTGGTATCACCGAGATTCACATCTCTATCATGCTCATAAATTCTTTTTCTAAGGGATGTAGATGTATAAATTGTTGCAATCACTATATGGTATGCTACATATACCTGCTACATCCTATTCTTGCATGCATATTGTTCCAGTGTTCCCCCAATATACTTTCTCTTACTGTCTTCCTACAGCATTAATGCCTGTCTCTCACTCCCAAACACTTTGCTTACTCACATCTGCGAAATTTTGAACTCTTTATTCTGAACACCCATGTTTATATGTATAAATACTTCATTTTTCTTGAAACGTCTTGAAAAGGTCTCAATAATTTTTTCTTAGGTGAAATATCGACCCCTCCACACATGTTTTTGTGATAATTTTACTGCTTTATGTAGATGTAATTCTTTTATCCTAAATAATATAAAACGTTTTCATGTGACCATGACATATATATATATATATATATATATATATATATATATATATATATATATATATATAATGATAAAAACATAGTTAATGTGTTTTCATGTAGCTGTGACATTTATATATATATATATAATAATGAAAAAAATATATATATCTAACATGTTTTCATGTGGCCGTGATATTTATATATATATAATAATGAAAAAAAAATCTAATGTGTTTTCATGTGGCCATGGACAATTCGAATATGACTTTGAAACTTAAGATATTTCCAAGAACTTCCCATCTGTGGAATGTTATCACCAGATTACTTTAAACCAATGTCAATAAATATTTTTCATAAACTATCCTTATAAATAAGCACATTTTTTTCTTTCCATTACCAATTTTTAATCCTCTCAAAATATTCATGATTTAACTGACAAGCTATCCATCTCATTAATTAATATACTCGAGTTGCATTTTGCCTTGATAAGTAGTCATTTAGTAAATCAAAAATAAATTTTAAAAAAGCAATTTCAAAAATCATCACTTTAGCTTATAAAATCTAATTTTAGCCAGTGGATGTAAAGTTTACTTTTAGCATCTTCATAACTCTTCTTTCCCAGTTTTGTCCTTTAGTCTTCACATTCCAGGACTGACTGACGTCTAACAAAGGAGGGAGAATTACTGTTTTCTGGGTTATCCATTTTACATCTATCATTGGACGTTTTTTTTAACTTGAAGTAATATATATATATATATATATATATATATATATATATATATATATATAGCTCCTTACATCAAATAGCTCATTGCCTTGTCTGGAGCGATTTCAATTAAAAAAAATTCTGGCTAAAATTAGAGTTTATAAGCTAAAATCAAGTATTTTGGTTCAGTTGTGTTTCTGATTGAAAATAAACAATATTTCTTGAAGGGGCCATCAATCTAGAAAAGAGTTGAATTATTCTTTTTTTTTTCTTTTTTTCTTTTTTTTTCTTAGTGTGCATAATTTGCCCATTCTGTTAACCAAATGGATATCAAAAGAACAAAACCAAAAACAAAATTAAAAAAGGTATTAAGAATGAAATAAAATCAGAAATCGGCCATAATTTACTTGCATAAGTCAACAAAACTGAACAAGTGATTCATTGCAGATAAGAATTACAATAAAAAATTAATCTCAGTTTTCTTTTTCTTTTCTTTTTTTTTTTTGCCTGAACTCGTCTTTACTTATGTTTAATTCATCATAAACAGATTCATAAGTACAAATTGAATAGAATAATTTATATTGTAACAACCTGATCTAAAATGGAACACATACATCAAATCTGTTGCAAAATCACTCGAAAAATGGTTGGATCACTCTACTACTCCAGGAAGTATCTTACTGCCAATACAATCCTCTATTTGTATAAGAGCCAGGTACGCCCTAAAATGAAGTACTGTTGCCACATTTGAGCAGGAGCTGCTCAGCGTCCTTATCTTGCCTTGTGAACCTGTCTCTGCGCTATCGCTATTTTCATGGCAAGTGCCTGACTGAACTCCAATCTATGCCAAACTTTCACAAAAAACACTCGACTAGCTAAAACCACTATATATGATTTCCCCAACTCTGTGCCTAAATTTAAACGCAGATTCCATGAACAGAGCTTCTTTCTCAGAACTAGCTGCCTTTGGTACACTGTTCTGCTGGCATGCTTCCCAGTTGAATACAACATGATAGCCTTCAAATAAACAAGTTCTTGTTAAGCGGTCCCCATAAATAATGAAATTCTACCCAATTTACACCATTAGTGATTACTACACCGCCACCTTACATTCATTAACCCTTATTCTCAAGTGGCCTTCGGGCCTTGATAAGTGATGACTCCCAAGTGAAAAAAAAACAACAACAAAAAAACAGATGGAGTCTACCAGAGGTTAATTCTTCAATAAAAAAAAAATTAAGTGGTTAATCATAGCTGAGGGCGACCCAAAAGCTCCCTTGTCATTAGCTACTACACTGAGGTGTAAGAGAGAGCGCCACTCTTTTTCCAGGATTACTCCACTTACCCTTGATCTTCATCTTATAATGCCGAGTGTTTAACAAGAGGACATCAAGTATTATTTTATTAAGTCTTTGGTAGAACTACCGAGATTTGAACCCTTGTCTCCCGGCCCATTAGCAAATACTGTTATCATAATACCAAATGATCTAATTAATCAGTAATCAGTAACAATCTTTCTTCCATTTAGTTTACATTTTCATGAAGCCAATAGTACTGACAATTTAGCTATATTTTATTTATTTAATGGAAATCCATTTTCTTGTATGGCATAATCAGGGCATGCCTCTGATATTGGCTAGAATAATTAAAGGGAGATAACTTTAATAATTTAAAGCCAACAATTATATTTCTTTTTGTCTTGTTTTGCACTGTTTTTAGAGTTTGGTAAATTGATTCATAAGACACTAGCAGAGTGACCCGACGTTGCTCAGGATTGAATGATGATCAAGGCTTGTTTCACACTCGCATATTTTTATTGAAATCGTCCATTTTCCAATCAACTCGATTGATTGCCTGCTCTAATTGGAGACCCATCGTGATGCACTAAGAGGAAGTTTCATATGCCTCTTGCAGTGACTAAGTTTACAATATATTATAGTCTACATTGCACTGTAGAGAACTTACTGTTGATTTTATAAAATTATTTTATATATAATAGCTTGCATTAAAATTTAAAATGCAAAAATCAAGTATCATGCTTCAATTGTACTCTAAACAGAAACATTCATTTCGAATGTACTTCTGTCATATCAAAGAACCTACTGTTGATTTAATATGACTGGCCTTTCAGGCTTGTGTGGTAATAAAACTTCTCAAATGCACTTGTGATGTTAGGTAGTATAAGAAGTTAACTTTAGTTAAAATTGCCTGTTCCTTCTTTCATCAGATTATTTCGATTATCGATTATCAATACTTAACGAAGACATTCTGACACAAAGCCTATCTAAGAACACTGCCAAGCACATAAAGTACCTTCATGTGGAATTTCATAAAAATCTACCCACACGTTTTTGAGTCTATAGGGAATGAACACACAGGCACACAAAGTTCCTTTTATATAATAGTAGAGATAGAGATTCCAACAATTAATACTTTGTTTAGCAATAACTTGTGATCAGGTTTTCAGTTTGTTTCATTTGTCTGTTTTATAGAAAATCAACATCGTTATGGGTTATTTAATGCCAGAAGTCAACACTTATTATAAATAATTGATTATAAATGATTTATTATTGAAAACGTGTTTCCTTCATAGCTTGGGGAGGGGGGGTAAGGTGCTTATATTTGGCGAAATATGATTAGTATTTGTGCATAAGTAAACATAACAGATCTGACTAGATTTGAACTCTGCTGAATCAGGTCAGTTAGTGGACAACAAAGGGTGTAGCTAAATCATCAGAGCCTCTTGGTAAGAAATACTTCGCAAAGTATAGGAAGCTTACATCGTGGATTGCGGCATTTCAAATATGTTCAGAGATACGAATCCCAATAACACGCCAAACATCAATTGAAGACTTCCAGCCTTTGAATGTCAGCTACTCACAGGAGCCAGGTTTCACACCCATAGAGAGGGATCATACGAATAAGTCCTTAATATCTATGATGTAAATGCATAAGTAAATCACTGGGTATAGTTTCACATCATACCTCGAAATGGACTTGAGAATAATGCAACAAACAAATAATTACATACTCTCTAAAGTTCACAATTTGGGACCTTACAACTAGGATAACCTATTTTTAGACTATTTAATACCAAGTTTTTCACTTCCAAGTTTTTAATATTTTCAAATATATATTCATGACGTGACTTGTAAATGAAAATAAAAAGTCAAAATTCTTATTAACTTAAACCGTAATTCGCAGAACCAACTTTCAACACATATGCTTGCTTTCAGCTGTCAAAAATTCGATTTCATATCCTATCCAATTTGTCCTTCTTATAGCCTCTATGCCCCTCAGATTCAAATTAATGCCACATGTATATAAAGAATTCATCTACAAGCTTAACTTTTTCTTTGCTTCTTTTTCCTTCCCTGATCCTGTCATCTGACAGGCTAAACAGAGGTGTTGCCACTTGTTTGAGTAGTATCTTCTATTACATGACTTTTTGCACACATCTCTGACTGTAATTTCATATTGTACCCAGGACTCATTACATAACTTTGACAGGTGCCTTCACTTCAAGTTATAGTAGATCTGAGAGTAAAGGTAGCTAGAGGATGACTCCACACTCCCCAAAGTTCCCAATTTTGGGCCTTATAACTGGATATACTTTAATCTCATATTTAGGACACATAACATATTGCAAAATGTTATTCATAAGAAGAGGTTTAAAGCAACCAGACTTTATATCAATATGATGAAGTTCAACTAATATTGCAAACAGTCCAAGAAATATTTTATCTTATAAGAACATTTTTAATCTAATATATAAAAGGCAAAATGGGCACGAGTATATGTGTATGTTCATGAAGGGGGGGGGGGAGTCTCGCGTCGGGTAGATTCCAGGAGAAGTTTTCTTATACTTCCTAGATCGTAATATCTCAGATTCGCAAATGGACATAGTCTCTATCTTATTTTGATCGAGTTTTAAAAAATTCCCTTCATGCCGTCGTTTCAAGTGTTTGTTTGTCTTTTTCGTATAAATAAAGCGAAATTAATTGAACACAAATGTCTCGCGCCTGGCCTTCCAGCCTGTTTGTATCTATTCTGTAATTGGTCCTTGGTCAATGTAAGGAAAACCCTTCATACTAAGACAATTACTATTTATTTGGATATTGCCAGAGCGCCCTCTTTTGGGGAGCAGCTACTTTTCCCCCACATTAAAAACGACCTTTGTGGGAGATTTAAAAGCAACGCCATTTCTGCAATTCATCTTTTTGATTGGCTATGTTTAATTTGAACGCTTTACACTTCCATTTGCGTCATGGCATAGCGGTAAGACATCAGATTTTCTTTCACTTTCTTTTCCACCTTCGCATTGCGAGTTCAAGTCTGCCTGGTTAGTCTTATATATTTATGGCTAGTCTTATATATTTGAAACTTTTTTGATAACAGAATTTTTAAGTTCACTCGACTATCAATATCAGTTCTGAACCAGAAATTTCAACCTTATAATTTTTGCAACTTATGGCGAAGAAAGTTATTGTGAAGATGTATTTAAAAAAACAGATCTATTAACCAATTGAAAATTTTGGCTAACAGATTAGTATACAAGAAAAATAAAATGGAATTACAGATAAACAAAGACCAAATATAAGACAAAAAAAATCACAACAAAATAACTATGTGGGAAGGACTAATATTTTTTCTCAAGTTTATTGAAAGATTAGTGATCTTGTATATTTACTGATCCAAACGATATCTAGTTTCAAAATTCATCAGAAGTTAACAATGTTACTTAATTGGAATCTTTTACTTAATCTATCATCTACTGGATTTGTATTTATTATGTAGTTTAATTATTTTTGGACAAATACACATTTTCTTTTCATTACATTTATTTTATTTTATTTATTACCTTTAAAAAATAAAATCCATATTTTATAACATCCGTTCATTTTCTTTCCCTTTATTTATTTTAATTTATTATATTTAAACAAAAAACTATTTTACTTTCAGTATCAATTATTTCTATAAATATTTTCTGTAAAAAAAGCATATTCATTAAAAAAAAACTTTTTCTGAAAATAAATATATAAAAAGATTTCTGTAAATAAATCATATTTCAATGAAAATAATCAGTTTTTGAATATTCTTATGTGTTGATCTACAGTTTAGTTGGGGTCTTCAGATTAAGTAACATGATTTACCTTTGACAAGTTTCAAAATTCAAGATCAGTAAATACGAAAGATAATATTTATAAGTTTCCTATATGGCTATTTAGTTCTGATTTTTTTTTTTTATTTCGTCTGTGTTTATCTCTTGTTCTTTTTTATATTTTCTCATAGATTCTACCAGACTTGAATCCTTACAATTTATGTATAAAGATATATAAAAGAGTAAGATATTTTTTAAACAAGTTGCTGGATCAGATAAAGAACAGCGGTACCATAGAACATTTTAAGATGGAATTACATGAATTCAATGTTGATGTTTAATAAAGGAATTCAGAGATCATTTTTCGGAAACTCTCAGATGAAATATTTAACAGCATTTGATCTGTATATTAATTTCATATTAATAGTGCAAATGTCTGTGTAATGTTATTTTTAAAGGTTCAATTGGAAAAACAGTTAAAAAGAGAGTTGCCTTAATAGTCATAACAAACAAACAAACAAACAAACAAATAAATAAATATAAATAAAAACTGAATCCACAATTTATATGAGGTAATAGCAGCAGTAGTTGGGTTACGGGTTCATATCCGGCCAGTAAGGAAGACGTATTTTACGCAGCATACCATCAAACATCTTTTCCATCCAAGAACACAGGCCATCTAAAAGTTCTTCAGTGTATATTTGGCGTGGATCACCATCATCAGAATCGCTGTCACTTTCTGAGAAACCAGCAGAATTGTTCACTTGCCGACACCATTTTCGGGCATTCTTTGGATGGTAGATGCAGTAGTATTGGCGGTAGCCATTAAAAGCTAACACTGTTCCAATGCAGTTTTTAATCTTTATGTTCAGTAGCCGTACGTGAAAATCTAAACTTTCTTCGAGAAGGCGTCGATACCAGCCAAGATACTTATCCAACCGTAGATAGGTAAATGTTAAAGAGTTGGGTTGAGAGTAAGGCACCATAATGTCCAAAAATGTAGTCATTAACGTCTGCTGTGTTTCATTGTCAACCAACACGGTAATGGTAAGACCTGGCTCTGAACGCCTAATCAATTTATCATAGGAAGAGTAGCACAGTTCAGAGACGTGCAAAGTCCGTTTCGGTATCGGTGATATTGAGTCTCTGTGTGCTATTTCTGTTCTTGTCGGTCTGCTTCTAGTAGTACTTGCATACATGTTCTGTTTTTGTTGTTGATTTTTTGTGGCCTCCATTTCCATGTTAAGAAAGCGTTTCATCAGCAGACCGACTATCAAGACGGAGACAAAGGAAATCCAAATGCTGACCCACGTGACATTGTCGTAGTTGCTAAAGTAGTAGATAAGCCGATCAAACCAGTCGAGGAGCTTGTTATAGATACGGATGATCAGACTCTCCGCACGCTCATTGTAAAAATCTGGCACGATTGTCATGTGACTTAGTCGTAGAGAATTGTCGATCAGTTCTTGAAGTCGTTTTTCTAAATTATGCCGTGTTAATACGTTATGGTTGTCAGCATCGCTCCATCCTGGGTGCACCCATTCAAAACTGATTTGGTTTGGTTGTCTATGCCAAAGGACCATCATCTTTAGTTTACTTTCGTCCGTATCCAATGGGAAATATTTTATTACATTATTAACAAAATTTTGCTGCGTTTCTTCATAGAGATAGGTATATCTCACTGGGTTTTCAAAAGACGGAGCTTGCTTGGCGTAGTTGCGAAATAAAAACCGATGCTTATCATACTGACTCGTTTTCCGTGTAAATAAAATCACGCATAGTGTCCTTTTCCATAAGTTTGCCTCAGAAGGACATAATTCTTCAAAGTAAGCTTGAGATGAAAGACGTGGTAATATCAGGTATTTATTAGCAGACATTATATTATCAACATTTTCCTTAAGTAGAGATTGCCTTGCAAAGGAAGTTACAGTAGAATTGGTTTCTTCTGCTACCATGATGAGCATATCTTTACCCTTGCCAACCCCATATCTATGTAATATCTTACTTGCACCTGAATCCTTAGCGTCTACATAGCCGGAACATATTCTATCTTGGTAGTGAAGAGCAGGCATTATGAAACGCACTGGCGGCTTAGTTTTGGAACTGATAAATACAGCCCTCATGCGGTTGTCAGGCCAGCCCCGTAAGAAGCTGTCAATATTCTTATTATTTAATGGCTGCATTATGCTCTGCGGAAAAAGGTTACGAATGAAATCGCGAAGACTCTGCATAGAAAGTTGTCCTTGATAGAAAGATAATCTTTGGTTAATGACACCCAGAATCTGTGGGACTTCATTTATGCGTAAAGTGTTGGAGAAACTGTTGGCTGAATTTATTCGCACTGTCGCGACTCCTATGCCAACTTCCTTGAGTTCGTTAATCAGTTTCTCAACAAAGGGTTCATAGTGCATACATGCAAAACACATGTCCGCAAAAACATATATAAAATACGGTTTCCGGTTACTTTCTGGTAAAATGCGGGTTTCATAGAATCTTTGAGAGATGAGGTAGCTTGAGATC
This sequence comes from Euprymna scolopes, assembly GCF_053919585.1. NCBI lineage: Eukaryota > Metazoa > Mollusca > Cephalopoda > Sepiida > Sepiolidae > Euprymna > Euprymna scolopes. The sequence goes on from NC_136484.1 coordinate 128,686,914, forward strand.
ACCGATTCTTCACCAAAATTAAAATTGAAAGGTCCACCTGATGCAGACCTAAAAAATGCACCAAACTCGCCAAAGCCGAAGTCTCTGTGTTGGTTTGGTTCCTGGGTAGGGACATAGCCATGCCGGTCATACATGGCACGTTTATTATCATCGGTCAATGTTTCATAGGCTTCGTTAATCTTCATAAAAGTGTTGGTTGCGTCTGGATTGTTGTTCTTGTCGGGGTGCCAAATTTTTACCAATTGTTTGTAAGCCTTTTTGATCTCTTGCGTGCTGGCCGATCGGCTCACCCCCAAAATCTCGTACATGTCTTCGGGCATGGCCCAGCAGATTTTAAGACTTACGAAACAAATAAATATATAGATGCTAACTGATAATAATAACAATTGTTTCAGGCCCATTTTTGGTCGTTCTTGTGGAGGGGGGAGGGTATGCCAAATAGAAAGAAAGGTGTTATATTCAAATTATGGCAAGTAGAATGCGTTACAATTTAAAATTCAACATTATTACATATTTTTTTTAAATCAAATTTAAATCGACAAAGCATCATAGCATTTGTTTAATAAAGATAAATATAGAAAATTGTTTTTAATGTTTTCTTGGAGTGTTCGTTGATGTCAATTTCTCAAAAGAGATTTTTTCGTGATACCATGTTTCTCTCTTTGTTTAATGCTTTGTTTACTTATTCTATTCAACCCATATACACTTTTATTAGAATCATTTTTCATTCTGTCATCTTTCGATTACTGGGAATATTTGAAAGATTTTAATAAATTAAAGTTTGTTTTTGTATAAAATTTCTTGTTTTTTTTTTTTTTGTTTGTTTTTTTTCACTAGATGTATTGTTTTGTTGGTTTTGTGGACAAAAATATTATTTAAATAGCAATATTGATAAAATAAATATATACCACTTTCTTTAATTGTCTTTCTTTCTTTTTTTTTTAAATTAAATTAGCAAAAAGAAAATTATAAAAATCAACAATTTACCGTGTCCATATGCAAGAAATGCCGTAAACAAAATAACCAAAACTTCAAACCTTATTTGTTTATCACGTAACAACAGATGGGGTGCAAAAAGCGTGACGACGGATAATGAAACATGTCCCTTCTTTTATAATTTTCGAGAATACACGAGTAAAGCGAATTATCTGATTCATAGTCTCACCTGAATACGTTTTGTTTTGGTTTAATGCTCACATTTCAACACTACTTCGGCTACTACTAAACTCGATGGATATTTTCATGTCATCTGCACTAACACACCGGAATGTTGCATCATGGTCCAAGTGAAGCTGCTGCTGTTGACAAGAAACATGATGGGTCGTTATTTCAACTACGGATGAACAGAAGGACTGTAAAATCACGTGTTTGATAAGTGCGTTGCGTATTTCAGTGCATAGTTGAAATGTTGGTTATTATTTAGAATTCAACCTAATTTAAAAAATACAAAACTACAGAAAAATCTATTATGTACGTACCTGTCACGGAACAGACATGTCATATTCCCAAAATCATATAAATTGGTCAAATATTTTATTTTCATTAAAATTATATTATATTTCATTAAGTGATTAATGGGAATTCGTCGACATTATAATATAAATTTAGTAACTATGAATTATTGTTGAGTTATCTCCCTTTGATTCCTGATGCTTTTTTTTTTATGTAATTAGCAAGCCGTCCGGCATTGCCCAGTCATAAAATATGCTTAAATATGATATTTTGATTAATGCAGATTTCGTATTTATTATTATATTGTATTGGACCCAATATATAGTAATGATTTAAAAAGTTTTTAAAAAATGACTCGTGTGACACCACTGAGAATTGAAACCAAAACGTTTAGCTTATGATTTACTTTTTTTTTTTAACATTAATGCCTGAGCTATGAAGACATGTTTGCTGCAAGGCTAAAAATTAAAACATGAACGAATACCTATTACGTTTCGCATGCATATTCGTAATGCCATCATGCAACCTTCATATGGCAAATTCCATTTCTTTAATTTTCACACTTTTGCACAGATTTTTTCAGTTTAAACCTATATATAAAGTTTTGCATAGATTTGAATACTCTATATATTAAGTTTCATGTCTGTAGACCAAAAACTGAGACAGGAGTTTGGTAGGCAAAATTTTTTTAACAAATATATATACGCATACATAAATATATATAGAAAGAGGTTTGTGTTTACTATAAAGTTTTTATGCAAATATTACACAAGTATAAATCATGTAGAATAGCTGCATGAATATAATTGCACGTAATAATTAACTAAAGATGGTCATCCCATAAGAAAACCGAAAAAACTACTAGGGAATTAAGTAAAATGAATGTTTAAAAGAATATGCAAATTAGCTAGATCTTTTGCAAACGAATGCAATTCCAGAACCTATATAACAAAGTTGTACTTTCTTTATACACACAAAAAAAACACCAAATTTTTAGGAGTATAGATAGTGGGCGAGACAGTTACTTCTCAAATATTCATAAAATTTGATTTTCTTGGTTAAAAATAAAACTACTTGATCAATCTATGTGACTTTTGAAATATGACATCTTTGTTCCATGACGAATTTATACATTAGAAAGATTTTTTTGTATTTTTGCCTTTTTTTTTTTTTTAATTAGGTTGAATTCTTAAGACGGACTAAAATTACAAATTCTAAATAAATAATTGTCAGTTAAGAAAAATTTTGATTTTATAAAACAAAGATTAAATTCTTATTAAAAAAAAAAGGAAGTAGAACATGTTATTTTAATTTTTAAAAAATTGTAGGAGTGAACCTAAGTGACCTCAGGCCACATACTACTACCATGAAGAAAAGACATTGTTTCTTTAATCCTCTCTTTCTCTAAAAGAACTCAACTAACCAAGATACCCAAAAATCTATTCCCTTTTCTCTTCTGCTGTTGCTGCTCGCTCACCCACTCTCTCTCTCTCTCTCTCTCTCTCTCTCTCTCTCTCTCTCTCTCTCTCTTTGACCGATGATTGACCTAAAAAGGATTGGACAGTCAGTCTCCAGGCTTCTACGTTGTCACACGTGTTCTGCTAAGAGCAGATACTGAATTCTAAAAGTATGTAAAAACTAAGGAAATAAAATATTCCTCTCAAGCTAATATTTGTATCCACTTTGTCAGTTATAACAACCAATAAACAAATATTACAAAACAATAATAATACCAGATAGTATAGATAGGGTGTGTATGATATTTGTTTGCAAGATTTCTGTAATAGTCACTTTCTTTCGACCATCAGCACTTTCACATCTTATTGTGACTATCGTGACTTTCAAGTCTTTCTTCAACCATTATCACTTTTGTCGTCTGTACATCACTTCCAAATAGAACACTGAATTCATTTTTTGTCCGAAATGATGCGGTAAAGAGACAACTAACACTAACATACCAACGCTCTTTCATTGTTTCCGTTGGTTAGAAATACTTTGCTTTGCCATTTTCGTGTTGCGAGTTGTTAGCTTTGAGAAGTGAGGGAGAAAGTGAACTCCAACAAAGCAGAAAAGGAAAGAGTATAAGCAATTAAAGTCACTTGCATCTTAATGTTTATAGGAATCACTTTGCAATATCTACTTTTCCACGGAGCCACACTCCTAAACACCAAAAACAAACTCGCTTGGAAAATTACCGACTTTTGCTGTTACTATTCCTTAGTGGGTACGGCACAATCACGTTGACACACCGGTTCTCGCCAGATCACCGAAGTTAAGCAATGTTGAGCTTGGCCAGTACCAGATGGGTGACCATTTGGGAAGGCTAGGTGCTGTATGCACCTTTTGGCAAGGTTGGGCGTGGGGCCAGCACCCTCACCCTGTAAAAAGAACTCCTCGCTACAAAAACATATACAAAAAGTTGTAGATGGCCTATACCCCTCCAGGGGCTCAAGGGCTATGGATGGATGGATACCTTAGTGGAAAAATAAAAATTTCGTTGTGATCATGATCAGCTCTATAACATTTTCACAGCCTGATTCAATAATTAAAAAATAACTGCCTGCCTTTATTTATTTGCAGTTTTTGAAAAAATTACAAGTGCGGACTTTCTTTTTGCCGACTGTATATATATATGTATTTGAGAAAAGATGATTTCATGAATGATGACCGGTAGCCCTTGTCATAAAAGAAGAATAGTTTTTGTCAAGTGCTTAAATCAAACATGTTCTTGATCCATTGTTTAACAATCATCATCATCATCATCATCATCATCATCATCATCATCTCGTATGAATACGAAGATTTTACTGTTGGCATTGGTTTCTTCAATATTTTTCTAGTTAGAATTATTTCTAGAAAGACACCGGAACCACATGAAGGTTGCTAACATCCTAAATAAAAATGATTTTGTTGAACGAACTGGATTCAAATTTAGAACACCCAGGTCATTAATCGATGTCATTAACCACTTAACCACTGTCACCTGTTCAACAATGATAGCACTAAGTTTGAATGGTAATCACAAAAAGCTACATCTTATAATATCACATCATCATTAAACAAATAATCAAAAACTATTGATAAATAACATTTGTCATTTATGGCGTCATAAAGGACTGCTTTTGTTTAATAACACTGTCATAAAGAATGAAAAGTATTTGTAAAAAGCTATCATATAATGGTGTTGCCATTAAGCAAATGATATCCAACATGGCAGATTTAAAAGTGTCTTCACCACCATTAAATTTGAACATGGATATCATAGCACAAAAAAATATTGTAAGTAAAATATTTGTACAAACTGGTGATTATTCATGTCGCAAAATGTTACAGCTTGCCCTATTTTAAGAGCACAAGTAAACTAATGAGTGTGAATTTTTCTTACATTATTTCTTTTTTCTTTCTCTTTTATGAAAATCGCTCAAGACAAGGTGTGAGGCCATTTGATGTAAAGAGGTAACAAAAAAAATTAATAATGATTATCGCAAAAACAGGAGATGCCTATTGGCTTTAGTCTTGAGAAGATCAAGGTTATAGGAGGAAAACAGTCAGCAGAAGGAGAGTTCCACGAGCCTGCAGTTCTTGGAAATGAGCTACTAGGCTGCTTTTAGTGATGGCTATCATCCAGCAGAACAAATCAAAAGTGGGTATGTCTGCATGCATTTACTGATCTGTAGTTTCCACAAAGTTTCTCAGGTGTGCTCAGTTGCTGATGAGAATAACTGGAAGTGGCTGATCATGAAACATTAAACTGCTACAAGAAAAATATAACGATAAACAGGAAAAAACATGGAAATACAATAAATAAAATTACAAACATGTATCTAACCAAACCATAATCCTAACTCTTGAGGAACGCTTGACTGACCTTTTCTGGTTAATTCCGTCAGTTGCTAAATGAGCCCAAGCCAACTTCTTGGAAATCGTGGATCAATAAATGCAGAAACACCCAAAAGCATATCCTGTTGTGGAGTAAAAAGAAATTCAATGTTCATGTCAATGGATATATTGCTGAGAAAGTAGACAATGAAGATCAAACCGTCTGCTTCTGGATATATGACCTGCCTATCTCCAAATGCACATCACAAAGGCAGCCTTATTAAAAACTGGTGATGGGACAATTCCAATATTTTTCCCAATTCCGATACAATCACTGATTCTGATTCTTATTAAATCATTGAATATTTTGTTATAGAGTTGTTTAGTTTGATTTTTTCTTTGTTGGGGATACATAAATATCTGTGTAATATGCACATACATTTGCGGTAATGTAAAAATATACTTGTGTGCAGTCGGAATCTATAGACTTTAGTTTTACTTATAGTTCAAAATATATAAATATTTATTATTTTATCATTGGTACCAGTCATGGAAAATTAAGTTTTAAACAAAGGTAAAAAATGAAACAATTGAAAGAATCATTTTTGGCATCAGAAAAAAGGTAAAGAATTTTCTGTTTCCAATACCAATACAGATTCCAATTCACTGCTGATGCAATTCTATATCTGTATAAGAGCCAAGTACGTCCTAAAATGGAGTACTGTTGCCACATCTGGGCAGGAGCTGTTCAGTGCACCCTATCCAGTTAAGTTAGTGTTCAAAACCGGCTTTGAAACCTTGTAGTGAGGCTGTTTTCTCTTCCCTGCAACCTCTTTCCCATAGAGGAAACATTGCGAGCCTGTCTATGCTCTTTCATGACAAGTGTTTGTCTGAGCTCCAATCTATTGTTCCCCTCCTTGCCAAACTTTCACAAAAAACACTCGGCTAGCTACAATCACTATCAACAATCTTCCCCACTCTCTAACTGTGCTCAAGTCTAAACGCAGATTCCATGAACGAAGCTTCATTCCTAGAACTGCTCGTCTGCAGAACACTGTTCCATTGGCCTGCTTCCCATCCGATTACAATATGATAGCCTTCAAGCCAAATGTAAATAATTCTTGTTGAAAATGTCCCCTTTAAATAATCCAAATTCTACCCAATTTACACCATTAATTATTACTACACTATCACTTTACATTCATTAACCCTTATCCTCGAGTGGCCTTCAGGCCTTGATAAGTGGATCCCTTTGTAAGAAAACAATAACATATTTAATTTCCATTCTTCAATTGTACTCGTTTCTCATGCATTCACCACTCTCTTTTCCTCACAATAACAATTGAGACTTCGCAGTGAACAAACACCATGTGAGATCACATGACATTTGTGTTAGTTTTGAAAAAGTTCTTCACAGAGAACAATGAACGAGAAAAACTTTTTTTTTCTTTTAAAAGAAGGTTACGGTTAGATTCTTGCTCATCTTACAAGTGATGGTCGTCCTTCAATGAAGATGAATTAGGTAGCTTAAACAAGTAGTCTCAATAGATCACAGTTTGGTGACTGGACTACAAAGAATGACACCCCAAACCTAAAATGTTTCCTCTTTATGTATTTTATCCAAACATTTTGATAAACTCATTGTGAGATTTTCATTTATATCTTTCACTTTTGTCCAAAGTAAAAAAAAATTACAATAAAACATTAATTATTTCAGAAGAAGCAGGTGATTAGACACTAACAGTGTCAAGCCAGTGTTAGCAAACTTGTAAAAATTAGTCCAGGGCATTAGGCATCTTTTAATAATCAACTGTGAACTGAGAGACATTTTGCAAATAGGTGAGAAAAGGTTTACTAAGGGAATAGGCAAGTGAACTTTAGAATGCTTACTTTGTTAACCATAATTAACCAATAAAAAAAAAATTGGACTCAAAGAGTCAGTGCTAAATCTAGGAATTGGATTTATAACCTGCTGTTCTGTGGCTTTTTATCTTATGTTGTAAACAAACAACTTCTAATAAATAAATACATCTATGTTTATTTCAGGTGGAGTTTTTTTTTGTTTTTTTTTTGTTTTTTTAAATATTAAAAGAATCGTTTTTGGAATCAGAAATCAGACTCAAATTTTTCCAAATCCTATACCACAAACGTTCTGATTTTTACGATTCCTGACTCAGATTTTAATCAATCATCCCAACACTAATGAATATATCAAGTGGTGGTCGGTCGAGACATCAATCACCATCCAATCAACCTTACTTCATCTCTTGCCACTCTTAGCTTTTATTCAGTTTGAGAAGTGACTCAAAAGTTGATAAAACTTTTTATATACAGCTGGAAATGGTCGGTATGTAGGCCATCACTATTGGTTGGCTGGCAACTGAATAGAGTTAACACTTGAAGCATAGCAGATGTGCATCGACAACCATCCAACTGATGTAAGAACCAACAAACCTTGCCTAGCTGGCTGCCGAGCAGAGATTGAGTGGTATTTTACTGTTTTTCAATTTAATCACCATAATTTTTTTATTTCGATTCAAAATTATGTCTGTGTTATGGGGTAAGCTAATGTACCCATTTTCAAACAATAAATACAGTTACATCTAAACGTTGTGGTAGCGATTCATGGCAGTTATGGTCCCAGAATCATGACGTGTATTACTAGCATGCAAGGCTATAACAATGTATGATACTTGTAATTTTCAACTGTTTATTTTATGCATATTTTTCTAAGTTTTGTTCTCGTCTTGTGTTCTTGAAAACAATGACTATGTTTCCATTTTTTTTTTTTTTTTTCACAGCATGGACAATTTGGATTATTCAGGTTTGTGAAAAAGTAATGGGGTTTTCCTTCAAATCAGCACTGAAAGAACACATAAAAAGATTTCAGACTGTCCGAGTATCCTATAGAGAATGATAGAAAATGTCCAAAAAGAATTGAAACATTCAGGATTAGACTTCAAGGCGAAATTAGTGAAAAACATATGAGTTATGATCTGGCATCATCAGAATGCCAGAGTTTTTTGGGGTTTTCTTTTGCTAAAGTTCAGGAAATCATTACCAAAGTGGTAACCGAAGCAGCACTCATTCTAGGTGGGTTGTGTTGGCTTTCTCCAAAGGAGAAAGTTTCATAGGTATATGAAATTCACAAGTGGTCCCTAGTCGTATGTATATTCCCATCAGGGGCGGTGACAACATTACGTTTTTGCAGCTCTTTCAGGGAGGTATTGATGTCTACCTACATACAACACCTGGTATTCCTAAATAATCACTTGTCTCGTACTGATCAGGCTCAATGTTGCTTAACTTCAGTAATTGTTGTAGACCCATGCTAGGAGTCACAAATGAAAGAAACCATAAGTAGTGTAAAGTGTATAAATATAATATGTATTTATCATAAAGAATACAGGAGCCACTAAAGTGGCATGCTGTTAAACATGGTATGAGTGTCTCCATTTTGTCTCTAAAACCAGTGGTATTCATAGGACTGGTTGATTCCACTTAGTACTCAAATAGGGGTGATTTGTACCCATAACAGTAATCTTACAGGAACTGATGTGTTAACATAATTACTAGGACTGTGACAACAAAATATTATTTTCATTCTTTTGACTCTCAAGTATATATCCGACACAGTAAGACAGTCAATAAACCGAGAACCAAATCAGTCTATTTAAAAACATATAAGATATTAACGGATATATACTCAAGAGTCAAAACTATGAAAAGCCCTAATGATTACACAGGAGATCATTGAGAATCAATCTAGCAAGTCGATTGCAAGGGAATCAAAAAGGCATATTTAAACAGGTGATTTTGATGGTATGGCCATGTTAAAAAACAATGGATGAGAGTTCTTGGATTAGTAGATGTAGAACAGTTGAAGTAACAGGGTCAAATCAAGGAAAAGATGGGAAGAAGTGTTAAGGATAAATTTCAGAGAAAAAGGGATAAATAAATCCTGTCCAGAGATAGGTTAGTTTAGAAGTTGATTTCTTAAAGTACAACACATGCCAGCAAGTAAAACATACATTAAACAAAATTTGATGATATAAGAGTATATCTATACCTAAAATGATTTTGGACGATCTCTTAATGCATTGTCTAAAAATCCGTTGTTTGTTAAACTTTGTGAGGATCAAACATTTTACTTCCTTTAAAATATTCAACACATACACTATTTGACATGTCACGCCTGTTCTCCATGGCAAACTCAGGTTAAACAGGTTATCATGTTAAACTGCTAGTGCATGAGGACATCTATGCTTTATACAACATTAGGACAAGATAGTTTCTGGCAAACATGGTGCAAGAAAAGCGACTGAAGCACACAAAGGAGCTGGTCAACAAGTTGAAACACTCATTGGAACCAGACATGCTGTGGTTTTTCTGGAATTAAAAAAAACACTGTAGAGACTAGAAGATCAAATCCCAGAAGATCATCTCCCAGAATAACAGACAACTTGCTGTCTCACCCAAAGATGTACCCAAAGTAAAAGGTAACTTTGTTTTGCTAATTTATCCATTTTTTTTTTTTTAGATTTGGGTTAAATAGTCAGACTTAGTAGCCACAAATTTATCAGACACCCTATTCTCAAATAGTAAAAAAAACAAAAAAACTGTTAACCAAACAGACTATACACTCCACATGTATCTTAGTAGAAACAAAAAGACACTAGATTCCCATTCGCATTTGCATATGAACAAAAAACAAGATGGATTTTAAAGCTAAACACACACAAAACAATTCTGAACTCAAATATTTGAATTTTTAACATGTATAGGCTATTTATTTTAGAGGTGGCAAACTTAAAATTGACAACTTTATTTTCTTTAATCGTAGATTTAACAACTATCAGTTATTTTGAGTTCAATTTTGGTTTGGCAGTTCATCATGTGGTTTCAGCAGGGTGGAGCTACATGCCACACAGTGCATGAAATGATCAATTTACTGAGAGAAATATTTGATGAACGAATAATTTCACGAAATAGATCTGTAAACTGGTTGTCTCATTGGTGCGATTTAACCCCATTAGATTATTTTCTTCGGGAATATGTAAAGTCCCATATTTACACTAATAAACTAGACATAATAGACCACTTGGAGGGCAATATTTGACGAATTATTGCCGAAACACAGCCTAATTTAATGCATAGAATTGTGAAAATTTGACCTCTAGATATGTCAAATATGCGCAACTCGTGGGGTCATATGCCTCAAATTGTATTTTAATTATAAATGCCAAAAATTAATCTTTGGAATGAACCATATATTTGTATAATAAAATTTTTTTTTTTCTGTGATTTATTTTGATTTAAAGTTCACCACCTTTAAAAAACACTTTTTATAAGTTGCTTTTAAACTGAGAAGAATTTCGTTTTGGAATATTTTCTTGGCTGAAGAAAACATTTGCTCTTAATGATAATTCACAAAACGATAAATGCACACATGTTGACTTGAAAAGATGATGACGATTTTCTTTGCCATTCGATGAAGAGCTATTGTATATACCGACTTCTACATTGAGACAAATGAATAGTTTTATAGTCATTGAATTTACATTTTTTCTATAAAGAGCAGAGGGCTGCTCGAAATATTAAGATTCAAAATTATAATAACACCTATAATTTTTTGTTTTCATATTTTCTATAATTTATTTGTCAAATCTGAGGAAACACACTTCTTTAAATTATGTCAAAAGTATATGTAGATTTATCTGTATATATATATAAAGTGGGGAAAATAAGTGTTGGACACATCCCATTATTCTTTATTTAACACATTTTTTATGCAGCGAATGACACAAAAATTTAACGAGAAATAGTTACTAATTTAACAATAACAAATAACTTTAGAAATTGGAACCTTTTAATGCATAACAAGAATTATATAATAAAAACGAGAATAGCCGGAAAAAAAGTATTGGACACATTGTTTTAAATTACATTTTATAATTATTTTGTATAAATAATGCTGGAAATTGTTATTTGCATTTTAATTTTTTTGACACTATTATACATTTTAGAATTGATTAAGATTGTCGGACTGACTTCCTCATCTTGGTTGTTATTGTCACAACGTTTCGGCCGTTTTGCCCTCCGACCTTCGTCAGGTGAACGGTTTGTTAGGAGTCTTGAACCCAACCCTTTATTATCATTACGGGGGTACCGTGTTCGGACTCCAGCTAGGCTTTGGGACATAGTTGCTGATTCTCTGTTTTTCAATGTTACTTTTTCACTGCCTTCGTTCAGGATTGAACTCAGCACCTTTGGGTAACTGTAAACTTTGATACAACGTCTAGAACCAATCTCAATCAATGAAAACAACTCATCTCAAAAATACAGACAATTACTACATTTTAGAAGTTTCTCGATTGTTGTAGACCATACTCTACGTCGTTGGAAAGTATTGGAACATGTTAGTCACCAGTAAGCCATCACGCGTGAAGGTTCTCAGAATGAGTAAACGTAAAGAACTCTCTTAAGCCGTCTGTGATAAGATTATTGCTGAGCACAAGAATGGAATTGGTTATCGGTGTATATATGCTCAATTCAAAATCCCTGTAAGCACCATAGGGAACTTTATTAGAAAATGGAAGGTGCATGACTCAACCCTGAAATGTCTGCGCACTGGAGATCCTCGCAAGATGTCGGATCGAGCAGTGAGAAAGATTGTACGAAAAGTTCAGCAGCAACTGAGAACCGCACGAGGTGAACTTCAGAAAGATTTGGAAGAAGCAGGGATAGTAGTAACAAAACCAACGATTAGTAATGTACTCCGACGCAATGGTCTTAAATCGCGTACACCTCGAAAGACACCATTACTAAAAAAATGTCATGTTAATGCTCGTCTGGAGTTTGCAAGAGACCACTTATTGAAAACAGATGATTACTGGAAGAATATGATCTGGTTCGATGAGACGAAAGTGGAACTTTTCGGCATTAACTCTGTACGTCGAGTATTGAGAAGAGATGGCACAGCGCACGATCCCAAGAACACCCTCCCCACTGTAAAGTTTGGTGGTGAAAATGTCATGCTCTGGGGATGCTTCTCTTCAAATGGTACTGGACCACTTCATATTATAGATGGAAAGATGAATGCAGCTAAATATCGGGAAATTCTTGAAAATAATCTCTGGCCTGCTTCCAATGTGTTAGGTATGCGACAGGGATGGATCTTTCAACAAGATAATTATCTCAAACATACTGCTAAAATAACCTCCAATTGGTTCGTACAGAACAAAATAGATGTTCTTAAGTGGCCCAGTCAGTCCCCAGACTTAAATCCTATAGAAAATCTATGGAGAGAGCTCAATCATGGTCCACCAGTGAGATCCACATATTCAGGATTTGAAGAAAGTATGTGTTGAAGAGTAGGCCAAAACATCGTCTGAACGTTGTCACAAATTAGTTTCGTCGTATAGAAAATGTCTCGAAGCTGTAATAGCCAATAAGGGGTTTTCAACTAAATATTAGATGAAATTGTGTAAGTGTGTCCAATACTTTTTTTCCGGCTATTCTCGTTTTTATTATATAATTTTTGTTATGCATTAAAAGGTTCCAATTTCTAAAGTTATTTGTTATTGTTAAATTAGTAACTATTTCTTGTTAAATTTTCACATCATTCGCTGCATAAAAAATGTGTTAAATAAAGAATAATGGGGTGTGTCCAACACTTATTTTCCCCACTGTATATATATATATATATATATATATATATATATATATATGTATATATATATATATATAACATGTGACCCATTAGGTCACTCGTTGAGCTCAGGTTAGATTGCTTGAATCATGAGAAATGCAACTGTCAATAAACTAATCAACTCCTCAGACGATGACATCCAAGGACCAAACCTAACTATATCTTATTAAGACAAAAGAGTCATGCCCTTTGTAAACCAGACCGAGAATGTGCCAAAAATTCCCCTGACCATAGAAAAAGAAGAACCACCCCTAAAAACGATTATCTCCAACAGCAGCAAGATGTGACACGAGGACAGTTTAATGTGGAGCGAAACCAGCTCCCCTGGAAAAAAAACAAAAATAGTCATGAATGTAGGATCCCTTGTAATTCGACAAGCAATAAACTACCACTTCATCCTTAAGGATGACCTACTCGGTTCAAATCGATTCATGTTGCAACATTTTTTTTTATCAATAAGGAAGGAGTAGCATAAAAGGAAGCGATAAACTTTTTGGGGCCATGGCATTTCGAATCTAAATGCTACTCATCAGAGAGAAGAAAGGCCACCGTTATACAAAATATAAATAAAAGCTGGATTAAGAACATTTAGATTAGAAATGAAGAATATATATATTTAAAAAAATATGTATAAAAAATAAAAGATATCTATAAAAAAAAAAAAAGTATGTAAGCATACGTAAATAGGAGGATAAATAAATAAAAAAATGAAAAAGAAATATATAAGTAAATAATAGTAGGAAAAATAATAAGAATCACTAAAAAAAATCATGGGATCACTAGAAAAGAACAGAAAAGAAAAAAGGACAGAAAAGAAAAGAACAGAAAAGAAAAAAGGACAGAAAAGAAAAGAAAAGAAAAGAAAAAAGGACAGAAAAGAAAAGAAAAAAGAAAAAGTAAAAAAAAAAATAGGAACGGAGAAAGAGAAAAAAGCAGATAAGAAATACAAAAATACGTATAAAAGGGGAAATAATTATATGTATAATAAGAAGTAAAGAAAAAAACTAATTTAGTGATTTTGCCGAGTCAGAGACCCATAACAGTATCAAAGCTATCCGGGGTATCCTACGTTTATTAACAAAAGTGAGGAGAGATTTTCTGGCAAGCAGTATAAGTTTAATTTCTATGTTAATAAGAACAAAATTATTTTTTATCTAAAATTAAGGCCTTATTAATTAGGATGGGAGAAATAGACTGATAATAGTTATCTATATCGAAGGCAATAAAGTTTAAATGGGATTTATGTTTAAAATTTAAAAAAACAGTTGATTATATTATGTGATGATTGCCAGAGAGGGAAACAAAATTTATTTTCTAAGCTAGGGATGATTCTATTAAAAAAATTTTTGTTAATTTTACCTTAATCAAATTTAGAGGGACAAATTCATCTAAACCACGGGTTGTTAAGACAAATTTTTCTTATGGTCTTTGAGAGTAAATCTTAGATGAGGAGGAACTGAAATCTCTGTATATTTAACTATGTTCAAAGATTCCAATAAAAATTTTTGCTTCATTTTTTATATGATTAATAAAGTGAGGAAGAGCAATTTTATAAGATTTGTTAAGTTCTTTGTAAATTAGGGATTTATAGGTAAGATAATCTGAATTATAATAGTTAATAGCTTTGTTAGCAGGTTTAATTATTTCTGGTAAAGTATTTATTCTTTTTTATTAAAGCCACTTGATGCAAAGAGCTAAAAACCAAACTACTTCAAGGTAAATAAATAAATAAATAGCCAACAATAAGTGTTAGATGGATAGATTCAGACCCAAAAAGCATCTATCTTTCCCCCTGTGGTTTGAGTTGTCCTCCTTTGCAAATTGGCTGTTTGGAGAAATGAAAAACTAGATGGCTCTGTGTGGTTTGAGTGTCCCCCTTTGAAAATTGGCTGTTTGGAGAAATGGAAAACTAGATGGCTCTGGTTGATAGTCAATTTGCATAAGTGGAGAAATGGGCAGCATATAAACGGTACTTTTTTTTTTTAAGCAGGTGTGAAGAGCGCAGAGAGTGAAACGACGGCTGGAAGAAGTGACGGCGAATTCTTTTTTTGTGACGGTGAATTATTTTTGGACGTTGAAGAGCTCGACCTTTTGGAAGGAACAGCTGTGTCTTATATATTTTTTTTAATTTTCTTTTTTTTCTACTTCACTACAAGCTATTTCGGCGGAAACTATGGAAGCAAAGAGGATCAGCAGTGAAATGCTTAAGACGTTCTCCGGAGAGGGAGATGTTATAACCTGGCTGACCAAGGTTAAACTTGTCGCTAAGTTGCGGGACATCGTGGATGTAGCCAGCTTGATACCGCTGTATCTTGATGGTGATGCTCTGGCCCTATATCTGGAGATGTGGGAGGAGGATCGACTGTCTGTTGACGCCATTAAGGAAAAGTTGAAGGAAGCATTTACCGAAGGACCGTTTGTGGCATATGGCAAACTAAGCCATATGGTGTGGATCGGAGAGCCTGTCGATGTTTACACCAACAATATCAGGAGGTTGACAGGACTAGCAGGATTCAATGGAGGAGGCCGTCGACAGATGGTTAAGATGGCCTTTATCAATGGCTTCCCGGACCATATTTCCATAGCTCTGCAGCAACTGTCCGGTGTAAATACTATGGAGGTGGTGGAGTTGATTACACAGGCTAGGGTGCTGGCCAGGAAAAAAGAGAGTGAGCAGGGAATCGTAGCTGTCGGTCAACGAAGCAAACTGCAGCAGGAAATTGTGAAGGACGAAAAGCAGAGAGGACTGTGGCAGAGACCCAGGTTCTTTGGCAGATGCTACCGATGCCAAGGCCCCCATATGGCGAGGGAGTGCAGGGAGCCAAAGCCAGAAGTCACGTGTTACCGCTGTGGGGAAGTCGGCCACATCAGCAGATTCTGTCCCCAGAAACGAACAGGGGAAAGCCACTGCGCCGGTGGCTACCCCACTTATTCGATGAAGGCGCTTCAGGGTATGTCATCACAAGTAGAGGTGACCCTAAATGGACGAAGTGCAACAGCCCTTGTCGACACGGGCTGTACATCAACAATTGTCATCAAAGACATGGTTGACACATGCAATGGAACCAGCAGCATTACGGCAGTTGACGGCAGAGAGGTGAAGTGCAATGGCACAAGTATCATTCGGTTGATGGTACGTGGGATGTCACTAACAATCCAGGCGATTGTTATTAACAAAATTGTCACGGGTGTCGATGTGGTGCTAGGGATGGACGCAATTGCTCGACTAGGGAGCGTTACAGTATATAGGAACTCCGTGAGATTTGGAAGACATCAAAGGGCTGCAGGTGTGCAATTCGAAAAAGGTGTCACAGGAACGGCCGGGTTAGACAAAAGTTGAACGATAGAGGACCAAGATTTCTCTACACACTTTGATGGTGAGAAATGGACAGTCAAGTGGGCATGGAAGGGAGAACCTCCCATACTGAACAACAGAGTGGAATGCTCCGAGCATATGTTGCGTGTCACACGGGAGGCGATGTGATGGACATGTGCGGAGAGACCATGCGAGAATGGAGGCAGATTCAGAAGGCTGCGACGATTGTGGATTTAAAATCTGCATACCTACAGATCCACATTTCACAGGAATTCTGGAAATACCAGCTGGTCAGATACAAGGGCCGAACGTACTGCCTGACTAGGTTGGGTTTTGGCCTGAATTCTGCACCAAAAATCATGGCAGCGATCCTCAAAACGGTGCTAACCAAGGAGGACGCAGTCAGAAGAGCCACCAGTTCTTACATTGATGATATTTTGGTGGATGAGACGGTAACAACTGCGGAGGACATAGTAAAACACCTCAACAGCTTTGGGCTAATTGCAAAACGCACGGAATCGTTGGAGGGGGGAGCTGTGTTAGGGCTCCAACTAAGAAAGGACCAGATAGGACGGTTAGTGTTCCGGAGGGGAAATGAGATCCCGGAGGTGTCGGAAAAATTGAGCAGGCGACAACTCTTCTCAATATGCAGAAGACTGGTGCAGGATGGCTATGGACTGCATGTAGTTATATCAAAAGGCTAGCTAGTGGAGCGAAGTGGGAGGATGGAGTTGATAAAGAGACTGTGGACATTATGAGAGAGATTATTGAAGAGGTGAAGAGGGAGGATCCAGTGAGAGGTGTTTGGCATGTACCCAACAGTGCAGAAGGTGTTGTGTGGTGTGATGCAAGCTGTATAGCAGTGGGGGTCACCTTGGAGATAGGTGGTGTTACTGCAGAAGATGCTGCTTGGTTGCGAAAGAAGGACGACGTGGCTCACATAAATGTGGCGGAACTGGATGCGGTTATGAAGGGCATCAACTTAGCCTTGAAATGAGGGCTACAGAATGTTGAGGTGAGGACCAACTCAGCCACTGTGTTCTCTTGGATCCAGTCCGAAGCTACAGGAGAAAGGAGGGTGAAGACGAAAGGCGCTGCCGAGATGCTAGTAAAGCATCGATTGATGATGTTAAGGGAGCTGATTAGGGAATTTGATCTTCAACTTAGGGTCACTATCATTCCTTCAGCGAAGAACAGAGCAGATGTGATGACGAGGGTGCGGAAGACCTGGCTAAAGGCGCCGAAGGAGGCGGCTGTTGCAATATGTTGTTTGAATGAAGACACTCTGAAGGATTTGCATGACATGCACCATTTTGGAGTGGATAGAACCTTGTTCTTGGCCAGGAAGGTGGACCCCAGAATCACAAAGGAGGCCGTTAGGACAGTGGTTGAGAGATGCAGCCGGTGTCAATCAATCGACCCTGTGCCGAGTAGACACAAAGCTGGTGAGGTTCAGGTGGCAGAGAACTCGAGCAGGTTGGCGATAGACGTAACGCACTATCGACAGAGGCCGTATCTGTCAATGGTCGACTGTGGACCAGGAAGAGTAGCAATTTGGAGGGAAATCAAGGCGAAAAATGCAGGTGAAATTGCAAAGGTCTTGGAAGAGGTGTTTTTGGAGAGGGGTCCAGTGACGGAAGTGCTAATGGACAATGGAACTGCCTTTCGCTCAGCTGCCATGGAGAATGTGTTGGATAAGTGGGGAGTGCGGCGCTATTTCAGGGCTGCATATAGACCAGGCGGAAACGGAATTGTGGAGCGGCATCACAGGACCATTAAGGCTATAGCTGAAAGGGGCCAGATTTCGCCGCCAGAAGCTGTCTTCTGGTATAATATGGCTCCAAAGTCAGGGCAAAAAGTGGAGTCAGTGCCGCAGAGGGCAGTCTTCAAGTACAAGTGGCGGCATACCCGAACTGCACAGGTACCCGCGGAGGAAGGTGAGAAGCAAGCGACTGTGTGAGTGGGAGAGGAAGTGTGGATCAAACCGCCTGATGCTCGCTGTACCACACGCTGGGGGAGGCATTGTGACAAGTGTCCAGTCCCCGAACAATGTATCTATCGACGGCATCCCTCGACACATCCTTGATGTGCGGCCGGTAGTGATGTCATCAGAGGAAGGCAGCGACGTCGAGCCAAGTAGCGACGTTCACGAAGAGGCTCCGCGGAGATCGCAGCGAGAGAGACGGCCGCCATGTTGGTCGAGCGACTACGTGATGGGTTGGCATGTGATGATCGTGTAGATCAAGGGGACGTGTGGTTTGAGTTGTCTCCCTTTGCAAATTGGCTGTTTGGAGAAATGAAAAACTAGATGGCTCTGGTTGATAGTCAATTTGCATAAGTGGAGAAATGGGCAGCATATAAACGGTACTTTTTTTTTTTAAGCAGGTGTGAAGAGCGCAGAGAGTGAAACGACGGCTGGAAGAAGTGACGGCGAATTCTTTTTTGTGACGGTGAATTATTTTTGGACATTGAAGAGCTGGACCTTTTGGAAGGAACAACTGTGTCTTATATATTTTTTTTAATTTTCTTTTTTTTCTACTTCACTACACCCCCTTTGTCAAAAACATCATTTATAGAATGCGAGGACAAAAGAACAAAATAAGAGAAGCGAGACTTACACAGTTGCCAAAAGTAAACCCAAATTTGATTTCTAAAAGTTTAATAAACTTCTCCAAGAAGAAGAAGATAGAAAGAAAGAAAGAAAGAAAGAAGGTGGTTTCCTAACTGCTTCGACCATTCTGGGACTGAATAGGAGTCTGTCAATACTCAGAACTATAAGAATGGAGATCTTCTGGGTGCGCATTCTTTACAAGTACCTAACTTAATGTGCAAACCATTTCTATATAGATAGAATCTGTTTAATATTTGAAAATATTAAGAACTAACTTGGAGTATAAAAACTGTAGTGTTTATGTAGAATTAAACTATTTTCAAAACAAAAAGATAGAAAAAATTAAAAAAAAACAACTTTATGATGTACGTACCTGTCATTGGATGAAGATGTCATATTCCAAAAATCATCTTAGTTGATCAAGTAGTTTTGGGGTTTGTTTTTTTTTTTCGTTAACTAAGAAAATCAATGAAGCGAGAGGTTTATTTTGAACCGCCATGTTTATAAATAAAAGGGGATAACTCAATTTGAACTATAGAGATCAAATGTGAGGAATTACACAAATTAAATCGTGTCTCCCCATTGGTTGATTTGTACAATACATTGTTTTAAAGCAGCCATTCTTATTGGTTGAATTCAAATATCAACCTGCGTGAGTTGCAGGCCCTTTCAACTGAAAATCAGTTCCATAAAAAAATGTTGTAGACTTTTTTAAGATCATTATATTTTTCTTATCTAATTTAAAGGCCTTTGAAATCCAAATTGTCATGGCATCTTTGAGACAATTTATCCTAATAAGTTAGGTATTTCTTTCTTGACATAATATCGTCTTTTCAGTCAACAAAGATTGTTGATTTTTGGTTAATTACAACCTTATTGAATGCACCAAATTGCCAATTGATCGTTGTATTAAAAGAACAGCACTTCATGCCAAGGACAATTATTAATCTTCATAGAAGATTCTTCAACTACCAGTTCATCAAGTAGTCAACTACTAGGCTTAGCAGATCTGCAAAAGTACGTAACATATTTTGCAAGAAAAGAAAACGACCTGTAACTAAACCATCAGGTAAATGCACTTTTCAATTTGTTGTGTTTTAAATTTCGCCCTCAACCCAAATTCGTCCTCTGCCAAAGTTTGTCCTTTGCCAAAGTTCTAAGCTATGTGAGAATAAATTTGGAACACAAGATCAGCTTTATAATGACTAATTTCTTATTAAAATCGCTAAAATCGTTAAAAAAAAAAGGTGCTTGTAAAGATATAGTCAATAAATCGATTTTTAAATATGTCGTTTTAAGCAAAAACAAGTCCTTACTTAATTGTCATACTGAAAACAGTAACATATCTAAAAATTACGAAAATTGAACAACTGCTATTGTGTTTTTAGTAAAAAAAAAAAAAAGAAAAAAAAAGCCCATCACTATGATCTTTGAAAAAGTCTGTCATTAAAGTATCAAAAAGAGAGATAAGTATGTTCCCTGTATTCGCAATTTCGTAATCTCCAAACATCTAAGGAAAATACACTTTCCCCTAATTTTCCGTAAAAATTACTTTTAACTATAAGTAATTTTCTACTCAATGAATTTTCATCATTTTTGGATTTATTACTATTTTCGACATGAAAATTAAGTACTGATGTTTTTGCTTAAAAGGACATACTAAAAAAATTAATCTGTCGACTCTATCTTAACAAGCAAAGCACCAAACATTCTTTATATATAAAAATATTTTAGCAATATAAGTGATTTTTGGAATATGACATCTTCATTCCGTGATGAGTACGTACACAATAAAGATTTTTCTGCAATTTAGTTTTATATATATATATATATATATATATATATATATATATATATATATATATATATATATATAAAACTATATATATATATATATATATATATATATATATATATATATATATATATATATATATATATATATATATAACTAAATTGCAGAAAAATCTTTATTGTGTAACGTACTCATACTCATCACGGAATGAAGATATATATTTGATTAATATGCTTTAGCATCAAAACATTTATCTAAATCCCTTCAGTTATCTTCAAAATAATAATTTTTAGATAGTTGTCTTTATTCACGTTTATGTCTGCACTGTCCTCCCATAGAAAAAATCTGCTCCCGTGTATTTATTTTCTTTAACATTGAAAACGGGCTAGTTTTTTCTTCTTTTCTTTTTTTATTTACGTAATCACCACATAGGTCAGCTGGAACATGTGCTTCTTCGCGCTCAAGGTGTTGTGATCTGAAGAACGCGGGTGGAAAAGGCACGAGGAGAAAGCACCGCGACGAGGTAAAGAAAAGAGATGATTATTCAATTCAATACGTGTTCATTTTTAATACACATTTCTTCTATTTTATGGTGAAATATTGATTGGATTTCTGTTCTTGTATTGTATGCAACGTCTTTATAAAGTGTGGGTGTGAGGTATATTTCATTTTTAGGAATACGCTTTCATTACAGATTTGTTTTCTTTTTAAGAATGACTTAACCTAAAGATTTTAACGAGACGGAAGTAAAATAAATAAATACACGATTTAAAAAATGCTGCTTGTGCATTTTAACATCACCGTGCACATTTAGAAATCCATTCTTAACATGTGGAAGGGAGGATCTTCTCTTGCGATGAACGGAACTCTTCTAAAATGAAAAAAAAAATGTGTACTTGTGCAGTTTACGAACCGTGCTATTCAATTTTTACGGTATTTTTTGTTTATTAAATTGTTAGGTGAAAGTACAGAAGAAAGGCTATCTAAATAATGTTATTTCAGCACGGTCCGTAAACTGCACAAGTACCAAAAATATTTAAATGCGCAAATATTATATATATATATATATATATATATATATATATATATATATATATATATATATATATATATATATATATATATTCAATAATTCAACATCCTGGGTGTATATTAGTAGTAGTAGTAGTACTACTACTACTCTTCATTTATTCTGTCCTCGGTCAATGAAGGAGAAATTTTTGTGCTTGTTAAGATAGAGTCGATAGATCGATATTTTAAATATGTCGTTTTAAGCAAAACAATATTATGTATTTAATTGTCATGTCGAAAATAGTAGTATGTCCCAAAATTACAAAAATTTATCGAGTAGAACATTAACAACTGCGATTTTGTTTTTAGTAAAAAAATATATAAGCTACAAATATTGCACACCATGAACATGTAATTCAACATTTGCGTTCCGAGTTATGTCCCCTGTGTTTGAACTCCTCACCGTTTACTTTAGGGATCTTTTGAACGGCGGGTGTCACCAACTTGTAGTGGTAACTGGTACTCAGGTTTCATAAGATCGCTTTTTCCACCACAAATAAAATAAAATAAAACTTGTGAAATAAACGGTGTTTACTGTTTATTTACACAAAAATAACAATTAACAAACGAATCATTTTTTTTTTTTTTTTTTTTGCCTAGAAGGTGTCTAGATAGACAGTTCTTGCAAATGTGAAAGTTATTGAGACTGTTCGTCTTTTTGACAAGAAAAAGCAGGGAGTGTCCTTTGTTTTCTCAGCGAGAAAACAGGCTTAATTTTTGTGTGTGCTAGGAGAAATAAAGAAGGTAAATATCCTTGCGTGCGGCTGAATATCTGTATTATTTGCTGTGCGTGCGTGTGGATAAGCGCTTCTCTCTGTGTGTGCATGCATGTGGATAATCATGTTTTGTCATGCTGGCGGAAAAATACGTAGCAACGAAGTCGTTCACGTGAATAGAGAAGTGAGTGAAAAGCGGTGAGCAAAGAGTGAGGAATGCTGAGTGCGAAGCGCCGAGTGAGTGAATTCGTTTAAGTATTTGTCGATCGGTTCCCAGGTGATGTGAGAAAAAGGTTTTAAAAATTAAATCTTTCTCTGGGCGTTGATTGGCCGATAAGTGCATTCTTTTGTCACATGGTATGCTTTCAACTACGTCCGCCGAACAAAATGTATTTTAAGTTTTGTTCCCCGCAAAATTTGCGTGGGCGTATGTTTTTTTGATTTTTGCGCCTCTGAAATTTATCTTTTTGTGTGTGTGTGTGTGTGTGTGTGTGTGTGTGTGTGTGTGTGTGTGCGTAATTATGTTTTTATTTATTTATATGTTATTTTTAGAACAAGAAGTAAATGCATTTTTTTAGGTGTGTTTAACCACACACATCTAAGAAAAATGCAATTTTACCCAATTTTCTGTAAAAACCTTTTTCTGCATAACCTTTTTTCGATATTTTCGTTTTTTAATGTCTTGATTAAACTACAAGTACCCAATTTTCTGTAAAAATTACTTTCAACTATAAATAACTTTCTACTCAGATTTTCGTAACTTTTTGGATATATCACTATTTTCGACAGGACAATAAGTACATAATGTTTTTTGTTTAAAACGACATGTCTCGCTTTTTTGTTTGTTTGTTTTTTAAGGAGTTGGATTTTTTCTCATATTAAAACGGACTTTGTGTCTAATTCTTTCCCCGTGGTGAGGCGGGTAAATAAATAGGAACTTCCTGTCTTTTGATCATCAAAGTGCTCTATCTGTTTTGTTTTGTTTTTTTCTGAAAGTAATTCTTTCTCATCTTGGGAAGATAAATATCCCCAAAATAATAAATTAATAAATGCCCTTATGTTTAAACAAAAGAAAAAAACAGCAACGAACCACTTATATTTATCTGGCGTTCAGAGAAACGTATCTATTTCAAAATAATTACATGTTTACAATAATATTTTGGTGCTTTTTCTTTGTTAGTTATTAGAAGCACCCATTTTTAATGGGGTCTTTTAAAAATTGGTTGTAGTTTTTCCTTATTTTATTATTCCTATATGGTACTTGTTTAGTTTAATCAAGACATTCAAAAATGAAAATATTAAAAAAAAAAGTTATATTGTACGTACCCGTTATGGATTGAAGTTCTCCGGAAAAAAAAATTTCACTTAATTTGATCAAGTAGTTTTTTGTTTTTTTTTTACAGTGGAAAAACAATTTGTTATGACACTGAGGAAAAGGTAGCCATGTTTCGGTTTTTAGACCACAAGGAAGGAAGAAAAGCTATTATTTAACACAGAGAGGGGGTGTCAGGGCTTTAGACTGAGTTATCGCCCTGTAACGTCCCCCCCCTCTCCTTTCCTGGTGGTCTAAAAATTCAAACATGGCTATCTTCAGCTCGCTGTCATAAAAAATTGTTTTTCTGCTGTAAAAAAAAAAAAAAGAAAGCTACTTCATCAAATTAAGTGAATTTTTTTTTATTCAGAGAACTTCATTTCAAAACGGGTCGTAAGATATTTTATCTCACTTGTTTTTGCTCCAAGACAGTGGCAAAAAATTAACATAAAAATTACAACAAAGCATACCTCTAAAATGCGATCAAATTTTATTCGTTCTTCGTTGCAAAAGGGAAATGCCCGATTTGCCTCTGAATAAAGCTGGTAAGAACCTCGAAAGGTAATAGTTCTTTTATCTTCATCAGGAACTGGTATCCGGGCACAGCACTGTTAAAAGATTGGATTAATTACAGCTGTTTGAAGGGGTTGGTATGATGCCTTCTGATGAAAGGATTCGATTCTCGACTTGAGTCGACATTACAGAAGTTCATAATGTTCATTTGAAGGAAAAGTGACAGGTCAATAATTCTAACCTTTAAAATGTCTCTGGAAGACATATATAATAATAACTTAGCCTAATCATTTAAGCTTAGAAATAAAGTCTCAAGTAGACGAAGGATAGAGGCGCCCAAATGCCTTATATCCATAGAAAGTTGAGTTCTATGTTCCTTCTTGTTCGGCTGCATGTCTGGAACTGCCTGAAAAAGAAAAGGTAATCAAAAAAAGTCCACCCAGCTCATCACTGGCGGTTAAAAACATCGGCCAATTTGATTGAGTGTGTGGTCAAATATGCCAATAAGGGGCTTGCTTATAATTGTAGAATTTCTCACAGGCTACGTACAATATAACTTTTTTCAATATTTTTTTTAATGTCTTGATTAAACTGTACAAGTACCTCATCTATATATTAATACCGTAGTAACTTTAATGTACATATGCGTGTTACAGTTTCCAGATTATAAATTATTTGATTTGGAGATCGTAGTTATTAAAAAGGATAGAAGGTGCTAACATACTACGAACATTAAATTAATAATATTAATAAAATATTAATATTAAGTTTAATATCAATAAAATTAATGTATATTTTTCTTTTTTTTTTACATGGGCCCCACCACTTATCAAGGCCCGGAAGCCACTCGGGGATAAGGGTTATTTTGTGTACAATAATCAATGGGATAATATCGTAGTAATAGTTGGTATTGGAGATTTGATAAAGTGTCTTACTTAAGGGGGCGATTAATCAGGAATTTGTTTATGTTGGACTTGAAGACATCCAAGTTGTAGTCAGGTGGGAAACAGGTAAACGGAAGAGAATTCCACAGGTGTGCACTTCTCAGAAAAAAGCCATGTTCATGGAATCTATGTTTTGATTTAGGCACAGATAAAGAGTGGGGGAAATTACTGACAGTGGTTTTAGCTAGACGAGTGTTTATCATGAAAGATTGGCAAGGGGGAACCAGAGATTGGAGCTCGGATGAGCACTTGCCATGGAAATAACAATAAAACAAAGATAGGCTCACAACATCTCTTCTGTGGGAGAGAGGTTGTAGGAAAGAGAAGAGAGCATCCCCCACTAAGCCAGACTTTAAGTCTATTTTGTACTTTGTCAAGGCAGGATAGGCTGTTTTTTGAAGTTCCAGCCCAGATGTGGCAGCAGTACGTCTATTTTGTACTTTGTCAAGGCAGGATAGGCTGTTTTTTGAAGTTCCAGCCCAGATGTGGCAGCAGTACGCCATCTTTGGACGTACTTGGCTTTTATAGAGATAGAGAATTGCATCAGTAGTGAGATATCTTCTGAAGCGGTAGAAGGACCCCACCATTTTCCCAGCGGCCCGAGCAACAGACTTGATATACGTGTTCCATTTCAGATCAGGAGTAAACGTCAAAATCTATATACTAATTTAATGTTCATAGTATGTTATTACCAATTGCTCAAAACAACAAGGTACTACAGCTGACTGGGAAGCCATCAGAGAACACATCAGAGATGCTCCATGGACCGATATCTTCTTTCTTCCTGCTGAACAGTGTGTCAATGAGAAAACTGAATGGTGCAAAGCGGGCATTGAAGCACATGTTCCCACACAAAAGTATTATAGCAAGCCCCACTCACCTCCATGGTTCACTACAGATTGTGCAGCTGCCATTGCATAAAGATAGCATGCATTCTGCCAGTTTGTACATCATAAGTCAAATACAAATAGGCAAAAATTTGTAGATTCTATGTTAAAATAATCAGGGAACACATAGAATCGCAAAAGGTAGGAACTCGTGATTTCTGGAAAATCTGTAATAGTGTAGTGAATAAAAGGGAATCGGTAATTCCTCCACTATCCAACAACCAGAAGGTTGCATGCATGTTAATGGAGAAGGCAGAACTGCTTGCCCGGCAATTCACTTCCAACTTCACCTTAGAGCCAACAAGTAACTCCCTCCAAATTTTCCTATGCGGATTGAAGCCCCATTAGATGATGTAAAAATCACCTCTTCTCACGTCCAAGATATCATAAAAAACTTGGACACCTCCAAGGTGTGTGGGCTTGATCTCATTCCTGCTATACTAATTAAGAAATGCTCAGCTGAGCTAGCCCCCGTACTTTCCATACTCTATAATAAATGCCTTGTTTCCCTAATAGCTAAAAGATGGCATCTGTGGTACAAGCATACAAGAATTCTGGTGAAAAAACTAACCCTCTCAATTATCGCCCTATTAGTCTCCTCCCCCTCTTTACTAAAATCTTTGAGATTTTAATTAATCAAGCACTAGTCAACCACCTCACAAAAGAAAATCTTCTCTCTAATAAACAGTATGAATTTAGGTAATGTTGTTCTACTGCAGATATTTTGACAGTCATCTCTGAACGCATTTGCCATGTACTGGATAAGGCAGGCAAAACCAGGGCTATAGCCCTTGATATATCCAAGGCCTTTAACAAAGTCTAGCATGAAGGGCTACTAATGAAAATTAGATTGTACGGTATAACTGGGTGTATACTAAGTATAATTAGATTCTTTGTAGACAATAGAACCATCCAGGTTGTCATTAATTGGCATACATCCAAGCAGCATAACAGTAATGTCAGAATGCCTCAGAGGTCGATCCTTGGCCCACTATTATTCCTGATATTCATAAACGACCTTCTTGATAATATTGTATCTGAGATGGGTATATTTGCTGCTGTATTTGTATATTTACTTGATACAACATTCTATAACCTGCATGAAAGAAGAACAAATGTACACGAATCTAAGACAATCACAGAATCATTAGAAAATGACCTCCGGTCTGTAGTGGAATGGGGCCACAAATGGATAGTAACATTTAATGCTAGTAAGACTAAGTTGCTCTCCTTTATCAATTACAAGACGTCTCTCCAACCACCTATATCCGTGACAAATAACACCCTATCTGAGAATTGTTCCTTTAAACTCCTCAGCCTAACATTTGCGGGCAATATGAACTGGAACTAATACATTGAGGGCATTGCAAAGGCTGCTGCAAAGAAGGTGGGTTCTCTCTATAGAGCTAGAAGACTACTCACACCTGAGAGTATCCTGTACCTCTACAAGGCCACCATTCACCCATGCAGGGAGTATTGTTGTCACATCTCGGATGGTGCATCTACCACTAGCCTCGGCTAGGGTTCAAAAAAGACCCCTGTCCCATCACCACAATGTTGCATCTCTGTGCCTGTTTTGCAAATATTTTAATGGAATGTGCTCTGATGAACTCGTTGCACTTGTGCTGCCTCGACATACATATCCCCGAGAAACTCACTTCGCAATAAATCTCACCGCTTCACTATTGAGGTCTCTAAATGCCAGAAAGCTTTCTATTCTAATAGTTTCTTCCCTCAAACAGCTAGACTTTGAAATTCCCTTCCTGCTATCTGCTTTCCTGGCTGTACTGATATGCAGACGTTTAAATGTAACGTGAACCAACATCTTGTTAATCTTTTCTAGGACTGGTCCCAAATAGTAGCCCCCTACGTTCAAGTGGCGATATGCCTTGTTAAGGGTGAACGTGAGTAAAAAAAAAAAAAAAGAAAAGAAAAACCCAGAACCAGAAATGAAAAATGTATCAAAGTTATATTATTCTTTTATTTACTATTTTAGTGCTGTGTTATTTATTTCAATTTATTTTCACTTCCTAGTTTATTTATTTATTTATTTATTATTATTGGAAAGGGGGGAGGGGCAGTGAGTTCTATTTTTTTTTTTTTTTAAATAAAACTATGCACTTATATTACTATGCTGAAATAATGTTATTAATTAGAACCCCATTCTTATCATGGGGAGGGGTTAACCTAACAATTTAATAAGAAACTAGCCTGGGTGCCCGGCGTTGTCCGGGTGTTTGGAGATGTGTGTTGAGCAAAAAAAAAAGAAAGAAGTGGTAGTAGGCAGGCGATCTGGAACCCATACCACGAAGGAGGAAAAGAACATGAAAAAAAAAGTGACGTCTTTGCGGTTGCACCCATCATGAAATCGGAAGTGACATAGATTTAAATTAAGGCTAGTCAATTGAAAAGAAGGGATGACTTTTGAAAATATTGTCGAAAAAAAGTGACCACTCCATTTAAAAAAGTGCCAAGTTGAGGGTAAAGAATTAATGTTTTTAACCAATTTTTCAATATTTGTCATCCGAAGGGTAGAGCTTCAAAACGATACTGATCTTGTGAAAATCCGTCACCTTTGTCTAAAGTTTTAGACAGACATACAAACATACATACATATATTTAAACAGGTGAGATTTATATAATAGACTAGGTGCCCGGTGTT
The DNA here is from genome assembly GCF_053919585.1 of Euprymna scolopes. Lineage (NCBI taxonomy): Eukaryota > Metazoa > Mollusca > Cephalopoda > Sepiida > Sepiolidae > Euprymna > Euprymna scolopes. Next base: position 128,715,723 of record NC_136484.1, read on the forward strand.
GCCCGGGTGATTGGAGGTGCGTGTGGAGGAAAAAAAAAGTGTTAATAGGCAGGTTCGAACCCATGACGTCCTGAGGTCTTAACTGCTGCACTACAGCAACAAAGGAAGTGAAAAGCGTTTAAATTTAGCAATCAAAAAGTTAAGTGAATGAGTTCACACAGGTGCATAAATTTAACAAGGTCAAACATCACGCCATAGGAGAAGGAAATGACCCACTTAACATTGGCCTTAAGCCAGTTAAGCTTTACGCTCCACAAGATGTTGGGGAAAAGCAGCTCCTGATAAGTAAATGAAAATAAATGTAGACGCGACATGCATTCGCAAATCATAGATATTACAATCTAGGAAGTATATAAAAATTTCTAAGACATAGTAACCCCACCACCCCGAAAAAAGCCTTTGCTGGACATACAAAAAACTTGCACACAAATACACACACATTTTTGCTTTTATATTATAGATGATATGAAACTAAGTTATAATATCAAACTTGAATTTAACTAAAAATACTATCTGAAAAATTACACGGTAACATAAGGGGATAAGCACCAAAACAGACATCATAAAACTTGAATTTAAAATGAATATAATATTGTCAGTGGTATACATGACAATGAATTCATTTCATTTTTTAGTTCCTCCTTATTTATTTCGTTTCGTAGTTTCATTTTTTGATTACCGTTCAGTGTTTTCACTTCTTCTTACATCGAACTATTTCTTTTCACATAGGCAAGTAAAGTATTAGTCACCCCTACCTTTTTAAAATCATATATTTTTACATTAACCATTAAGCAGAAGTGACTTTTCTAGAGAATTCATCATGAAGTACAATTCTCAGCTGATGAAGTATGTTAACAAAGACAGACGGAACTTGATTTTAACCGAAAGTTATATATGCTAGTTATAGTGGTTATCTTGAACATGCCTATTCTGTTGTATGGTCAATGTTACATAACATTTTGACCGGTGTTAGGGCAAAAATAATGTCCCCTTTTATTTTCACCCAATTCGATTTGGATCGATTTTTACTTTTAATTTTGCTTGATGTTCGCAACTTTGAGCCTTCGTTCAGTGTTCACATCTTATGTTAAGTCAAATAATAGAAAGTGTGTTTATTAAAAAAAATTATTCTGATTTTATTGTTTGTTATGAAAAAAAAAAGCAAATAATTTGTTAATCTGCAACACATGTCTTTAAGTCACTCATATAGAATTTGCTGAATATCGGCCTGAGAATTGAACCTATAGAAACTCCATTGATTTGATTGTAAATGTTTTCAGGTACTGCAGTAGTGCTGGTTAATAGTAACTCTTTTAGTATTTTATTTATTGATTTTAAGTGCAGAAAGAGGTGAGTTATTGTATATAGTGTTGATGATTATATTGGTTCGATTGTTTCTTGACAGGTATATTAGTGAATAAGCTTTCTATGTGAAGGCAATGATTTTTGCATAGATTGAAAAAAGATAAGACTATGTCATTGGTCGTTACACCAGTTGTATAATACTACGTGACCTAAATTTTCTGAGGCCAGAAATTTGATACCCATTTGGTACACTAGTACCAACAAGCATGCTTCAATTGTGCAGTTCTAGGAATCCCATCTTCCCAGGCTTTACCTTCTTGTCCTTTGAAAAGGAGTTAATCGCCTGATATGCCCCTACTGTGGAAATGTTGACATGGCTACCCAGGCAATTTTTGTTTTGCCAGAGTGCTCTTTAGAGCGCTGATTTCATATTCCACTGCCCAACTTTTGAATCACATCTTCCTGTCGTTGAAGGGAAATATTCAGTGACCAACTCAAAAAAAAAAAAAAAAAAATCAACAGCCATCATTGAATGATGAAATTAGTTAAATGAAAGTAATGAAATAAATTTTGAAATAAAAAAAAAACTTACAAATAGTTTCAAAAGATTTAAACTATACAGGTTGATAGAAAATTAAATTTTCTATCGTTTGGTAACAGTTATTTCTTATATATTTGTTTCTTTCTCCCCTACTACCTTTTTTTTTTTCGCTGTTAACTATGTTACAATTTTACCAACCTTAATAAGTTGTTTAAATTTTTTTTTTATTTAAATAATGTTTATTAGATGATCGGTGGCTCATTGGGTCTATCTTGATACATTGTACATCAGTGTATATATTACATAGAAATAAACAATATATATCCTTTTACTTTGTTTATATTATTTATTTATCTTTTGTTGCTGCTGCTGCTACTACAACACCCTCTATTCCTCTGTTCTCCTCTCACTATGGGAGCAAAATAAAACACAAGGTCAGTTTTTTTTTTTTAAATGTGTGGGATATTCAACTCCTCTAACTAGGACACTCTGGATGGGATAAAAATTGCTCCAGGTAAGGATTTCTGCTCTTGTAACTAACTGAGGTCAAAACAGTTACAACACATTTATTCATTTATTTTTTTTTTTTTTTTGCTTTAAAAAATATAAATGCAGTTTAACAAATTAACAAAACAAGATCTGTCCATTCGTTCAAGCACTGTTCCTTTCTTTGTCTATCACTTTGACTTGAGCAACAATCACCACAATAGCACATTAACGATTACCTTTCATAAAATATCCGTAATTGTTAGAATTTAATTTGTGTGTGTGTGTGTGTGTGTGTGTGTGTGTGTGTGTGTGTCTTGGCTTTCAAGCGCACTTGATGCATATTTTATTTTATATATATATATATATATATATATATATATATATATATATATATATATATATATATATATAAAGGAACTTTGTGTTTGAGAATTCATTTTCTATAGACTCCACAGCAGCTGGGCCGATTTTTATGAAATTTCACACAAATGTATTTTATGTATCTAGCAGTGTTCTTAGATGGGGTTTGTATCAGAATGTCTTTGATAAGTGTTGATAATCAAAATAATCTGATTAAAAAAAACGGGCGATTTTGACCAAAGTTAAAACCTTATACAGCCTAACATCACAAGTGCATTTGAGAAGTTTTATTACCATAGAAGCAGAAAGGTCAGGCATATAAAATCAACAGTAAGTTCTTTGATAAGACTGGGCGTGTGTGGAATGTATCTTTCTTTTTAAAGCACAATTGAAACATGATACTTGACGTTTTCATTTTAAACTTTAATTTAAGCCATTATATATAAAAAATAATTTTAGAAAATCAACAGTAGGTTCTCTACAGTGCAATGTAAATGACAATGTATTGTGTAATAAGTCACTGCGGAGAGGCGTGTGAAGCTTCCTTCCTGTGTACTATGATGGGTCTCCAACTAGAGCAATCAATTGATTTGATTGATAAATGGGTGATTTCATTGATTTCGATGATAAAAATATGGTAATGTGAAATATTTGTTGATTATCATTCAATCCCAGGTAACGTTGGGTTTTTCTGCTAGTATACATATATGTAATACACACACACACACACACATGCAATTTCATTACATTTTTATCCTAGCCTAAAAGCCAGGAAATAAGTCTACTAAATAAATCTCAATTTAACAAATGTTCAAAATCAAAGTCACTATTTACTTTCTATAAGGGCAACAAAGTTACACATGGGGTGGGGGTATCCAGCTCCCTGAAAGAGACACTCTGAATTGGATAAAAATTGAATTACAATATATCTGTTTTCTCTTCTTCTTTTGTATTATCAGTATTCATTTTTTTTACATTTAGATTTTGTCCATCTAATAACTGACCTGATCTAATGTTGTTTGGCTTAGTTGATCTAATGGTAACTGGTCTGCTTTGTAATTTGTACTAATGTAATAACCGCATGCCTGTCTATCTGTTAAAGTTCATTACAGACAGATTACAATTATCGATATTAGTTAGTACATAGTTTTTTAGTGAGACAATTCTGAGGAATGGATAACGTTCTGAATTTTTTAAAATTTTCAACGAAGGTCAAAAGGTCAAGAACCACTGATTTAAATAAATAAGTAGAGAAAAAAGAATTTAAAAGAAAAACTGTTTTAAAATTATCTGTTTATTATTATTTAATTGCAAACAAAATGCAGTCAGCATATTTGAATTGCCCTTTCAGATAAGATTGTTTTCTCCTGATACTTACACAACTTGAAATGCATACAAGGTTACCACAATCTTTCATATTTATAGCTCGTTTTTGTAAACCTACAAATTGCGTAGAAACTACTGGTTGGATTTCAACAAAACTTTGTACACAGCTTATGAAATTTTCTCTGCCATATAGCCTATGTGAAATCAACAACAAAATTACACCTATGAATATTGAAAGTTTTGGCCAATTTTTAAGAATTTAATACTCGTATGGTGCCAACCTATTTATGTTACGAGCTGATCTGATCCAGCTCTGCTGGGGAGAACACGGCATTGTTCATATTTTGAATAAAATATTATTTGTTAATATATCAGATGTCTTTGTGAAATTATGTTCAAACCTTTTAATTTTTCAAATGAAAAATGAATAAATTAAAATAGAATAATTTGATGAAAATCTCCACAAAATTATGTTTGAACCTGTTAATTTTAACTCAAAAAAATGTATCAATAAAAATAACAAAGCTTCTTTCTTAGAAATGCACGCCAGTGGAACTCTCTTCCGTCTGCCTGTTTCCCACCTGACTACAACTAGGATGTCTTCAAGTCCAACATAAACAAATTCCTGATGAATCGCCCACCCCCATAAGTAAGACACTTTATCAAATCTCCAATACTAACAATTATTACGATAATATCCCATTGATTACTGTACACACAATAACCCTTATCCCCAAGTGGCTTCCGGGCCTTGATAAGTGGTGACTTCTATGTAAAAAAAAAAAAATTAAAAAAAAAAAGTGAGAATGGGGTAAGTAAGAATATTGTGACTTTGGTCTTCTGTTAACTCGAGATGAACAAAATGCATGAAACAAGGAGACTTGTTCGTTTTAAGGTTTTATTGTGGAGAGAGATTCTTTTACAAAAAGGAGAGGGCTAAAATTTCTTTATAAAATATAAGCTAAAATTAATTTCTTCTTACTTACATGGTTTGTACTTCTTCATGTTGGTATCTTCAGAGGTATAGCCATATCTGAAAGATGCAACAGAAATTTCTTTATTTCTACGCACATTGTTTCAGCACTGATACTCAGTGAGGCTATGCCAATCTAATTCTTCAAAAGCAGCTTTAATAACAATGATTCATAGCAGCAAGCTTTCTTCTTGGCTGTTCTGAGATGGCCGGGAGGGTGGAGGGGGAAAGATTGATGCTTTGAATACAATGTTTGCATATCAGTTTCCTTGTAGTGGCCAGCCATTTTTTTTTTTTTTTTCACTATACAAAAAGCTATAGTAAGTTGTAAATCTTTCTTGGCAAAATTGCAAACAAAATGCAGTCTGCATATTTGAATTGCCCTTTCAGATAAAAGATTGTTTTCTCCTGATACTTACACAACTTGAAATGCATACAAGGTTACCACAATCTTTCATATTTATAGCTCGTTTTTGTAAACCTACAAATTGCGTATCATCTCTTTTGGTTATAGCGGTATGCAATACCTGAGGTTTGCTCTATTTATCTAGGTAGCTGATTTGCACACCATGCTACAGTAACAAACAATATTAAGATGAATTCAACCAGAAATCCAATAGGTAGAATATGATCTTAAAAGAATATGATATATATTTACCCGTGATTTCTTTACCAAAAAAACAAAACAAAAAAAATAACTCATTGATGACTGTTCAATTAGCTTTGGAATTAAAAATTCATCTCTGCCTATATTTATGTATATAACTCAATGTATGTATGTTTGTGTGTTCTCTATAGAAAGAAAGGTTAGAGAATGTACAAAAAGGTAATTCCATCTCAAATCATCCAAACCATGTACCCACCCAGCATAGGTACCGTTTCTTAGTATCCATACCCATCGCATTGATTACCAGAAAAATGGGCTTTTGTTCTTTCTTCACTAGTTCACAATTAAACCTAAAAAATGGGTTAATCACAGGGGGCCGTGAGAATTTTTAGGGGTTCATAAATGCTACACACACATTTTATCCTCACCACAAGCAGTTTATTATTTGGGATTGTCCACTGTGATTGGCCAATTTTTGAGGTTCGATTGTGAGCTATCCGGTTACTTGGCTTTACCTGCTACTTGCATCCTTGCATCAAACAAAAAAACAGACAAAATAGTTTCAGCCAACTTAAAGGAACACCAGAAAGCAGCAATACCACTTCTTAAATGAACAGGAAGTCAAAATAAAATTTAGGATTTCCTGTTTATGGTGAAGTCAAGTGAATCCTTGTACACTGCTCTGTCTGGAAGTAAGGCCCGTAAAACTACTCATCTCTGAGGTTCGATTGTGAGCTAACGAGGAAAGAACCAAACACCGTTTTTGAAGGAATTTAAGTTCAGACTATCAAGAATGTCTCGGAACAAAAATATTCAATTTCTAATAGAGCAACATGTTTTTTTTTGGTCACCTTAGACCAATACCTAAATCTCGGCTTAAAAGTTCAATAAGAAACAGTTCATTTTCAGAGGTTTTAAATGCAATGTTTGGATTCCTCATGTGGAAACCCTTGTCCATGCAAATTTTCAAGGTTCTACCTTGTCTAGAAACTGATTTATACTCAAAAACGTAATTTCATAATTTCACGAATTTGCGCCTTGACGCGATATATGTAAATACCAAAATTGCGATATTTCCGGAACCACTTAGAGTTAAAAGCTCAAATTTTCAGGATTCCCAAGTTTTTATGATACCAACATATGGTGAAAGTTTGGAAAAAATCTGAGAGGTAAGGGTGTTTTTTCTGGATGATTTGAGATGGAATTACCTAAAAGTGAATTATCATGTAAAATGAATCAGGGAAGATAAATGGAAGTGTCCCTAAATCTCTAAGTGAGCTCTGGAACAGATTTCGTGGGCGGGGTGAGGGGATTTTTCAACCATAATTTAAAAAGAAAACACCTTAATTTTAATATAATTATGTAGTTTTAAAATTATTTAGTGTTTCTTAAACTCTTTTTTGGACTAGAGAGGAGAAGGAGCAAGAAACTCAAAAGGGTTCTGTCTTGTTTCCAGAAACTTTCTTCTTTCAACTCAGCTGGGGATTTTTATCCTCAGGCCCTCAAAATCAATGGCGGTTACACCATTTCTGTAATGATCTGGTCCCTGTTGATGGCAGAATAATGCTGTTCCTGTACACCTTCTAGGAGGTACACCCTCCCAGGCTTTGCCTTCTCTCTTTGAAAAGGGATTATTTCATTGCTAATCGTCTGAGACGAACTTGCCATGGAATGCCGATGGGGCTGCAGGTCAGAATGCCCCTCTTCGGGGGGTGGGGCTAACTTCTCAATCCCACTTTCTGACTCTGATGTCACAGTTCTTACAGTGGGAGAAAACTAAATATCCTTCTTTCAGCGATAACTGTTTGATTTGGTTTGATATTCCTTTTTATTATTTCATCAATTTCTTTAAAGGTCAGCTCTTCTAAATTTCTTGGATATACCATTGTTGAAACTTTTGGGGTTGCTTCACATCTAACTGTTGTGAGAAACATGACAGTTATTTCATTTTGCTCCCCTTCAATTCGTTTGTCTTTTAATTTCTTTATCCTGTGTCTAAAATCATCTTATTATTCATGTTTCTACATAGTCTGGATTTTCCAGTGTGTTTATGCATCCTATTGTCGACGCTATTGCTGTGTAGTGTTAATTGTGTATCAAGTTTTTTTTATTATAGCAGTACCCAATGCCGGAAGCTTGCTCTATTTATTTCACTATCTCATTTCTATACCATGCTACAGTAACAAAAGTACAAAAGGCATGGGAAACACAGTCACTATATGGGAGTTCATAGTAGGAGCCGGTTCGAAACCTAATAGGCCTGTTACATTCAGTTGTAAGCGAACAAAAGAGGAAAATGGTTAGTCTAATTCTCGAACCTTATTATCTACTTGTGTTCTCATGAGATTTGGAGATTTAGGGATTCATCTTTTTTTTTTTCCAAGGAGGAATAACTCTGAATCCCAAAAAAAACTTTGCTCTGGTCACCGCCTGAAAGCATCTTCTTTCTACATAGTTTGGATCATCCAGTGTGTTCATGCATCCTATTGGCGATGCTATTGTTGTACAGTGTTAATTGTGTATTAAGTCTTTTCCTTATAGTGGTACTTAATACCTGAGGTTTGCTCTATTTATTAAGGCATCTCATTTGCATACCATACTAGAGTAACAAACAATATTAAGATGAATTCAACCAGAAAAGAATGTAAGAAATGGCCATTGAATCATGAACATTGAAGTAAAAACTTGTAAGGACTCCCAGCAAAACCTTGACATTTGGGAGGTATGTGCTGTATACCTGAGTACTTGATTAAAAAGAAAAATTGGGGGAAGGGGGGGGGGCAAGCTGTAATAAATTAGGTTGTTTGAATAAATATGCATCTTATGGGAAGTTGGTGTCTGTAACTGGGATCATTATTCTCGATATCAGTTTCTTTAAATTATTATATTCCCATTCTCAATGATTTTATTTAAGATGTCAGGAAGGAATAATAATTGTTTTATGTTTCCTGCTAATTCATTTTTTTTATATTTTAATATATACATACTTTATATACATGTCAGTTATTTATTTATCTTGGTTCACCCTCAAACAAGGCAGATTGCAGTGAGGCATACAGGGCTTCTGTGAATTAAGGTTAATACCTATAGAGGTGTCTTAAGTGGAGAGTTGTGTTTGTTCACATTACATTTAAATTTCTGTATGTTTGTACAGTTTGGGAGACAATGAACAAGAGGGGGATTCCAAAGGTGACCATTACAAGGAAGAAAGCTATTAAAGTAGAAAGCCTTTCAGCATTTGTGGATCTCTGCAGTGAAGGGGTGGGATTTTGTTGATAGATCAGTCGAAGGTATTTACATTAATGCGGCAAGTCCATCAAAGCACATTCCGTAAAAGTACTTGTAAAACAAGCACAGGGATACAACATTGTGGTGATGGGACAGGGGTTACAGCTTGGTAGATAAATCTTCTTTGGATCCTCTCTAAGAGGGAGAGGCTAGCAGTTGGTGCACCCATGCAGATGTGGCAACAAATACTCCATGCATACATGAATGGTGAATTCGTAAAGATATAGGATACTGGCAGGTATGAGCAGTATTTTTAGCAGCCTAGAGAGAGCCCCATTGCAGCAGTCTTGGCAATGTCTTCTATGTATTTATTCCAGTTCTTGTTACATCTGAATGTTAAGAGGTTAGATGGACTTTCACATAGGTTGCTATTAGCTATCGAAATCAGTTGTTAAAAGAAACAAGCTTTATCTTGTTTCATTAAATGTTACCATCTATTTATGTCCTCATTCCACTACAAACTGGAGGTCATTTTCTAAGGATTCAGCCATTGCCTTGAATTTGTGTGTATTTAACATTCCCTACATGTCAAGAATAGCAAATATGCCCATCTCCATCACAATTGCATCAGGGATGTTGTTAATGAAAATCAGGAACAATAAAGATTCAAGTATCAACCCCTGGATTACACCTGCATTAATTTGTATTATTTGGATTCATCAGACTGTTGTTTTCGTCTTGAGTGTCATTCTCACAACGTTTCAGTCAATGCAACCTCCGACCTTCTTCATGATGGATCCAACTACTACGAATAACTAATCCTCATCTCAATCTTAAATTTAGAAACGTTATCTGTCATGTTGTTTAGAACTATGACTATCGAGGATGACCTGGATCTTTTTTCTTTTGGGCTAAGAAGAATCTGATTATCTATGTATATAAAAGCGAAAATGTGTGTATGTATGTGTGCTTGTGTGTCCGCTAAAAACTTTCGACAGACAGGACGAAAATTCACAAATTCGGTATCATATTGAAGCCCCATCCTTCGCCCGAAAAATATCGAAAAATTGACCAAAAACGTTCATTTTTTCACCCCGAAATCGACAATTTTCGACAGGGGTGACGACGAACGGTTCTACGCATGCGTCAGATGACGTCATGACCTGATTTACTTTAAATAGTTGAAGAACTGACTAAATTTCATGTACATTGTGTTAGCTCAGTTGGTTAGCGCGTTGGTTCATTATCTAAACGTTTTGGGTTCAAATCGTGGTGTGAGATGTCTTTTTTTTTTTTTTTTTTCGATTTTTTAAATTTAAATATTGAACCAGCGTTATTTAAGCCATTTTTCACATAACGTTCGTTTTTCTGGGTTTTTTTTACTTCACTTATCCACCCCCGACCACACACCCAAAAATACCCTGGTACCCACCGATTTTTTAAATTTTAATATTGAAACAGGCTTATTTAAGCCATTTTTCATGTGTTTGTTTTTCTGTTTTCTTTTTTGTATTTTCGATTTTTACATTTAACATCGTTCATTTGCCTTACGTTAGTTTTTTTGTGTTGTTTTTTCAATGTTTTGATTACCCTCCCCCCACTTAAGTTTTAACGTTCATTTTTATGTTTTCTTTTTTTACTTTGTTTATAACAAACAAACCTGGTCATTGACCTCATTTGCTAAATAGCTATTGCTTACGTCGTCGTCATCGTTGTCGTAACACTCTACGACTTCCATGCGGGCACCTGTCAATTTGGTTCTTACTTAAATAAATTCAAACATCTTTCTGTAACTCATTCTGGCTGGCCGAACAGTTCATGTTTTTTTCACATTTTATTTTCAAACTTCGCCTCAGGGCTTCGGGTTCGATCCTATCCCCCTTCCCTGGTTTCTTTTTTATTTAAGAGCACATATACCTCCAAACACCCGGATAACGCCGGGTACCCTCGTTAGTATTTAATATTTGTCCAATAATATCATTTGAACTGATTTTCATGAGAAGACGACTATGCCAGACCTGGATATGCAGAGCATTACTGCCATAATTTCATCAGCTTTATTCAATGCATATGCATTCAGAGGTAATCATTAGGATATATGCAATAGAATGAGCTTGCCTAAATCCATACTGATGATCAAAAAAATAGTTTCACATTAACAAGGTAGTAGACTATCGCTAGATTGATTAAAGATTTTAGTGAAGAGCAGAAGTTGACTGATTAGGCGTTAATTTTGGGGATCGGTTCTTTCAGCAGGATTTTTTAAAACTGGTTCCACAGAGGCAATTTTTCAGCTATTAGGGAACCAAGATTTGGTAATATGACATTCCTGTGACAGGCAACGCCAAATGACCCGCAAAACAAGGCAGTCTCGTCACATAAGCCAAAAGGGTATTAAAACATGACATCGGGGTTAGCCAATCAACAAAATTCGATGATTAATGGGCTATTAAATGTAGAGCTGAAGATAATTACATTTTGCAGAGCTCAGAGGCAAGTCTTGGCTTAAAGAGTAGGACCAAACTTTATTGGGATTATCTTGAAGTTGATCTTAGTTGCAGCAGATGTTTAAATAACACTAGTACATAAATATAATTTCTTGAACAATATATTGAACAACAGAAATTATATTTAACATTATGCTAAAGATAATATTCTTAGTTTGAGCTAAAAACATAACAGACACAAAGTCGCCATTATGGTAAGGATTTAATTACTAGAAATATAACTTATGTGTAAGATAAATATATGTTACTGTTCTTGTAAAATATATCATTGTCATTGTTACTCACACAATCTATTGTGTACAGGCAACAAAAATGGATGAAATTCAGTGCGATGTTAGGATCATGGATGAATAAAAATTAATGTTTGTCCTTAGCAATAATGCATAGCTCTTTATAAAATGCAAATATTTCTCAACTGTTAAATATAAGCATTCTTATTGTGCTTAAAAACCTGTAATGTTAAGAAATTAACCTGTTAAAACGATCAGGCTTAAATCTCAATCTCTACTTATATATAAAGGCACTGTGTGTGTGTGTGTGTGTGTGTGTGTGTGTGTGTGTGTGTGTGTGCGAGCGAGTGAGAGTTCTTTCCCTATGAACTCCAAAATGGTTCAGCCGATTTTTATGAAACTTCACACAAATATACTTTATGTGCTTTTATGTTTTTTAAACAGGTTTTTTATCAGAACGTGTCCGGTAAATATTAAAAATCGATAATCGAAAAAATCCCATTAAAGATTGGACAGTTCGATTTGGACCAAAATCCTAATATAGCCAAACATTACAAGTTCATTTGAGAAGTTTTATCACCACACAAGCAGAATGGCCCAATGTATAAAATCAATAGTAAGTTCTTTGATAAAAAAGGGGTTCAAAAATAAATGTTTCTATTTAGAGTACAATATCGAACTATGATACTTAACATTTGCATCTTAAACTTTAGTTAAAGCAATTATATAAAAATAATTTCATAAAATCAGCAGTAGGTTCTCTACGGTACAATGTAGACTACAATGTATTGTAAACGGTCTCTGCGAATAGAGCAGGCAATCAATCGATTTAGTTGTAAAGAGATGACAATAAAAGTATTGGAAGTGTAGAACGTTTGTTGATCCTCATTCAATACCGGACAACATCAGGTCTCCTTGTTAGTTTGAAATAGTTGTCTGTCTAGCCACACTGAAGAGCTGTAATACAGTGAAACAATCTGTATGTGGATGACATACATTTAATATATATATATATATATATATAGTAAAAGGTAATATGATTTATGGAAAAATCATTTACTTATGCTCCAAAAATTCAACATCAACAACCAACTGGTGTACGATCATTTCTGAGACGATACATTTTTTTTTTTTTTTTTTTTTTTAATAAAGTCTCATCATCAGCACTGGGATTAAGCATCAAATAAAAACTTTTTGAATACATGATTAACACCGAAAGGGAAGATATCAAAACATTAGACAGCAAATGAAGATTATCAGCTAAAAAGCAGTAAAAGTAATTTACTTGACAAAATGCTTATACGGGCTATATATCAGCCAAATACAAATATTATTTAATCAAAGTGTTACAATATTTTATAGGCTGTTTACATTTAAAGTACAGAATATATATATATATATATATATATATATATATATATATATATATATATATATATATATATATATATATTTGAACATTAATCTTAATTTATCCAACTAACAATGACTGATTTGGTGATGTCTTGGGCTGAAGTGCTATAAATTTTGGTTTCAGTTTCGATTCTAGCTGATGGTAGGGCATTTTTTTTTATTTTTGAAATCACAACTATATATTGGGTACAACATAGTAAAGTGTTTTGATTTTTCAATTCCGATAAATCGCCTCTAATATATCAAAAGTTAATATGATTTTATGGAAAAATCATTTACTTATGCTCCAAAAATTCAACATCAACAACCAACTGGTGTACGATCATTTCTGAGACGATACAATTTTTTTTTTTTTTTTTTTTTTAATAAAGTCTCATCATCAGCACTGGGATTAAGCATCAAATAAAATCTTTTTGAATACATGATTAACACCGAAAGGGAAGATATCAAAACATTAGACAGCAAATGAAGATTATCAGCTAAAAAGCAGTAAAAGTAATTTAGTTGACAAAATGCTTATACGGGCTATATCAGCCAAATACAAATATTATTTAATCAAAGGGTTACAATAATTTATAGGCTGTTTACATTTAAAGTACCATAATAAAGTGGAAAACAAAATGACAAATTACCGATTAGAGATTATATGTCCTGAGAAATTAAAAAAAAACAAAAAACAAATAAACAAAAAATATTAATTTAACATATATATAAATAAATATATATATATATATATATATATTTATTTATTTATTTAAGGTTAAAAATATTCAAATATAAAAACCATTGAATTTAATGAATACAGTAAAATCATCAAAAATTGAACACATGTAAGGCTTAGATTATGTGAATAAATTTGCATATTTTTCTCGCAGGGATAAAAAATGACTGAGGTACAGAAAATTGAATTAAAGCGGCATGTCTTCGTCGATGGTGTTATTGACTTTATTGCTGGAACTGCAGGTAAGGACTGTAGGAATCAATGTTTTTTTTTGTTTTTTTACAATTATTTCAATTAAAATTTAAAAGAATCATTTAATAAGTACTAGCAAAAATATTCTCCTTTCATTAGCATATTTTTTATGAGTAAATTTAATGCTTTTAAATAAATGCATGAATTAAATTGATAAATGAAATTTTACATTCTTTAAGTTGAAAGATATTTTTTTAATCTTGATGATACAATACTCTATTTATATGATTTAAAAGTTCATATTTAAATTTAATACAAAAGTATAAATTTTAATTATATCATTAAATGTAAAAAAATAAAAGTAAATGGAACAGAAAACTTGTTTAATTTATCATGCAAAAATAAATGAAAGAATCAGAAAATGTTGTAGACAAAGTAGTTATATATTTTAGTTACATATTTTTCCATTAATCTTTTCTCTTTAACTTTATTTAAATACTTGTATAAAACAATTCAGGTTTTCTTTTTTAATTTTTTGTTTTACAAGCACCTATGTTTGCCCAGCTGGGCAAACTTGAGTCCTTGTACCGGAAAAATATCCAGTAAATAAAACGTTGTTTAGTAAATCATTATTTTTTTCCATTGTTTTTTTTTTTTATTTTGCATTTCCATACACCAAACATGGATGTAAATATCACTAAAACATCCGCTGGGTCATAAGCTTCATTTCGAACTGCCTGCCTGTCTCTATCTCTGTCTCTGTCTCTCTCTCTCACACACACACACACAGTAAATCGAACTTACTAAGGGAGATAATTAATAACTTACGGTGAATACCGAAAAAGTATCCAGTAAATAAAACGTTGTTTAGTAAATCATTATTTTTTTTTTTTTTTGCATTTTCATGCATCAAACATGGATATAAATATCACTAAAACATCCGCTGGGTCATAAGCTTCATTTCGATACCTAACTTGCCTGGGTGGATTTCCTATAGGCTGAGACAAACCGTGTCACACCCACACACACAGTAAATCGAACTTACTAAGGTAGATAATAACTTCCAGTGAATACCGGAAAAGTATCCAGTAAATAAAACGTTGTTTAGTAAATCGTTATTTTTTTTTGCATTTTGTTGCATTTCCATACACAAAACATGGACATAAATATCACTAAAACATCTGCTGGATCATAAGCTTCATTTTGGTATCTAACTTGCCTGAGTGGATTTTTTTTTTTTTTTTTTTTTTTTTTTACATAGTGATCACCACTTATCAAGGCCCGGAAGCCACTCAGGGATAAGGGTTATTGCAAGTACATCACGTTAGTGAGGAGATTTTATGAAGTGTTTAATTAGGGGGGCGGTTCATTAGGAATTTGTTAACATTAGACTTGAAGACATCCAAGTTGTAGTCTGGAGGGAAGCAGGCAGACGGAACAGAGTTCCACAGGCGTGCAGTTCTAAGAAAGAAGCTTTGCTCATGAAATCCGCGTTTTGATTTAGGCACAGATATAGAGTGGGGGAAATTTTTCACAGTGGATTCAGCTAGACGGGTGATTTTCGTGAAAGTTTGGCGAGGGGGGACCAGGGATTGGAGTTCAGACGAGCACCTGTAGGCTGAGACAAACCGTGTCACACACACACACACACACACACATACACATAGTACGAAAATTTGTAATAGGATTTATTTATTTATTTATTTATTCATTCATTTATTTTTGCTTAATTATTCCTTTTATATTAAACTTGCAGGGCTACCTTGCATTGCCTGGATTAAAAATGTAACATATTTCTATCCAAACTTCTTATCTCGTTATGCCTTTCTATTTTTCTTTTTTCCTCCTCCCCATTTCCCCCTTTTCCTCAACCCCATCCTCTCTTTCTCCTCCACCAGCCCATTCCTTTCTCTGGACATACACACATACAAGGAATGGATTGGCATTTTCTTTCTAAATTAGTACATAAAATGGCTGCAAAACTGATCGTTCTCCCCCTCCCTTCTCTGACAAAATAGATATGTGTAATTATGTGTAATTATGCCAAAAATGGTTTCATTTACATTTCTCACATCATTAGTTTTTACAAGCTGAAATTTTACTTTTAAATGAAATTATTTATATTCATTAAATTTATCTTTTTCTCGTCCATTTCAATTTGGAATCTTGAACACAATCTATATATCTATAAAAGTGAAATTGTCTGTCTGTGTGTGTACATTTCCCTACCAAACTACTCTGTCAATTTTCAGTGTACAGACTCAAAATTCGACATAAGGAGTATTGAGATTTGAAAAAATCTTTTTAATCGGTTTTCAGCCAGAAATTTGGTTGTCAAGGGGTCAAAGTCCAACAATTTAACCTTTGAAAACTCTATCAAACTCCTCCACGAATTTTGGGTCTAAACACTTGCAATTTTAGATGTAGGTTCCTTGGACATGGACCAAACTGTTTAATTTGATTTAGCCCAAAACAATAAGTGTTAATGGGTCAAAGTTTTTAAAAATTTGACCTCTGCAATCTCTACCAAATTACTCAGCCAATTTTTGGTCTAAACATTTGAAATTTTACATAAAGTGTATTCAGACATAGGGCAAGCTTTTTAATTGGTTTTTGGCCGAAAATGTGGCTGCTAAGGGGTCAAAGTTCAAAAGATTTGACTTTTGCAGTTTCTAACAAACTATTCAGCCAATTTTGTGTCTAAATATTTGAAATTTTACATAAAGGTATTCAAACATTGCAGCAAGCTTTTTAATCAGTTTTGGGGCGAAATTTTGGCTGCCAAGAGGTCATGGTTGAAAGAGTTGACCTTTGCAGACTCTACCAAACTCCTCCACCAATTTTGGGTCTAAACACTTTAAATTTTAGATGTAGGTTACCTAAACCTGAGTCAAACTTTTTAATATATAAATACATATGCACATAACGTTATAAACAGTACATAGGGCCCGAGCAACGCTGGGCTGAACTTCTAGTACAGAAATAAATTAGTGAAAAGTATTATTTTATATTTTGAAAATAGTAACTAAAATTCACTATTTATTTATTATTAAAAATGAACATAAAAAAACAGTGAAACTTATCACAGTACACAAAGATCTAAAATCACAGAAACCAAGAAATTATTAGCAAATAAAAAGAATCTTGGTTGAGTATATTTTAGTTTTGATAGAATGCAATTAAACTCAGGATTGTAAAAAAAAAAAAAAAAAAAATGTTCAAAATGTTCATCTTGTGAATACTTAGGATAGTCAGGGAAGAAATTAATAAATTAAATTTAGTTATTCATTTTTGATTTCTTATTAATATTCTAATTTATTGATTTAAAAAAATTTAGATTTACAAAGTAAAAAACAAATATCTCTACAGTAAAATAATCCATTAATTTGCTTATATTTAACTTTAAAATGTAATAAGTTTAATACAATACTCTCTCTGTCTCTCTCCTCTCACAATATATCCTTCTCTATCTCTCTACCCCTTTCACCTCTCTCTCACTCTCTATCTATCTATCTATCATATATATAGCTTAGTGAGTTAGAAGAAGAGAGTAAGTTCAATTCTATAAGAGGAGACTCATCAGGATAATATAAAGCTCAACAAGTTTCATTGGAGCTTATATAACTCCCCCCAACATCATGTATAATTTTATTAATTTATTTAATTCCTGATAAATCCCACGCTAGACATTGCATCCCCATTATGTTACCTAGCATCTTCTCTACGCTTCTGATGAGAAGCATTAGGCTTCAAAATGCCTTGGCATAAAGGGTCCCCTCTATCCCCCAACCAAATGTTTGTATGCCCTTATTGAATAAATGATCCATTCTATATTTACCAATTTATAGTCTTTGTGACTTCATTTTCCATTCTTATTTTTTTCATCTATATATATATATATATATATATCCCTCACTTTCTTCCTCCTTTCTCTCTCTTCCTCTTCTCTCTTGTTCTGTCTCGTTCTCACTCCCTCCCACTACCCCTCCCTCTTTCTTTTAAAACTTGAAACCAGTTATCAGGGATGCTATTGTAGAATATTTTTCCACAATATTAAAAGTAGTATCTAATCTAATATCAAAGTTAAAATTTCTGTATGATGACCAACCTAAACGTAATTAACATTTTGATTTTCTTTTTCTAAGGTGGAATCGCCAATGTTTATATTGGCCAACCGCTAGATACTGTCAAAGTAAAAATGCAGACATTCCCAGATCTCTACAGGAACGGCTACCAATGTTTCATGGAAACATTAAAGAAAGACGGAATTAGCCGAGGACTCTATGCCGGGACTGTACCTTCCCTTGCCGCAAATATCTCAGAAAATGCCGTCCTCTTTCTCTTTTACGGCCTCTGCCAGAAAACAATTGTTTTGCTTACAGGCAACAAAAAAGTAGAAGACTTAAATTCAGTACAGAATGCTTTTGCAGGAAGTGGAGCTGCTTTTTTTTGTGCTTTCACCCTCTGTCCAACAGAATTGGTCAAATGCCGCCTGCAAGCCATGCGGGAAATGCAAGGTGGAAAACTGAACGTGTAAGTTGACTTTTTTCTTTTTTTTTTTCTCACAAATCCTTCTTGTATTTATAAAGTAGCTGGTTTTGGCCATATACAAAATACTACCTTTTGCATCTGCTCCATAGCACACTAGATATCCCAGGCTCAAGTGGGGAAGACCTGAATTTTGTGCATAAGAAGAGATTTGACTGTATGTTACATGACTGATATCAAACGTTTGGATCAGGCCTTATGGAGAACAGGTGTGAGACATTGCCTAGTGCTTCCCAACTTTGGGAGTCCAGTACACTCACAGCGTCTTAAATACCAAAACCTGATGATGTCCTATTTAACTGCCATTATAGTTTGTCATCAACTATTAATGAATAAATGTCTTTGTCCCCCACTCCACCCCTTCAGCTTTTAACTGTCTATTTTATAATACAAATTTGTTGGACAGACTTATTTTACCCATGACTGTCATAAGAATAGTACTTATCCATTATTCTTGGGTATGACTTTAAAAGACATCTAGTGGTGAGGCCCCATTTTGGGGGATGTAGGGAATGCAAAGTTGCCCCTTAGTTATCATTGCTCCCAGGTCCACTTTGGCCCAGAGTCCTAATACCTGTCAGGGCGTCTGGTGCTACCAGATCAGGCTGTCTGAAGATACTGGCCTCCTGACCAAAAATGCACCAAACATTACAGGTGACCAGAGACTGCCTGTGAATTTATTTTCCCTTAACACTTAGGAATCTAGTTCAACCTGCCTAGGGTGAATACGATACAACAACTTATCCATCTTATAAATAGAAATAGCAGTGCCCTCCCACACTGTTGTACGTGTTAAGTGCTTACAAGAATGTTGATTCAATGGCTTTTAACTCAAAACCCAAGCGTTTCCGGATCTATGTTCATGGGAAAGAGGATACACCAGTCGAAATGTTGTAAGAATAGCATCCAAGATGAAAAATATAATCCGAATGGTACAAATTATTAATCCTTATCTCAAAAATTCTAAAACATGATTGTTGTTTCAGCCTTAAATAATTGCAAAATGGTTGATATGCCATAAACTGAACTAAATCATGTAAGAAATTAATTAAATATTATGGAAATTATTCTCTGAAATTTTCTTTATTAAAATTTTCTTTTTTTTTTTTTTCTTTTTGTTTGTTTTGTTTTTTTTTAAAGCGGACCTTGGGATGTGACTCGAAACATTCTCCACAAAGAAGGTATACAAGGTTTATACAAAGGCCTAACAAGTACAATGCTACGAGAAATGCCTGGTTACTTCTTCTTCTTTGGTGCTTACGAATTCACCCGTAACTTTTTCATCCCCAAAAATGGTACCAAAGATGATGTTGGTAAGAGGAAAATTAATTTTTTATTTTGTACAACAAAAATTCGTTGCAATAAATGAATGCTTCTTTTAATGTTTTTTTTTTTTTTTAGAACCCTAGAAAAGTTGATGGAAAAAAACACACCACTTATGAAACCTGTATTTCTTCCAAAGTTTATTTAATATACAAGAAGTTTAAATATCGAAGGCAATGAGAATGTGATATATGGTTGAAGACACTGTTTGGTTGATAGAAAACAATGCAATGTAAAAGTAGAGAAGAAAACAATTTTCGATTTAATATTTACAAAATGTATTATATCAGATCAAAGATGACATGCTGTCAAATGTTTGTATTATATTTCAACTAGCCTGGGTACCTAGCATTGCCCGGGTGTTTGGAGGTATGTGTTGAGCAAAAAAAAAAAATGGTAGTAGGCAGGCAGGCTTGAATTTTTTTTTTTTTTTTTTTTTTTTTTACAAAGGCATCACCACATTATCAAGGCCCAGAGGCCACTCAAGGATAAGGGTTAAAGAGTGTACAGTAGAAATTGGTCAATATAGTAATCATTAGTAATGAAAATTTGGTAAATTTGATAACTTATATGGAACGGCTCATCAAGAACTTATTTACTTTAGACTTGAACACAACCATATTGTAGTCAGCCGGAAAGCAGGAAAACGGAAGACAATTCCACAGGCGTGCAGTTCTAAGAAAGAAGCTTTGCTCATGGAATCTACGTTTAGGTTTAGGCACAGATAAAGAGTGGGGGAAATTATTGATAGTGTTTACAGCTAGACGAGTGTTTCTTGTGAAAGTTTGGCGAGGGGGGGACCATAGATTGAAGCTCAGTTGAACACTTTCCATGAAAATAACGATACATCAGAGACAAACTCGCAACATCTCTTCTGTGAGATAGAGGTTGCAAGGAGGAGAAAAGGACATCTCCTACGAGGCTACGAAGTCTATTTTGAACTCTATCAAGGCAGGACAAGTCCTTTCTAGCAGCTCCTGCCCAGATGTGGCAACAGTATTCCATCCTTGGACGTACCTGGCTCTTATATAGATAGAGAATAGCATCAGCAGTGAGATATCTACCGGATCTTGCGAAGGAGGAAAAGAACGTAAAAAAAAAAAAGTGATGTCTTTGCTGTTGTGTCCATCGCCAAACTGGAAGTGGCAAAGGTTTAAATTAAGGCTAGTCAATCAAAAAGAGGGGTGACTTTCGAAAATATCGGCGAAAAAACAACCCCCTACTTGTAGAAAAGTGCCTAGTTGAAGGTGAAGGAATTGATGTTTTTAACCAATTTTTCAATATTTGTCGTCTGAAGGGTAGAGCTTCAAAATGATAATGATCTTGTGAAAATCCGTCGCCTCTGTCGAAAGTTTTAGGCGGACATATAAAAATACATACATACATACATTTAAACAGATATGTGAGATTTATATTATAGACTACCGGGGTGTACCCGGCGTTGCCCGGGTGTTTAGAGGTGTGTGTGCTCGGGTGGGGTGTTAATTACAACATAAGAATAAGTGAAGTAAATATTTTAAAACTTAAAAAAATTGAAAAAAACACAAAAAAACTAACGTAAAGCAAACGAACGATGTTAAATGTAAAAATTGGAAAAAGAAAACAGAAAAACGAACGTTAGCACATGAAAAATGGCTTAAATAACCCCGGGGGTACCCGGCGTTGCCCGGGTGTTTGGAGGTGTGTGTGCTCGGACAGAGGTTAATCAAAACATAAGAATAAGCAAACTAACGTAAGGCAAACGAACAATGTTAAAGGTAAAAATCGGAAAAACAAAAAAAAGAAAACGCGAAACAGAAAAACGAACGTTAAAATCTCTGAAAAATAACCCCCTCCTCCCCTCAAAAAAACACGTGGAAAATGGCTTAAATAACTCTGCTTCAATATTAAAATTTAAAAAATGGAGAAAAAAAAAGACATCTCACACCATGATTCGAACCCAAAATCTTTAGATAATGAGGCCGTGCTCTAAGCAACTGAGCTAAGACAACGTCAATGAAATTAGGTCGCTTTTTTTTTATCTTTAAACTAAATCAGGTTCTGACGTCATTTGCGCATGCGTAGAACCGAACTCGTCATGAGAGGACGGTTTTTGCTGACCCCCCCCCCCCCCTGTAGAAAACTGCTGATTTCAGGGTGAAGAAATTAATGTTTTTGGCCAATTTTTCGATATTTGTTGGGCGAAGATTGGAACTTTAAAATGATACCGATCTGGTAAAAATCCATGACCCGTGTCGAAAGTTTTTGCGAGACATACAAACACACATACACACATACATACATACATACATACAAACAAAGAAACATACATACATACACACATTTTCGCTTTTATATATATAGATAACATAGTTGACAACACATGCTTTACATAAAAATAAAACATATTTAATCTTTGAAGTCGCTCTTTATAATTACGCATCGAGAATTCCTCACCATCCTGATCACCAATCGTTGAACCAACTCTAGGCATACAGTATCTTTTTGAAGATAAAGATTTGTTGCTTGGATGGGCCATATCAGAGTTATGTATAAAAAGTGTCTTCCGTTAGGTTGAGAGTATCTCTGGATCAGGTAGAGAACCTGTCTGGCTTTGAACTAAAAACCATAAAAAAACGACCACCATTTTGTCCTCATTTTGAAATTCAGTGATATTATGGTGTGTGAGTTTATATAGCAGCAACAATTGCAGTATATTCAACTGAAAATACTGTTGTATAGTCACTAAACTGACGTATGTTGTATAGTGGTGGGGTACCAAATCGATGTATGTTATGTAATCATATCAAACAGACATATGTTACTGTTGTGGGGTACAAATCACCCCTATTTGAGTACTAAGTGGAATCAACCAGTCCTATGAATAGCACTGGTTTCAGAGACTAGATGGAGACACTCATACCATGTTTAATCGCATGCTACGAACACGTTCCTCTCATACCACTTTAGTGGCTCCTGTATTCTTTATGATAAATATATTATATTTTATACACTTTACACTACTTGTGGTTTCTTTCATTTGTAACCTCTAGCACGGGTCTACAACAGTTACGCAGTGGGGTGGTGTTCATATCAATGTTGTGTGGTTGTGTGTGACGTGTTACTAATGTCTATAGTGGCTTCTTCACTATCTGAATTTTATATATTTGCAGAGGAGTGATCGACGATCTTTGCTTGGGTGGTTAGTTCTTATATGTCTCACGTCTGCAACTCTCCCCCCCCCACCTCCCTCAGGAGGAAACACCTTCCAGACCATCTTCTTCGGTTAACGTCCTCAATCCAACTCAACTATTTTCCCAGCTACCCAGAACACATGACAGACAGACACATACTTCTGACGAGCTGGTCAAATCTCTTCCGGTGCAACTTGTCCAGTTTACATCTCCGCATGTTTTTGACAACTTTTATCACAACATAGCTTAACACCGCATCTCTTGTTTACTGCACCAGTTAGATAGATAGATTGATAGATAGATAGATCGATAGATACAAAGATAGATATATTGATAAAAAGATTCAAAGAAAGATAGATAGATCGCTAAATAACAGCTAATTTCTCTTCTGTTCCACAACTATATAACAATACTTGGTAACAATCTGTAAAATAATTTTATGAAAGTTGAGAACACTGAAAAATATTAATGAACTACTAGCGGGGCTATCTGACATTGCTTTGGATCTTGGCTAAGAAAATAGAAGTAATAAGAGTTTAAACATTTTTTGAAATGAGAATTGATTATTCGTATAATTTGTATTCTTAGAACTATTGTTCTCATCTTTATTTCCACCACATTTGGTCAATGTAACCTCCAACCTTCTTCAAGTATATTGTGTTGAACTTGGAGAATCTTTATGTAAAACTTGGAAATTTGCACTGTTTAAAATTCCGTGCAGATAAAATACACCTGAGGGTCGGAGGTTACATCAACCAAAACGTTGCAAAAATAACACTCAAGATGAGAACAGTAGTTCGAAGAATTCAAATAATATCTTGAAAAAAACATCTCTCACCTTACATATCTTGTCACGTTGCTTTTTGAATCCCTCTCCCTTAACTCCCTCTCTCTCTCTCGCTTTCCTTCACTTTCTAATTCATACGCAAACTTTGACAACTAAAAGAAAGAAAAAGTCATCAACAGCTGACTTAGTTTCAGTATTCATTTCAAATATTTAACAAGAATAATGAAAGGTTTTATTGCGTTTTCTTTTTCTGATCTTCGTGCGCTTATGTAAGTGGATGCTTGTTTACATTAGTCATCTTTTAAACCAACGCATTTAAGGTAAAAACATTACGTACTTGCATGTCATGTCAAAATTAGTATAAATTCCAATAGAAAAATAATTACCAGTAGGAATAGAATTTATCAAATTATCGAGTTTTATCATATGTTTTAATGTGTAAGAGTTTTCCAACTAATTTGGTATGACAAATAAGGGGGATAACTCTTGACTTAATTTGACAAATTAAAAGTTTGCCATTTTTAAACCAATGCATTTTAGAATGTAATTGTGGCCGCTTTTTTTTTTTTTGATAAAACGATTATTATTATTATTATTATTATTATTATTATTATTATTATTAAAATACATCTGGCACATCTCTCAGATCATTTATCATAATTTTTTAAATTTATGCTAATTTTGACATGACATGTAAATACGTAATGTTTTCACACAAAATGCGTTGGTTTAAAAGATCACCAATATAAAAACAAGCACCTGGTAGATTGTGATTTTAACTAGACACAAAAATCAAGAAAAATCTGTAAAAAAAACGTTTATGTTGTACATACCCATTACAGAACAAATATGTCATATTCCAACATTTGATCAAGCAGAAGTTTTTAACTAAGAAAATCAAATTTTATTACAAAGCAAAAAGGGACTGTCTCGCATTGCCATCTCGAAAAGAAAAACAATAGCAGATAAGTTCACAATAATTCAAACTTGCGAGATCAGCCTTGTAATGCTAACAATTTCACATTAATCAGTAAAAATAATAAATTGATTAATTTAAATGAAATTCATGCCATTGCATTTTTCTTGTTTTTGACCAATTTTTTTTTGGTTTGTTTTATTTGTCCAGTTTAGGGTCGTTTATTCTGTCTAGGATCTATAGAGCAGGCATGTCAAACTCAGAATCCTTTGAGAACCATATGAATCAATTAACATTGTCATGAGGGTCGTATGCAACTAATTGAAGCCGTTTAATGAAATTATTGTAGAACGTTTTAATTACTTACAAACATGTAATTTATATTGCGGCAAAGATATAAGGAAAGACCTGACAAGCAGCAGTGGCTTTGCCTATCCTGTCAGGTGATGGGATCAGAGAAGGTAAACGAAAGGAAAGACTTCGGTTTATAGATAGATCATTTATACACATATGGCATTAATTTGCAAATGAAGGGATTGGCAGCTGTAAGAAGGGTGAATTGAAGAGGATAGCTGTTGAGTTTTTTTTACAGATGAAAGAGAGAACAGATGTTGAGATTTACAGTTTAAGTTAAGGAGTTTGCATGAATTTTTGCATTGGTGAGGAGGTGTTCTAACAAAATCTTTTTTCTTTATTTATATATATATATATATATATATATATATATATATATATAAGAAGAACAGAGCTGTAAAGTAGAAATTTACAAAAAGTTTTATTCTTCGGCAGAATACTCCAAAGCTGGTAGCTAGGTGCTCCTTAATCCGTAGAGTTTCAAAGAATGCTAATTCTTCTCATCAGAGGAAAAACTGTTAGCGAAATAATCAAATAGTCACGCTAAAATTTTAGCGATTCTATGTATTTGCTGGTTACTGCATAGGATGAAACTAAAAGTTTTATGATTTGTAGTTACAAAACTTTAAAAACATAATATAAACATGGAAAACAGTTCATGCGGACAGTTTATTCAGAGTTCAACATTAAAATAAAAATAACCAACCGTATTTAAAGAAGAAGTCCAGTGTAATGGAGGTTATTATTTGCAAGTAAATTAACAGCAGCAGGTGCTCGCCTCAGTGGTTGAAATTGAAAAACAAAGCGTCAGAAATTGTAGTAAAAAAATTTGAAGACCGCTAAAAAAAACGCTTCCATTTTGGGCAAATGAAAAGTTGTATGTGTGTGTATATATATATATATATATATATATATACATTCAAGTGAAATAACTTTTTTCTTCACCCTATTCCCTCTGCTTCACTTTTTGTTATCAAGTAAGATCTGTGACTTACTTGTAGCTTCATCAAATACTTTTGCAAGCAAAATCCGATCCCGCATTTTGCTATATCCTACCCTCTGATGAGAAGGAAAGTATTTCTTCGAAACTCTGCGGATTAAGGACTATCCACTTATTTAGTGTTTCCTTTTCAAATTAAATATGTTTTTAACTCTTTTTCAAAGTGTTTTTTAACATGTTTTATTAACTACTTGTTCTTTTTATATATATATATATATATATATATATATATATATATATATATATATATATATAATTATTTTTTTAACCATTCTTTTTGATAATTTCATTAAATGTAGGCTTTACTTTTAGAACAACCCTTGTACATTAACAATTATATTGTTTCATTTGAATTTATGGAGTTTCTGAAATTTGGATTCAATGAGGGGTTAGAAAAATGTGAAATTTCAGCAATACCTACCCTACCGATGTATTTGTGTGTTTCTTTTTTACTTTGGAAATAAATAAAATGTGATATATCATTTTTTAAGTATGAAAAAAACAAAAACATTTCAAATAAAGAATAGCCATTTTTCAGTGAATGATGCACGTTTTCCAGTTTTAATTAAGTATACAAAATTACTATACATTTATGTGTTCTGCATGTGTGTTTGTAAAAAGACAGACGGCCATTTTCTTACTTTACTGAAAGCGAGCAATATGTTAACGGTTTGTAAATTGTGAGAGTAACTGAAAGAGAAATCCATTTGAATGTTAAAATAATAACATAAATGATAAAACATCATTAGCATAAACAACAGTAATTTTTTTTCTCCATTATGTCACCCCAAATAAGGCACAGTGCCACTAAATCATAAGGGGCTATTTTGGGGATCAGACTTGTAGGGACACTATGTAGGGAGTTGAGCAGTGAGACCTCTGTCCCGACATTATACTTGAACTTCTGCATGTCAGTACAGTTAGTGAAGCAGGGGCCTGGGAGGGAAGAATCTATTTGAGTAGAAGGCATTGGATCATCTAGGGATCTCTATAGTGTAAGGGTGGGATTTTGCTGCTTGTAGGGTATGCTAGGTACTAGCGAAATTTTGTGAGTGATGTGAGTGAGATGGTGGACATCTGTATGAAAAATTGTGAGAGAATTTGTGTATATCTGTATAATAGAATGGATACATAGGGAATGACGATTGAAATTAATAAAAACATTTATTTTCCTAGGATATGTGAATCTTGTTGCTTTTAAGGTCGAAAGAGTCTGTGAAAAGTAGACAATGTTGAAAGATGTCTTTTCGGCTTAAGCATCAGTGTCTAAGAGAGAAAAAGGTAATCAGATGACATCACATGTTTAATGCTAAAGGTGCAATATTTGTGTATATTTGCATAATTTTTTGAGTTTTTTTTTTAATTGTTAACTTTTGTAGGAATCCTGCCAACAATCTTAAGTGGTGGCCTTGGTGGTATGGCGCTCTGGACGGCAATATTTCCGGCTGATGTTGTTAAATCAAGAATTCAAGTTCAAAGTGTAGTGGGGAAACCAGCCCCAAAGTTTACACCAGTGTTTATGTCGATTCTTAGAAATGAAGGTAGTATTTTATTTTTAGATTTATTACCCTTTATTTGTATCATTTTATTAATTAAATGAGAATTTTAAAAAAAAAAAAAAAAAAAAAAAATTATATATATATATCTTATATCTTATAAATTTTTAAAAAAAACTAAAAAAATTTATATATATCTTATATCTTATAAATTTTCCTAGTGTGTGTGTGTGTGTGTGTGACGCTGTTTATCTCAGCCTGCAGGCAACCCACCCAGGTAAGTTAGGTACCGAAATGAAGCTTATGACCCAGCCGATGATTTAGTGATATTTATATCCATGTTTAGTGTATGGAAATGCACAAAAAAATGCAAAAAAATAACGATTTACTAAACAACGTTTTATCTACTGGATATATTTCTGATACAAGGACCCAAGAAAGATAGGTAAGAAAGATTTAATATTAAATGACTTAAAGAAATTAATTGAATTTGGGCTTTGCAGAAAGAAGTAAAAATATGTCGGCAAGTTGAGATGAACAGTTTGCATTTCAAATTCAATATAT
Source organism: Euprymna scolopes (assembly GCF_053919585.1). Classification (NCBI taxonomy): domain Eukaryota; kingdom Metazoa; phylum Mollusca; class Cephalopoda; order Sepiida; family Sepiolidae; genus Euprymna; species Euprymna scolopes. The sequence goes on from NC_136484.1 coordinate 128,743,776, forward strand.
ATATATATATATATATATATATATATATATATATATATATATATATACAGCCTTTGAGATTTAAAAAAAAAATCACTCAACCGCTGGTTAAGTGTGAGGGAAAATTTACTCGCCCCAAAATATTTTTACTCGTCCGACTATGTCTTTGTTTCAGTCAATAATAGTACATATTTTTATAACAATTCAAGAAATTATCGTGTGTATAATCTAACAAGAAAATATTCGTTTAACTCTTGTAAATCAACCATTTTATTACTACAAACAATATTTGCAAAAGAAAACCCGAATAACAAGAAATATTACATAGGCATGACTTCCTTAGATTTCAAAACCCGATACTATGACCACAAAAGCACATTCAAAAATAAAAAACACCGTATAAAAATAACACTAGCGAATAAATACTGGGAACTCAAAGAAAACGGACATTCGCCGGTAGTCGAATGGAAAATAATGAGACAAGCTACCACATGCAGACATTTAGACGACCCATGTAAATTATGCCTCCATGAAAAATTTTCTATCTTGTACTTTAAAGAACCTCAAAATCTATTAAACTGTAGGCGGGAAATAGCAAACAACTGTGTTCACAAAATAAAACTTACTCTAGGATAGCGATACAAAATAGCTTTAAAACTAACAATAACAATAGAAAACAAACAAATAAATAAATTAAATAAACATGAATATACATAAACGATCACACACATATATGTATGTATATGTGTATATATATATATATATATATATATATATGTGTGTGCATGTATGTGTGTACACATAGGTATATTTATATGTATAAAAAAAAAAAAAAGAGAACGTCTACCTAAAACCACTAACCTAGTTCTAAAACAGATCCTTTGTTTGATAAAATGCATGCCCATTGGCTGATAGGAAGGGGCGCGGTGGATACTAGAAAGCTGATTGGCCAACTAGAAATCCTCAACATATATAAAAACAAGAAGCAACAACAGAATTCGCGCATAAGCCTGACGAATCCTATAGTTGGATGAAACGCAGAATATTCAGTGTAGCTTAATCGCCATATATATTTTATAAATTACTAACTAGCTCTACCTACGTATTGAGCACTTTTGAAGTAAATACTTAAAGTTTACACATAAATCTATACTTTCGTATATTAAATTTATGTGAATAAATGAAGTACTTATATATATATATATATATATATATATATATATATATATGCTCCTTATCTTGGGTTGAGCATATTGGGAAGTGATATACAAACTGTCATTAGCGTAATAAGCGATGCTCTTTGTGTAAGCAAATCGAGCATCGGCATTTGGACGATGTCAAAACATTGTTAATTCACTATCCGCACAACAGCAGCCAAATAGCATAATGGTAAGAAGCCTTGACTGTCATTTTGGTAGTCGGGTTTCGATCCTGGCTTGAGGTAGTTGCCTGTCTAGCCGCACTGATGAGCTGTCATACAGCAAAACAGTACTGCATGTGGATGACTAATATATATATATATATATATATATATATATATATATATATATATATATATATTAATCATGAGAATTTAATAAAATTAGGTAAATTTATAGTTTGAGCTCCTCAAGTTCATTGAAAACAAAAAGTGGAACTCTGCTTTTATGTTTGTCATTACTGAATTGTTTCTGTGTGAATAAATGTTATGGTTATCCAATTATTTCCTCATTGTTATCCTTTTTCTCGTTCGTCCAATACTTGTGTGTGCTATCCACCATAGCACAACACACAAAATAGTACCCTCATGTGCCAGAACGATATACTCTAACATGTGGTCACTAATAAAAGTATGTATTATTTGGATTCTTCATACAACTGTTTTCATCTTGAATGTTATTTGCACAACATTTCAGTCGATATTACTTCCAACTTTCATCAGGTGTGGCTTGCCGAACACAGGAATCTTCTTGTTGAATTTGGGAATCTGCACAGAATTTCGAATGAAACCTGTGGCACAGTGGATATAGTACTTGGTAAAATTCAATTGTAAAAGTTATACTCTTCTGTAGGTTGAAGGTTCAATCCTCAGAGCGGGCGACACCCAAAATACAATTGCAAATTACTTGGGACTTCTACACAGTCTTGGCTGATGGAATGAAAGCATGCTATCTTTGTGGATTAAATAAAGCGTTCTTGCAGATTCCACAAGTTCGACAGAAAGATTCCTGAATTTGACAAGATAGACTTAAAGAAGCTCGAAGGTTACATATTTTGTGCAAATAACACTCAACATGAGAACAATAGTCTGAAGAATCGAAATAATATGAAGAATCCTCATCTTGAAAATTCAGAACCATAAAAGTACTTTTATTGACTCTGTTTAAATCTTTTTCTTTGAATATTTCAAAATCTTTTTAGGAGACAATTTACTAAAATTTACTCCTGGCTCTTATTACCTATTCTTAGATATTTTCTTTGTTATACATATTGTTGGTATTTTTTTAGTATATGTTTGTCTTTATATTTTTTCTCTTGTCTTTAGGTATCCGTGCTCTCTATAAAGGCCTTGGACCAACACTGTTGAGGACTTTCCCTTCAACCGGTGGACTTTTTGTTTCGGTTGAAATGACCAAGAAATATTTAGGAATGGCTGCTGACTATACAAATTTTTAAATTACTTTCATATTGTATCGACAGGTTTGGAGTTGTAGCACAATTGTTCTTAATCTATTATGTGATAGGTGAACAAAATATACAGCATAAACCCAGGGAAAAATAAAATATGGATTTAATATAATTTTTCTGGGTTTTTAAGTTTGTTTCTGATTGAATTTAGATTTTCATACTCTCAAGGCTATATTAAACTTGCATGGGTCATTGCTTAAAAATGCTACTGGAGCCTTCCATCAACAGAGAAAAGGGATCATATTCTGCTCGTGACAATTTCCTAATCTACATAAGGAATCGTATGTAAATATAGAAAAAAGATTAGTTCTTATTTAGAATTCAATTAAATTAAAAACAAAAGTACAGAAAAATCTTTATGATGTATGCACCTGTCCCAAAACGAAATTTCACATTCCAAAAATCACGTAAATTGATCAAGTAGTTTTTTTTTAACTAAGAAAATCAAAATTCATAATTTTTAATTAATAATTATTTTGAATACAAACAAAATCTCAGTAGTCGAATTGAGTTGCACCCTTGAATTTTAACTTGTTCTAAAACAATGTGGCAGATCCTGTTTCAATCATTATAAAATTTAATTTTCTTAATTACAAAAAAATATACTTTATCAATTACCGTGATTTTTGGAATATGACCTCTTTGTTCTTTGACAGACATGTGCATCATAAAGATGTCTGTATTTTTGTTTTTTAAGTCAAATTATAAATAAGAACGAAAAAGATTTTTTTGACAACCAGCAAATGAAGTTATAAATTTTTTTCCAAAATTTAGTATAACTTTTTGATTTATCAATAGCATAGCACTATTTTTCTTGAATATGTTTTTAATGTAATTACACAAGACAGCTGTTACAATTTAAAAAAAAAAATGTTTATCTCTATATGTCTCTGTTGTTCAGGGTTATTTTATGCAGTGTTTGTTAGCTAACAGGTAATCTCAGCATGGAGAGTGGGATACATTACAATTTACTAAACCGGTTGCACAAATTAATGCAAACATTTTTGCAATTGAGACTTTTTTTTCTCTTAAGAAAAATTGGAATATATATTTTTAATGAAAAAAACTTAAACTTAAAATTTACAAATTATTCACATTCTAGTGCAAAAATTCATGGTAAATTTTGGACTACATGTATTTTGAGAATCTCAATTAAGCTAGAACTGAAAGAAATGTGTTTAGCATGACACCGTATATCTGATGTCCCTCAAATTCACACATTTCCTAATGTAAATAAATACATTTTTTGAATGAACTTGATTTTAAAATAATTTTTTCCATCAAAAAATGCAAAGTAATCTATTTTTTCAAAAAAAAAAATGTTATTTTTTATTTTATTTTTTTTTTTAATATGATTAATCAAAATACAAATAAATTACTTTTACATATTTTGTTTCTTTTTGGAAAGACACAAGGTTTGAATGGCTTCGAATACGGTGTCATGGCAAATGCATTTATTTTAGGTGCTTGCATAGTTGATGTGCTGAAAGTATAATTGGTTTCAAATTTGTTTAACTTTTCATTTGAGAATTTAACTATCATTGGAAAATGTATCACATTGCATTCTTGTTAATAGTCCTGGTGAAAAAATGTCTGTATAATCTCAATTATCTCCCTTGTTCTTTTAAAACTCCTGTGATTGGCTTTCTATTTTGACTTAGCTTTTATTGATTTTTTTTCCTTTGGTTTTTGTCTTTGTCTTTTATTTATTTATTTTTGTTTTCAAAGGAAAATTAAATAAATCCTTTACTTAAAATAAAAACAATGACAAAAACCTATGAATAAGTATTAAAAAATTTTATTATGTACACATAAAAAAATATTTTTCAAAAAATAATCAATTTAATCAGTCATGTTAATTAACATGAGAATTTCTTAAAAGAATAAGTATAAATTACTGGAACATGTCAATATATATATATATATATATATATATATATATATATATATATATATATATATCAAATAATTGGTATATCCGATTGGATTGGATGCAGAATCCCTTGCAGAGTAAATTTAAATAAAATGCTCAATGTATAGTGCAGAGCAACACTAATGATGTATGAAAAAGAGTCAACAATCCATGATAGGCTTGTAATAATATATTTCAACCACATGCAGTGGATTCTTCAAGCCTGTTTGGTTAAAATAAATTATTACTAAAGGATACAATGGATGATTGAGTCTTTTCCATACACTCATATGCGAATTTATGGGAAAATATGCTTATTCAATTATATTTCACCTTTTCTTTATACCAATCCTTTAATTTATAAAGCTCAATGTAACTACAGAGCATATACAAATGAATGACAAAAAGTTTATATTCCAAATTTCAAGATGTTGTCCATCTTACCATTTATTTATTTCAGCATGTAAAAATGTTCAATTCTTTACTGCACCTGTTTCATAGCACAGAACCATTCACATTAATTAATTTAATTATTACGTCAAGAAAGATTTAAAAATTGGCATAATTATATGGATGGTTCTGCGTTATGAAACAGGTGCTGTCATGAATTGAATTTTTAACATGCTGAAAGAAATAAATAGTAAGATGGACAACATTTTGGAATTTGGAATATCAACTTTTTGTCATTATATATTATATATAATGAGAAAGCTTAACACATGAAATGGTTATTATATGGTATTAGTAGATAAGCATGAAAACAAACTAGTTTAAATAATAATGCAAACATGTCTCTAAATCCGACCAATATTTTGATTATACAAACTACCTTACTCTGTGGTAGAACACATCTATCACAGTTTGTTTTTATGCTTATCCACTAATTCCATATATTATTTTAATTCTTCTAATCTTAATTTGAATCTTTGAAAAATGTATGAAAAGTTAGTCTTAAATGGAAGACTTTTATTGCAGAGTCATTCAATTGTCTAATCTGTTTGTTTGTCTTGAATAGACCGTTATGTGATCATAAGAATCTCTATACAAAATTATAAAACTGAAGGACTATTTATCATTAAAAAAAAATTGAAGAAAAAAATAGTTGCATTTTTGTACAGCATGGAATGACAAGATTTATGGGGGAAAAAAGCGGTTGTTCAGAAATAAAAATATATTTTTACTTAATATTGTCATTTTTTTGTTGTTTTGTTTCTTTTTTTTTGTTTTCTTTTTTATTACTACTGCTTCGGGCCTTTCATGGTGCACAGAAAATGTCCCCCGAATGAAGTTACATATGACATTTCCAAAACACAATTATATAAAGGTTAATCAAGGCATTGTTATTTTCATTTTATTCTTATTTAATATCTTAAAGATGAAGAAGCAACATAGTTGCAGTCAATGTAACACAGCACAATTCAAATGCAATACTGCAAGTCAAGATGAAGCAAAAGTATTTGTCAGTATAAAAAAAAAATTAAGGAATATCGGTTGTTAATTAAATTAATGACTTGTCTTCACTTTACTTCCGGTTGCCTCTTCCTATATTAAAAATAGCTTTTCTAAATAACATTATTGTTATGTAGCTGGTAGGTGTATAACATTATCATCAGTATTTATTTAACAGATGTCTCTTTAACGTTGTGATATATACAGTGTGTCGTCTAGGGGTTAGATTGTATGAGAGTGTATATACATGTCACCATCATCTATATGACGTGTATGTGTATATACACACACGTCATATAGATGATGGTGACATGTATATGGTCAAAGGGAAAATTATTCCCAACTAGCATTTAGGTAAAAATGAAATTTCGTATGAATAATTGAATTCATTCAAAAAGTATCGTTAACAAAAACAAATAAAAACATATATATATATATCTATATGTGTGTGTGTGTGTGTGTTCGTCTATGATCGTCTAGCATTGTGATCAGTTTGTTGTGCATGTATGTATGTTCAAATACAGTTCATGATGGAACAATAATACACACATAAATACTTTTACAACACAAAGGATGAATAACACTTATTTGGGGTTTCAGCAATTTGGCCAATTGGGGAACATATCTAGTCTATCTTTGGTGCAATGGAAATTCTCCCCAAGAAACAGCAGAGCCTCAGGTTTTATTTTCAACTTTTTATTCCAGAGTGTTTTTTCCCTTTTGGAAAATTGCAATCGCCATTTCTGATCCTCTCTACTCAGAGTCACCACGATCTGAAGACTGTCTCTGCTCGTCTTTCGACTTCGACTAGCTTAACTAATTTCCATGTATCTGAAAAAGACCATCTCCCCTTATAAATGACGTCATTAGTATACGTTACTAACATAATCCCTTGATGTTTTTACATGTCATTATTTCTAAGTTGTCAACTAAATTTTTATAACATTTTTAAATTACATTTCTAAATTAGTGTTAATTACACATTTATTTATAAGTATTTTGATTATTCTAACACATTTTAGCTGATAAAACTTTTTGGCCTGAATAATCATAATAATCGTTGACCAGCAAACTTTCAACGTTACTTGATCAATAGCTAACATTATTATTTAGAAAACCATTATGAACTTGTGGGTTTATTTATTTTTTTGTGTTTTTTTTTTTTTTTAACTATTTTGCACTTTCATCTAACAATTAAATAAACAAAAGATACCATAAAAATTCAATTAAAAATGAAGCAACAACTGGATATGAAGTAGACACAAATTGTAAAGAAAACCAGAATATCAATTGAGTTTTAGCAGAAAAATTGAGAATAAAGTATGTGTGCCGTGTAATATATATATATATATATATATATATATATATATATATATATATATATATATATATATACCGTCAGAAAAAAGGATGCACATTTAGAATTAAACTTATTTTCAAAACAAAAATGCAGAAAAATCTTTGAACAAATTTTTTTTAAGAAAATTAAATTTTATAAATAAGCAAAAAGGGACTCTCGCATTGCCATCTTAGAAAAAACAAGAATAGATAAGTCCACAATAATTAAAACTTGCTAGATCAGCCTTGCAATGCTAATTTTTTAACATTAATCACTAAATATCATAAATTTTTATTTTCTTACTTAAAAATACTTGATCAATTTATGTAATTTTTGGAATATGATATTTTCGTTCCATGACAGGTATGTACATCATAAAGATTTTTCTGTAATTTAGTTTTTTAAAATAAGCACTGAAAAAAGTTCTGCCATATGCAACCTATAGACCAGACATTGTAGTACAGTCTATTCATATCAATGCAGCACGTTATGAAGGGTCTCCATTTTTAGTCTTTTCATGCAGCAATAAATTTGAAGCTATTCTTTCTGCCAATGGCCTGCAAGCTTTTTGATTTGGTCAACTTAACAATACTCCGGCTTTAAATAAAAAAATTCTTGACAGGTTTCTTCAACTTCATCGAAAGACTCGGATCAGAACTTCCACTTCATCCAATTCTTCAATCTTGTTACTATGGTATATGACTTTGCATGAAGGGTCACTGATTGGAGAATTTGATAGCCTGTCAAGAAATTTTCAACTGTTGAAAGGATTAGTACTTACTGAGGATGAAGAAAAAAGTCAAAAGAGGCAATATAAAGTGAAACGCTTCTTTGCTATTAGAACAAAATTCAAAAATCCAAATATTGCATTTCAAGTAAAACTAATGGTATCTACGTAATTGTCATGTCGAAGTAATGAAGATATTCAAAAATTTAAAAAAAAAAACAATAAGGTAGAAAATTAATTATTAATTAAAACGTCTTTCAAAGACAACTTTATTTTCAACTTTTTAATTTAATTTTTTTATTTGTCGTCCGAGACATCAAGCTTCAAATTGATGCTGATCTCATGAAAATCCGTCGCCTCTGTCGAAAGTTTTAGGCAGACATACAAACATTCAGTTTTGCTGAATTGGCTTAAGATTTCAGAAAATCATTACCTCCCTTGTTACTAGTCGAACTCTCCAGTTTCTTTTCTATTTTTTTTTTTTACAAGGGAGTCACCACTTATCAAGGCCCAAAGGCCACCTAGGGATAAGGGTTAATGAATGTAAGTTTGGTACAATTTGATTATTTAAGGGGATAGTTCAACAAGAACTTGTTTCCATGCCCATGATGATCTTGGAGGTTAGATTTAGATGTCAAGTTTGTGCATCCTTTAATCGCAAACTCATCGAGAGAAACAACCAGTCCAATGCCAGTTCCGCACAGAAATAATAGGCCAGGTTTGGTCTCCTGCAATTGGAAGGTTGGAATGTAGGTCCCTGATGTTGGAGAAGGAGACCTGATAGTGCAGGTCTGTGTTGGGAGTTGGAGTTCTGGGTTTAATCTTATTTCGTTTTTAAGATTTTTCATTTTCGTGAATGGAAATATGTGAAAGGTCAGCAGAGTAGTTAGAGCAAAGATGGTTAAAAAATTTAAAAAAAAAAAAAAACGAAGAAAGATTTTGCAAACCATGTAGAGGAAAAGCCGTAGCATTACCCACTAACCAATGAAAAAATTGACAACAAATTCGCTGTGGGTTTAGCCAATGAAAATTTCAACAGACAACAGTTAATAAATTGTAAGAAAAAATTAGTTTTAATCGCACACAAAATCTTAATCAGCAAAAAAAAAAAGATTGAAGACATCAACATGAATTTATCAACCTTAGAAAATGTTACAGTCGCCACACCAGTTTGTTATAGAGAAAATTAATAGGAACAAATGTAAGGAGCAAGACATGTTCAAGGAAATGTGTTATGAATAGGGCTAGGACAACAGCACATTCTTTTCATTATTTTGACTCTCAAATGTATATCCGTTGATGTCATATGCTTTTATATAGAGTGATGTGGTTCTAAGTTGATTAACTGTAACTAACTGTGTTGGATATATATTCTAGAGTCAAAACTGATAAGAATATTCTCTTGTCATAGCCCTAGTTATGAAAACACGAGCCGATGTAAACATTGCCAGCTGCCCTTCAGTCGACTGAAAATATTCCTAAGAAAATAGCCTGTTCCCTAACCTTAACAGAAAAAAAAGAATTGAAATCTAAAAGAAAAACAAAAAATTTCCTTCCCTCTCCAAACAAATTACATTAAAAAAAAACATTTTTTTCAACAAAAAAATAACACAAATGAAAAATATATATAAAATATCTTTTCCAAAGATTTCCTTACAAAGAAATTTTATCATTTTCATTTTTGAAAAAATAACTTTTCTCACAAATAAAATCTTATAAAAAAAAACTTTTCTTACTAAAAAACAAATTTACATAAAAACTGAACGCCTCCACTCAATCTTAAAAAACAATGGATACCCTCTGTAAGGGTATCTGCGTATGTAATTGTGAGGCAAGGGTTGCGCAATCTCCATCCACACCTCTCCTAAATTGGCATTGTTTGAGTCCAGTGGCAAAGAGAAGTCTAGGACGACAGGAAACAATGCCGAGATAAGCGGAGAGCACATACAGCACCTGGAATTCCCAAATAGTCAACCATTTTAGTATTGATCAGGCTCAACATTGTTTAACCGGTGTGGTCAAATGGAAATTGGTGTGTCAACGTGATTACATAAAAAGACTTGCAAAAAAAATATCTGTTGTCAGTTATTTAAAAAAAAATAAATATTTATTCATGAAACTTATGTTAGGTTGATGTTATATGTTTGTTTATTGTATTTACATTTTTCTTCATTGTAATTAGTATACAATAAATGCTCTTTTTTATAGTTTTTAAAATTTGATCAACACAAGGCTTGTTTCAGCGGTTTATGTCAACTGGCAGGCTATGCCGAGGCAACATGACAGAAATGTGGATCAGTAAATGTAGAAGTACCAAAATCTCTTATACATGTTGGCATGTGTTGAATGGCTATTGTCCTCACCAATATTAGTATTTCTATTATGGTATGGGCTGTATCTTCTCCTTCAGGTGTATGGTTCTAAGCTGATTGGGCAGTGTGTGGCCAAATCACTTAGCAGGAACATTGGTTCGCAAGAGAAAATGAAACTTTATTTTATTTGCGATTGCTATAGTTGTCTAGTTGTCATGGACAGTATTGGCAACTTTCAGATGAGATGTTTTTATAGAATCTGGAAGTTATACGCATGTTTGAAAAAAAATAGAAAGAAAAAATAGTGAAACTCATTTTTTTATTTTTTTTTTATTTTTCAAATTTTTTATTGATGTTGGAATGGGATTGCATACGTTTTCTTCACATCATATTTTATCAAGATGTCGTTAGAAGCTTTAATAAAAATTATGTAATTAAAAAAATGGCCACCTTTTGTTGTAAAATTTAGCATATTCTACTTTCCACACTTAAAATGTTGAACACATTGTTCTAAAACCATTTCAATTCAAATTTCCAAACCGACTCATCCCCAACCCACATTTAGATTGTAGACTCTCGGCCTTTTGACTGAGATAAAAAAAAAAAAAAAAGCAAAAATAATCTTGGAATCTTACGTAGGACGACCCCCTAGGGTGAATGTGGTATTATGGTGATTGAGAATTCTATTTAAGAAAATGTTAGACAAATATAAGGTATAGTGAAAAGGATGACCATAGACCCTTTTTTTTTTTTTTTTTTTTTTTTTACATAGGCATCACCACATTATCAAGGCCAAGAGGCCACTCAAGGATAAGGGTTAAAGATTGTACATTAGAAATTGGACAATATAGTAATCATTAGTAATGAAAATTTGGAAAATTTGATAACTTATATGGAACGGCTCATCAAGAACTTATTTACGTTAGACTTGAAGACAACCATATTGTAGTCAGCCGGAAAGCAGGAAAACGGAAGACAATTCCACAGGCGTGCAGTTCTAAGAAAGAAGCTTTGTTCATGGAATCTATGTTTAGGTTTAGGCACAGATAAAGATTGGGGGGAATTATTGATAGTGTTTACAACTAGACGAGTGTTTCTTGTGAAAGTTTGGCGAGGGGGGGACCATAGATTGAAGCTCAGTCAAACACTTTCCATGAAAATAACGATACATCAGAGACAAACTCGCAACATCTCTTCTGTGAGATAGAGGTTGCAAGGAAGAGAAAAGGACATCTCCTACGAGGCTACGAAGTCTATTTTGAACTATTTTGAAGGCAGGCCAAGTCCTTTCTAGCAGCTCCTGCCCAGATGTGGCAACAGTATTCCATCCTTGGACGTACCTGGCTCTTATATAGATAGAGAATAGCATCAGCAGTGAGATATCTACCGGATCGATAGAAAGATCCCACCATTTTTCCAGCGGCCTTGGCAACAGATTTGATGTACGTGTTCCATTTAAGATCAGGAGTAATGGTCAAGCCAAGAAGCTTGTCAAAACTTGAGGCCTCCTGAAGACGAGAGCCATTCATTTCAATTGATGCCAGATGTGGATCAGAATGTTGATGATGTAAAGAGAGAAGTTTGGTTTTAGATGCATTAAAAGTAACCAGCCACTCCTTACCCCATTGTACTACGTGCTCAAGATCAGAGGAGAGAGAATTGGAGAGAACTTGGTCGTTTACTGTCTTAGATGTGCTACCATAAATGGTAGTGTCGTCAGCATAGATGTCTACAAATGATGTAAGGATGAAACTTTTGAATGGCCTTGTGCCTCTTTCCCATTTAGATCTCATCTCCACTTAGAGATTGGCCTTCTTGTTTTCGTGTTTTCAGTTCCAAACAAACCGGAAAATAGTAGGTGGCTTATTATTAAGAAAGGTTTAGGAGAGTCTTATTAACCAAATATGCTTATTCTTTGTTTTTTCCACACTCTACACAAATGAAATTATTACATATAAACGTTGTTATTTATTTTCAATAAAAAATTTTAAAATGATTTGGGGAAATTTAAGTAGGATGGACCTTGGAGTAAATGTGGTATTATGGTGATTAAGAGTAGGATAGACATTTTTTAGTAACGGTAACCAAAGACATCAATACTTTCCCCACACTTTTGAATGGCCTTGTGCCTAATTTGTTTTAAATGTTAAATGTTTTGTTTATATTTTCTGCAAATAAATATTTCAAAGTGTAGTATCTGTTTTAATGCTACATTTGATCTGTTAGGTTAGTTGGATTTCCCTGCACATTAAAATCTACCTTATGTTTAACCACAGACCACGTAAATATATTTACATCGGTCATGGTCTAACTCTACCCTCCTCTGAGGTGGGTGGGAGCAAATAAATAGAGACGCGCCTCTGGCGTGTAAGCTTCATCAAGCAAATCTCTATGAAACTGGCACAGATATGCAATATTATGATAGATACGCACTGCAGCATGAATGTTATTATTATGATTCATTAGAACCGGATGATATCAATGTCATTTCTCAGCTAGCTCGTTCCCTCTCAAAGTAGGTGAATAGTCATTTAATAAGCCAAATAGCATATCAACATCTACTTACATCTGATATGTGCAGGTGTAAACAGAAATTCTAGATAATAAAGCAAATAGAAGGCGTGGCAGTCTGTTTTTGATTCAAAAATAAATTTTCTGGAACAAGATGGATTCAGACATATTCTAAACTGGAATGGCATACCACCACCACCACCACTGCCACCACCAACATCGCCGTGCCACTACTACGGTTTAACAGTAAAAATAAAAAATAAATATGACTAAACTAAAGGTAGTAAATAAAAGTTACTAAAAATACAAGATGTCATCATCATCATCATCATTACTTGTTTGTATTTATTATATTATTTTGGAGTATTTAAATTACTGTTCTCATCTTGAGTGTTATTCTCACAATGTTTTGTCCAATGTCACCTCTGATTAGTGCTGGGATGATTAATCGGAATCAGTAATCAGAAAAATCAGAACTTTTGGGGATATCAGAATCAGTATCGGAATCGGAAAAATTTGTGCCTATTTTCCGATGCCAAAAACAATTCTTTTAATTACCATTTTTATTTGATTCTGTTTAAAGCAAAATCTTCCATTGCTGATTGTAATGATAAAATAAAATAATGTTTAATGTATTTTAAGCGACCAGCAAAACTAAAATCGATAGATCATCCCTCACAAGTGTACTTTAACGTTTGAGAAAATATCTGCACATTTAAAGATGTATTTTACGGTAATCATGAAAAATAACAACTTTATATTTAAATATTTACATATTTACAAAAAAATGGAATTGGTAATTGTATCAGAATCAGGAAAAATATTGGAATCGTCCCATCACTACCTCTAACTCAAAACTGATCAAGTGTTAAGTAATCATCATTATATCATATGAATCCGAAGATTCTATTGTTGGCATTGGTTTCCCCGATATTTTTCTAATCATAATTCTTTCTAGAAAGACATCTGGTACGTCTGGGAGGGACCACATGAAGGTTGCCAACATCCTAAGTAAAATTGATTTTGGGGAACAAATTGGATTTGAACTTGACACACCCAGTCAGTCCGTGTTGTTAATCACTTGACCAGCATCATCTTCAAAATGCTAAGTAATAACCAGTTCTAATTGGCAGTCTTCTGGAGGTTAATGGTTCGATCCTCAGTACAGGTGATATCAAGAATACAATATAAGGATTTAGACATTGTCATAGTTGAGAGTAATCTACTTCTTTAGGTTAAATAAAGAATTTCTGAATTTACCAAAACTCACTTGAAAAAGGCTGGGGGGTTACATCGACTGAAACGTTATGGAAATAATATTCAAGGCGAGAACAGTAGTTCGACTGATGCATGTTATAAGTCCTCATCTCAAAAAATGTAAAGCATAATCCTCACAAGAAGTGCATATGATAAGAAAGTATATAGTATTGTATGTGTGCCAGTTTTAACCACAAGCTCTCAAACCACCTTGGAACTGCATAGACTCATTTTGCAAATAACTTATTTTTTTCGTTTTTTTTTAATGCTTTGAATGATGATAGCTACTTTTTTTATTTCTAGACCAAGCATGCATTATAAATCGATTTCAATTCCTACATCTGTTTCAGAGTCCATTTCTTTCAATGAATCTTAATGGCTTTATCTGAACTCCATGTGTGAACCATTTCTGCGTCACCATCTTTGATTTACTTCCATATGTAGAATATTTTAAATTTAAATTTATTAATTTAACAAATCTCCATCACCAACTAAACTGTATCAATCGCTTTCTTGCAAATTAGTAAAATATCAATATTTCACTAAACATATGCCACAAAAAATAAAAATTGTATCATCAAATGACTGTTTCAAGGTTAGTTATTTCCCAAAATTTTATTATTATTTCATTAATATATATGATACATATATATAATACATATATATATATATAATATATATATATATATATGATACATATATATAATACATATATATAATACATATATATATATATATATATATATATATATATACTGTGCCGGCAAAAAGAAAGTCCGCACATGTAATTTTTTCAAAAACTGCAAATTTAAACTAAATTTAAATGTAACTGTTTAAACAACCTATACCTCATTTGATTCACCTTTTATTCTTCTATAATTTTACCTGTTCGTATTTGACTTTAAATTTTTTTTTTTTTTTTTACATAGGCATCACCACTTATCAAGGCCAAGAGGCCACTCGAGGATAAGGGTTAAAGAGTGTACAGTAGAAATTGGACAATATAGTAACCGTTAGTAATGGAGATTCGGTAAATTTGTCAACTTATATGGAACGGCTCATCAAAAACTTGTTTATGTTAGACTTGAAGACAACCATATTGTAGTCAGCTGGAAAGCAAAAAAACAGAAGACAATTCCATAGTCATGCAGTTCTAAGAAAGAAGCTTTGCTCATGGAATCTATGTTTAGGTTTAGGCACAAATAAAGAGTAGGGGAAATTAGTAATAGTGTTTTCTGCTAGACGGGTGTTTTTTGCGAAAGTTTGGCGAGGGGGGACCATGGACTGGAGCTCAGTCGAGCACTTGCCATTAAAATAACGATAAAGTAGAGACAAACTCGCAACATCTCTGTGAAATATTCTAGTGTTCACATCAATTTAAAAAATAACTTCAAATTCAGGAGTCAAAAAGAAAGTCCGCAGCAACAAATTTGCTTAAAACCAGCTTAAATTATCGCCGCTAAATCAGTTTAAAATATCCACCAACAGGCAACAAAGCATCTCTAATCTTAATTGTTGTTGTTCCAGGTTATACAATGTAACATTTAGTCCATATGCTACGACTTTCTCTTAGTGATCGTTAGGAGCTTATTAATCTCCACCTTTCTGGTTTAACCAATTGAGAAATCGGCCGTAAATTGAAATGTGATGAGAAAATGGTACGAAAGACTGTGCAAAAGCACCAAAACACCGGCAGTGTTCGTGATGGCCATAAATCTGGTTGTACTAGATTTACTTCTAACAGGGAAGACAATGCTATCAAGATCCGCAGCCTAAGAAACAGATTTGAAACGGCTCCCCAAATCCAACAACAGTGCAATCTTGTTAAAAAGTGCTCTCTTTCTACTCTCAAGAACAGATTTAATTGGTGAGGCCGCAAGCCAATGATTTCTGTAAAGACCAGAAAGCGCCATCTGAACTTCGTCAGATGTAATGAAGATCATGACTCTTCATATTGGTCAAAAGTGCTTTTTAGCGATGAAAGCAAGTTCAATGGATTAGGCAGTGATAGTAGGTAGTATGTCTGTCAGAGGAAAGACGAAGAATTTAATCCTAGGTGCTCAGTTTCAATGCTGCAAGATGGTGGATGTTCAGTTTTTGTGTGGGGCATTATTAGGCCTATAGTTTGCTTGCAAGGTCGAATTAATTCAACCAAATACATTAATATGTTGACTGAGCATTTTCTACCCTACTTTGGTTGGAATTTGGATGATAATCCCATCTTCATGCAGGATAATGCTCCTATTCACACAGCTGGCAATGTCAAGAGGTTTCTGGAAGAGCATGATAATCCGTGTTTGGATTGGCCTGCACAATCTCTAGACCTCAATCCTATCGAAAACGTATGGCACTGTAAATTTTAAATTTGGAAGAACTTTGGACAAAAATTAAAGAAAAGTGGGATGCTCTTTCCCCGGAATATTGCTGCAATCTAATTCAAGGAATTCCTAAAAGACTGCAGGCTGTCAAATTGCAGAACGGCTATGCTACTAAATATTAACTAGTTCATTACGTTCCTGTTGTATTTGTGTTACATTAATGTCCTAAAGTTACATTTAAATAACAATTTTCCATTGTGCAGACTTTTTTTTGCGTTCTCACTTTGAAGTTATTTTTTTAAATTGATGTGAACACTAGAATATTTCAAAAGTCAAATATGAACAGGTAAAATTATAGAAGAATAAAAGGCGAATCAAATGAGGTATAGTTTGTTCAAACAGTTACATTAAATTTAGCTTAAATTTGCAGTTTTTGAAAAAATTACAAGTGTGGACTTTCTTTTTTGTGTATATATGATATACTGGCCCGGTTGTAAAATACGCTTAAATCTGATATTTTGATTAATGCAGATTTTGTATTTATTATTATATTATATTGGACCAAATATATAGTAATGATTTAAAAACATTGGAACATTTAGGAGAAATCTATCCTCCTCAGCATAAACCCTGTCCATTTCAGGATAATTTTTCTTTCAATCCGCCAATCTATCCTTCAATCTTAGTACAACATTTACAGCTTAACCATCATCATTGAGGAGGCAAACTGGCCAGGCACTCAAAATCAATGTTCCTGGATTTAACCTCTCACAATTGTACCTTCCAGCGAAATAAAAACTGGCTATTCTTATATTCAACTTAATTCTTACATTTGTCAGCCTTCTTTGATCATTCTTTGATCATTGCCATATTGTCTTGGGGTCTCTCAAAAACTGATGGGCTAATCACCATAGATCAGCCTGCAATAAAGTCCAAAATTAGTACACTAGAAAAAAATTAATAGTTAAAATTTCAATTTTTAGTACGGGGATCAGTATTCTATGTATTTTTAGCAAAAAAATATCTTTTTAGATTTGATAGTTGCTAAGTATTTTTTTCACCAGTTTCTAAATTTTTGTTATTTAGTTTTAATGGTAAAAGATCTTCAAATTACTATAGCAATTGAAGAGCAGATTATTTAAAAATACTTTTTAAAAATTTAAACTTACTCCCCAATTTTTAGCACAGTATATTTTCGCCTAAAGTGATACCTCCCTTTCAATTAAAAACAAATTTTTTAATTAAATTTTTTTTTTCTTTAATACATTCAATGTTCAGGAGGGGTCAAGTTTTCTGTATGAATTTACCATAAACTGCTTCGTCAAATGTAATTGTATTTTCTTTTCCAAAAGATAAGGAATTATTCCACATTTGAACACGTGCGAATTTAAAGGGAGTATTTTTTGCCTGGAAAATTCTGCAATGAAGTTTTACTTTTTTAAAAGTGTATTTAATTGTTGATTTTAAAATGAATCTTGTTTTAAAATATTTTTTTAAAGATGATTTCTTTTACAACCGATTTTTGGGGGGGTTTTGATAATACAGCCGACACCATCTACTTCCTATGAGGCGTCAAGACGTAGACACCACGCAATAGCTTGAATAGGTTAATGTGCATGATAACCAAACAATCACTTTTAGACCAGTTTTGTAAATTCCTTAGCAATTTATTTGAGAATTGAATCAGAAAATGACTCACCTCGTAATAGTGGTCTAATGCCTATCCGTGACCATTATACTTTATTCTGCGAAGTCAGCAGGTAATGTGATTTTAATGGAACGCCCTTCTGTTTACGTAGGCCACGATTGAACTCAAACTAGTCACAAGTAATCAACAAGAAATGGAAACACTATCCTTCATCATTACTCCTGAAACGATTATCAATGTTATTGCTGAAGAATATCAAGCTACTAAAAGGTGAGCCATTCCTCATGTAAACCAGTGCATAGTCAGGAAGATCAAAAACAAGTTTGAAGTGCTGGATGGCATCGAGGTTCTGTCACATCCAGCCTACAGTCCTTACTGTGCTCCATCAGATTATGGATTTTTCGCTCAATGCAACATTTTCTGAAGGCTGCCGATTTAACTCATTTGATGAAGTCGAGGAAACATGTCAAAGAATTCTTTGATTTGGAGCCTGCTGAATGCTACTTTGACCAGATCCAAAAGTTTGCAGATCGATGGAAGAAAGTTTTGGAAAATGATGGCCTTTATTTTGAGGATTAATTTTTGTTTTGTTTGTTATTACTTGGCGAGTAAAATTCCAATTTTTTGCTAGTGTTCATGAACTATTGAGACAACTTTATACATATATATATATATATATATATATAAGAAAATTAAACTATAAGTTGAACTTTACAATCAAAATTTATTGTTCGACTGAATACTCCAAAAAACAATTTACAAAGTACTTATTCCACAGAGTTTCAAAGAATGCTATTCTTGCTATTCTTCTCATCAGAGGACAGAAAGAAATCAGCAAATTATATTTGTAGCAATGCTAGAATTTGCTGGTTATGGCATTAAGTGAAACTGCAATTTATTATAGTCATAAATTGCCAAGAAAAAAAATATATATAAAAACAAACCGTGCATAATACTTCAGCTTGCATGAAGATCCTTTCAAGATAATTCGAAAGGCGAAAATAGTTCTTTTGAGAGAATGAAGCCCAAAATTAAATCCAGTGTAATGCATATAGTCCAATTAGAAAGTTTTCAAAGCAGCTGAAATAATGGAAATTGTTTTTTTCGGACAGGGCAGTAGTCCAAAGAGAAGTTGATCTCCAGTCAAATGGGATTGAGGAATAAAAAAAATAGAAAAAAAAACAGCATGTCATTCATTTATTTTTTTTTTTACATGGGGATCACCACTTATCAAGGCCCGGAAGCCACTCGGGGATAAGGGTTATTTTGTGTACAATAATCAATGGGATAATATCGTAGTAATACTTGGTATTGGAGATTTGATAAAGTGTCTTACTTAAGGGGGCAGTTAATCAGGAATTTGTTTATGTTGGACTTGAAGACATCCAAGTTGTAGTCAGGTGGGAAACAGGTAAACGGAAGAGAATTCCACAGGCATGCACTTCTCAGAAAAAGCTATGTTCATGGAATCTACGTTTTGATTTAGGCACATATAAAGTTTGGGGGAAATTACTGACCGTGATTTTAGCTAGACGGGTGTTTATCATGAAGTATTGGCGAGGGGGGACCAGAGATTGGAGCTCGGACGAGCACTTGTCATGGAAATAACGATAAAACAAAGACAGGCTCACAACATCTCTTCTGTGGGAGAGAGGTTGCAGGGAAGAGAAGAGAGCATCCCCCACTAAGCCACAAAGTCTATTTTGTACTTTATCAAGGCAGGATAGGTTGTTTTTTTAAGCTCCAGCCCAGATGTGGCAGCAGTACTCCATCTTTGGATGTACTTGGCTTTTATAGAGATAGAGAATTGTATCAGTAGTGAGATATCTTCTGGAGCGGTAGAATGATCCCACTATTTTCCCAGTGGCTCGGGCAACAGACTTGATATACGTGTTCCATTTCAGATCAGGAGTAAAGGTCAAACCCAGGAGCTTGTCAAAACATGAAGCCTCTCCAAGACGAGAGCCATCCATTTCAATTGATGCTAGATGAGGAACAGAGCATTGATGATGTAAAGTTAGGAGCTTGGTTTTAGATGCATTAAAAGTAACCAGCCATCTCTTCCTCCACTGAATCACGTGCTCAAAATCAGAGAAGAGAGAATCAGAGAGAGCTTTATCATTTACGGCCTTTGATGTGTTTTCGTAGATGGTCGTGTCATCAGCATAGATGTCAACGAATGATTTAAGTATGTGTTTTGGGAGATCATTGATGTAGATCAGAAAGAGAGTTGGGCCCAGGATGGACCCCTGGGAGACTCCAGCATTAATACTGTGGGCCTCTGATTTCTGCCCATCAACCACTACTCTTATGAACCTATCAGAGAAAAATGATTTAATTATTGAGAATACATTTCCAGTTATACCGTAGCTGGAAATCTTGTGAAGTAGGCCCTTATGCCATACCTTATCGAAGGCCTTTGATATGTCAAGAGCAATTGCCCTAGAAAGGAAGCCTTTGTCGAGAGATTCACTAATCCTATGGGATATAACTGTTAGCACATCAGCTGTAGATCTTGCAGAACGGAAACCATATTGCATGTCATTAAGGAGGTTATTTCTGCTGAGGTGGTTGACTACTTCTTTATTTAATATGGATTTCAGTAACTTACTCATGACACACAAGAGACTTATTGGTCTGTACTGAGAGGGAGATGACTTATCACCTGAGTTCTTAAATACAGAGCAAACTGATGAGGTTTTCCAGGGTGTTGGAAAGCACTTCTCCTTAAGGCAACGCTTAAACAGTTTTGTAAGTATGGGGGCAAGTTCTAGTCGAAGCTTTTTTAACACTATAATTGGAATGCCGTCTGGGCCAGTTGCTTTACTGGAATCAACCAACAACCTCGTGCACAGATATTTGTATGTTGGATAGTGTGTTGTCTGTTGTAGGAGGAAATACAGAGAGTTGATGACCTTCGTCGCAGAGGATAGAGTTAGCTGCAAAGTTCTTGGCAAATAGTTTGGCCTTGTCTAATGCTGATGAGATGACCTCAGGTCCATTGATGATGGTTGGGATAGAACGCATGCATCTGTTCAGGATCCTGTTTGCTATTTGCCAGAACTGGTGGGAACCAAGCCGCTGCTCAGCTATTTTGGATTTGACAGACTGAGCATATAGCTCTCTTGCATTTTTATTACTCTTTTACAGTGGTTGCTGGCAGTCCTGAAGGTAGCTTTAGTCTCAGTACATCTATTACGTCGGTAGCTATGAAAAAAGTGATTTCTGTACGCAATGGCAGCAGCACATTCTGGGGAGAACCATGGCTGGCTGTTAGGTTTTGTTGGAATTTTTTGGATGGTATGAATCGGTCTATGCCTACAATTAACCATTCGGTCAGGTCTGATATTATAGAGGATACCTCCTTTTTAAACATGGAATGCAGAGGTAGATCAGATATGAATGTACAGAAGCTATCCCAGTCAGCCATAGAGTATCGGTATACAGTACGGTGGAAGGGTACGTCTGGGGACTTATTACATTTCATTTTTATCTTAACTGATACAACTGTGTGATCGGAGGATCTTAGAGGAGAATGAACGGAACATAAACATAGCTCAGGGCAAGTTGTGAGAAAAAGGTCTAGAAGGCTTGCATACTGACCAGTAGTATCGGGCACACGGGTGGGTTCGTGAACAATCTGAGTGAAGTCATAGGCAATGGCAAAATCATGATAGAACCTCCTCTCATCATCTGTCTTATTTGAGTGGGTCAGCCATTCCACATTATGGACATTGAAGTCACCGCAAATGTGAATGATAGCCGAAGGATGAGCAGACAGGATGTGGTCACTTTTCTCAGATATACTCTTAAAGACAGTAACCCTGCTATTGTAGGGGCGATAAAGGCCAAATATGAATGCGGTGGTCTAAGCAAGTGCAACCCAGAAGTACATATAAGGTAAATTAGGGTCTTCTTAGGAGATATCTCTACCACATGGGAAGCAATCTTTAATATAGGCGCATATTCCATGTCCACAGGGATCAGATTTAGATGTTAAGTTAGAGTATCCTTTTATTATGAACTCATCTAGGGAAGTGGTCGGCCCTATGCCAGTTTTGCTTAGAAAGAGTAAGTCTGGTTTTGTCTCCTGTAATTGGGTTTCAACCTCTGGAAGGTTGGAATGTAGACCCTTGATGTTGGAGAAGGAGACGTGGCAGTAGGGGTCTACGTTAGAGGATGGGGTCTAGGTTTATTCATGTTTTCTTTTAGAGATATTTCATGTTGAGTTTTTGGGGTTTGTGGAACAGTTCGACAGACTTTGTTAGAGTAAGACAGAGAGGGAAAGTAAGAGAGAGAAAGAGAGGAAAATTTTTTTTTTTTGTAGTACATGATAAGGTAAAGCCGTAACAATTACCCACTAGTATGGCATCGAGAAGCCCCACCAGAAACTACTGCATGGTCCAGAATCCATTCACCAAATGGCAATACAGCAGCCCCAGTACTTTACACCTGCTGATAGGACAGCTTTACTTAGAGGTTAACCAATGTTCGGGTCCCTGGGTCGGGTGGGTAACGTCAGCCCAGATGAAACGTTTACCTCCAGCACCCTTACTAGTAATGTGGCCACAAGGATAGACATAGAAATAGAAAAATTTCCGACATCTCAGGTTACTGTGAAAGATGACATGCATACACACATATAAAGTTACTTTCATATACTAGCAGAGATAAGTATAAAACTTTAATCATGCTAAAATTGAAAACAAAAATTTTTTAAAAAGGGAGAAACGTTGGAACGAAGAAAGAAGATAATAATTTTTCTGGTATACATATGTTAATTGATTTTCTAATGAAAAATGAGTATCCACTTTGGCGAACCAATAGCGATACAAAAATAACAGCTTAAAAAATCTGATAACACAAATAGATCACTAACCATTCTTTGTCAATTATAAAATAGTGATTATTATAATTAAAGTTATTAATATTATTTAAAAATAAGTAAATATCAAATTTCTAATTTAGAGAAAAGAAAAATGGTTAAGCTTAATGAAAATAAGCATAAAAGTTTAACTGAATGCTGAAATTGTAAAAAAAAATTAAGTGAGTAACATTGCAACATTGGAAGAAAGAAAGAAGATAATTGTTTTTCTGAAATAAATATGTTAATTTAACAAAATTGCAGGAATTGCAATACACCCTACTAAAGCCTGATTGTCACAACTAGTGATTTTCAAAAATACTATCTGCATATGAGGACACTTTAGAAGAACGATATCCAATAAAATTCCGTTTTAAACTTGGAAAAAAATACCACAGAAATGTATGAAATGCTTCAGACTGCTTTTGGGCCATCTTGCATGAATCAAGAATCACACACACACACACACACATATATATATATATATATATACACACACAGAATTATGTTATCAAAGAATAAATCTTTAACAAAGCAAAACTTACCAAGGTAAGAAAAACTCAACAATATTAAGAAGAGCAAATAAATATATTAAATGAAAGATGAGGAATAAAAATTACATTGCCACTTGGAACATAATGGCCAATTATCAGAAAATAAGGAAAATTAAAAACAAGAAACCTCTTTAGGCCATGGCATTTCGAAACTAAATACTTCTCATTAGAATTCTGATTTACTCTTAAGTATTGTGCCTACTTTTAATTTTTCTTAATTATTTCTTACCATATTATTCTATTCCTTCATTCTCATTTCATATCTAAGTGTTATAAAGCTAATTTTTATCTATATTTGCATTTTGTATAATTCTGGCTCTTCTCCTCTTCTGATGAGAAGCATTTAGCTTTGAAATACAATGACATAAAGAGGTTTCTTTTTTTTCTTAATTTTCCTCATCTTTTAATTTTCTTTATTGTTCTGATGATATGATAAACTTATATATAATTTTTATTCCTCAAATTTCATTTAATATATATATATATATATATATATATATATATATATATATATATATATATATATATAAATTTGTAGTATTCCGAATTATACTGGGTGAATATAATTCAGTAATTGTTCAGGTACCAATAAAGTTAAGCCAAAAAGGAGAGATGACTTAAAAAGTAAGCTACAAAATTATGAAATATATATATATATATATATATATATATATATATATATATATATATATATATATATATATTTGAAATTAGTATATTAAGGCAGCATTTTTTCATTCAAGCAAACATTATTAAATGCAATGGAGATACTTTGCTTTATGATTCTTTTTATTTTTAATTTTTCGATTTTCCGTATAATCTTTTTTTATATCAAAATCAAAAATATCAATAAAGGTTTCACAGTTGTTGCTGTCACGAGTGCTTTCGATTCGTCCACGAATCATCTTCAGGTGTTGAAGTAAAAGTGCGAAAAGGAAAATGGACGAATAGAAAGTGCTTGTGACAGCAACAACTATGGAACCTTTTTTAATATTTTTGATTTTGATACAAAAATGATTATACGGAAAATCGAAAAATTAAAAAAAAAGAATCATAAAGCAAAGTGTCTCCGTTGCATTCAATAATATTTGCTTGAATATATATATATATATATATATATATATATATATATATATATATATATATATATATATATATATATATATATATTACTTTTCCAGAAGCTAAAACCGTTCATTACAGAGGATATTAACATCTCACACTACTGGATAGGTCACATGACATATATCAAAAGGAGACAGACAGACAGACAGACAGACAGACAGACAGAAAGAGAGAGAGAGAGAGAGAGAGAAGATGGATATCAGAGTAGCAATTAACAAAAGGTGGAAATTGTTAATAATATCCAGTCCACAGTGGGAGGAAGGGGAGTGCAACTGGCAGATAGTGGTAATGTTTGGAGGAGGAGGAGACGTCTGGTTTCACAGATCTTTACTCATTCAGGAATTTTGAACTTGATTTACTAAAGGAAGAAAAAAAAAAAAAAAAGGAAAGAAATTGACTAGATTCCAGTTCACTGCCAGCCTGTTTAGGCTCCATGTGTTTCACGGGCTGAAAATGTTAAATCTAATAACACCGAGCTTATGTCTAAGTATCAGTTAGGCATTGTACCGTGAACCTGTAGAGAAGGGGAAAAAAACTAACTAATTTTAAATCGCCATTGTTTTCTTCCTTCTTAAACTAATGAACCAACTAAAATTGTTATTATAATGGTGCTTTGGTATTTGTATGTTTGTACAAACAAAACTGAAGTTTTTTTGCTTTTTTTTTTATTCCATTTTCACCTCAAACAAGGCACAGTGCCACTTTGATGTAGGGGGCTATTATTGGGGACAGTAGTTGTAGGGAGTTGA
The DNA here is from genome assembly GCF_053919585.1 of Euprymna scolopes. NCBI lineage: Eukaryota > Metazoa > Mollusca > Cephalopoda > Sepiida > Sepiolidae > Euprymna > Euprymna scolopes. The sequence continues at coordinate 128,769,187 of NC_136484.1, forward strand.
GCAGCAAGATGTCTATTCACATTAAACTTGAACTTCTGCATGTCAGTACAGTTGGGAAAACATGAACTCGGAAGGAAGTTCCAGAGTTTAGCAGTTCTGGGGAAGAAACTATTAGAGTAGAAGGGCTTCTTAGATCTAGGGATCTCTACTGTGTAGGGGTGAGACTTGCCTGCTTGTCGAGTTTGTCGGGGGTATTTATGTCGAGGGGGTACAAGGGCTTATAGTTCGTCAGAGCATCCACCATTAAAATACTTGTAAAACAGGCAGAGGGATTAAACATTTAGTCGATGGGACAGTGGTTTCAAATGAATATGCTATTAATTAGCATTGATCATTATAATATTATATATAAAACTCACTATGCTTGTCTCTGTTGGTTTGTCTGTCTCCATTTTTTTTCAAACTGCATCTCCTCCGAGATGTAAGGTCATAAGTGAAGCATGAAGGGGGGGGGGATAATTGCATTTTTGTGGACCATATTTTTTAGAGTCTTTAGTCGGTAAAAATAGCTGCTAAAGGGTCAAAATTGAAAGAAAGTGGAACTTGACAGGCATAAGTCAACTTAAATTCCCTTGTACGCAGGCACAAATATAAATACGTTTATATGTTAACTTTAATTCAGTTTTAGCTATTTCATATCCAATTCACGATAGCTTAAATGGTAATGACTACTGTGGGGATAATTAATCGGATTCAGAATCAGGAATTTGAAAAATCTGAGCATTTTGGGGTATCAGAATCGGTATTGGCATCGGAAAACTTTGAGCCTATTTTCCAATGCCAAAACTTAAATTATCTTTTTTATTTGATTTTAGTTTAAGAAACATCTTCCACTACTTGTAGTAATTAATATTTCTTGATTTAAACTTCCAGTAAGACTAAAATCTCTAGATCACCTCATCACAAGTGTGTTTTTACGTTTGAAAAAAATATGTGCATATTTAAGATGTGTTTTTACAGTAATCGGTACAATATAACATTTTTATGGTTAAATATTTAGAGATTTATAAAGAATCGGGATCAGAATCAGTAATTGTATCGGAATCGGGAAATCACTACTATATATTAGGTACAATATGATAAACAATAGAGAATTGGTCCAATAATAAGAAATAAGAAATTTGCATAAATTAAAATACATTTAAGCATATTTTACAACTAGGCAACACCGGGCACCCTGCTAGTACTAAATAAACCAGTAACTATATAAGGATTGATCGACTTATCGTTCACAGTGAACATGAGTTGGAACAGATACATTGAGGGCATTACCAAGGCTGCAGCAAAGAAGGTGGGCTCTCTCTATCATGCTAGAAAATTATGCCTGAGAGTATCTTGTACCTCTACAAGGCCACCATTTGACCATGTATGAAGTGTTATTGCCGCATTTGGGCTGATGTGTCTGCTACTAGTATCTCCCTTTTAGACAGGGTTCAAAAGAGAGTTGCCAGCCTAATAGGTCCTACACTATTAGCGAGGCTTCAACTGCTGTCCATTGACAAAATGTTGCATCCCTCTGCCTGTTTTACAAGTATTTTAATGGTAGGTGCGCTGATGAACTACAAGCCTTTGTACGCCCTCGCCATAAATACCCCCAACAAACCAGATAAACAGCAAAATCCCACCCCTACACAATAGAAATACATAGATGCAAGAAAGCCTTCTACTCTAATAGTTTCTTCCCTAGGACTGCTAGATTTGGGAAATTCCTTCTGGGGTTCTGCTTCCCTGACTGTACTAACATGCAGAAGTTCAAGTGTAATGTAAACATATATCTTGCTGCTCAACTCCCTAGATAGTACGCCTGCAAGTTATGTCCCAGATAGTAGTCAGATATTTGCAATAAAAAAAAAATAAAATCTTAATTGACACCATGTTCTTTCCTTTTTTTTTTTTTACGCTTTTTCACCCCAAACAAAGCACATTGCCACTTAGAACATAATGGGGAGCTGGATTTCCCCTACATTAAAAACCGACCTTGTGTCTAACTCTGCCCTCGTGGGGAAGCAAGTAAATAGGAACATCACATCTGTGTGAGAGAGATTACATTGAAGAAGAAAGAGTGAGGTAATAAAATTACAGATACGTTTCTGCACTTTAATCATAACTTTCAAATGAAGCAGAGATTCATTAGTAGTGCAAATATGACAACAGTACTCCATACATGATCTGATAGTAAATTTGTCGAAGTAAACAATAGCCTCAGACGTGAGAAAGTGCTTAGAGTGATAGAGAGAATCGATTTTATGAAAAGCAAAAAGAGCAATGGATCTAATATATGAAACGAAACAAGCCACTTCCTACCCCAATTCATAACTGAACACAGATCAACTTTTAGATCAACTGCATATTCCAGCTGGTCCAAGGAAGATGGATGAGAACCAATACCAGAATAGAGAATGATGTCATCAGCATAAATCCAAACTTTCTGAATAATATTCTCTAGAAGGTCATTTATAGAGAGAAGAAACAGTGTTAGACCTAGAATAAAGCCCTAAAGAACACCGGCATTGGTATGGAAAAGAAAATGAAAGGACACCATCCAGTTACTCACAAACTTTGACTGGATGACCCCCCCCCCTAAAACTAACTGTTACACCTTATTTTGGAATATCATCTATGCAACTTTCTGTCACCACACCTTCTTCGAGTTATGAATTACCTATTTAGCAAGCACATTTATTTCTGCAATGTCTAAAGGTTAGGACTGATTTCTTTAGGGTATTGTTTTAGTTTAAGTGTGAATAACACTATAACCACCACCACCACCACCTCGATGAAACTCTAAAAATAATACACTATTCTAGAATTTTTTCATAGTAATATGAAAGTTTGGCATCTAATCATTATCAATTCATTTAAAAATGAAAAAAATAAAGAGTTGAGGTTGGCGTGCTCTAAGTCTCAATTTCGAGAATGCCTAACATTGAAACTCAGTTTTGAAAATTATCAGTTTTATTTGTGAACAGTATTCAAACCCCATTGCGGTGTTGACAATTGTCTAGATCAGTGTTATTCAACTTTTGATAACCCGTGGTCCCCTTAACAAGCATCTCAACACTTGTGGCTCCCACCCCCTCCCCTGCACTTTAAACCCCACCCCCACCCCCACCCAATGCAGATTTTCTTTTATGTTGTTTATTTAGCTTTTATTTCACTCCGATGTTATTTTTATTATAAAATTTAATGTATTTTAGCATAGAGCTTGAAACACATTAGGCGATTTAAGTGGAAAACGCCTTTCAGGATATGAAAATTTCGGGTTACGAAATCCTAGCCTGAAACAAATAATTTTGTATCTAGAGGTTTCATTGTATATAAAAATCAATGACATTTTTTCATGGCTGAAGTTTTGTCAGCTTATTTATACGTTGCAAGTTTCTGGATTTTGAATTACATTTTTTGGCATCTTGTTATGGCTCCCTGATTGAAGATCCTTGGCCACCTTAGGAAGCCATGGACCATGTTTGAGAAATGTTCGTCTAGAGCAATGGTTCCCAACTTTTTTTACATGTCAGCACACTATGAAGTTTTTTACATTTTCGCAGCACACCTATCACAAAAAATAAATATTTTCTACTCTTTTGCAATAAAATAATATGAACAAAGAAAATAATATGCAAAGAGAATTTTTATTTCCAAAGATCGAAATATCCTGTATTCAATATCTGGTATCATTTTGGTATTGAAATCGGGTCTGAATTACTCAGCTCTGATGCTGGTTCTCAATACTTCAAAAAACTCCTGATATTTTGATTAATCGTCTGATCACTAGTATATGCCATGAAAAAGCTAACCAATTCGTTTATCATGGAGCGTTTTTATTCTAGAAATTTGGTGATTTTGAATTGAGTAGTGTCATCATGAATAAAACATCAAATATCTTTATTAAACAAAATGAAATTAAATGGCTTCTAGCTATTATTTTTTTGTAACAAACCAGTAACCATTCCGCAGCACATTAGTGTATCACGGCACAGTGGTTTTGAATCACTGTTCTAGAGCTTTGAGCCATATGGTTAATTGAGGGTGAAATTATTAATGACTAAGATAAATCAATATTAGCAATAGCTGTTATAACTTTAACCATTAAGCAGAGAGTGCAGAATCAATGTCCATCTGCAGAATTCTGGGGTGTTGCATAATGTTGGGAGGGGGTGGGGGTGATGACCACCTCAACAGACATAGATGAGAAGGCTGTCATGGTTTGCCAGCTAACCACCACTCCCATGTTCATTAACAAAAACATGTCATCAGTCTTGCAACCATGTAAAAGTACAGATAGAACACGTGCATTGTACATTGCCTTTCTCACATACAATGGGATTCCCGTATTTTGTAAAATAGTTGACAGCTACTTGTGGAGAGAACTTGAATGCCTACTAGACACTGTCCTCGAGTGTCTACAATCTCTCTGTACAAGGGTTTATCAGAACAACCTGGTATGAGAATACTTTTTTTCATATAAGTAAACCCTGACCAAATATTCAAAATCACATAGTATTCACAGCCCAAATAAGATCTTCTCACTATGGCTAACCCACATTAGTTTTACAAGGAATGGTGCACCTTCTCCAAGTGATGCTACCTCAAGTAATAGTACGAAGCTGGATACTCCACCAGACTAGATAAATTCTTTTCCTGGAATCCAGTAAGACCAAAATGAAAGATATACTGCAACATATGAAAATGGTTAATTGGGGAGAGGGAAATTATGTTCTCAATTTCTTTACTAACTCAGTGTTTGAGAGATAAAGAACTTAAATGGAACATTCGAATATCTATGTATCTCATATAGAGTTCAAGTGTTAGCCCCAGGTTGTGGGCCCCTTGATTTTTGAGAACTTCAACTGAAGTAAAATAATTGTCATATCCGTATTAAAAGATAGTTTTAAGGGAGTTCTGTCTCCATATGTTCCTTAACAGGTGACTTAGAGATTCAGGACAACTCCAATTGTCCTACTCTGGGCATTTTACATTTATGTATACACTTTTAGTTTTATGTACATTCTACATAAATTCTTCAATACAGCACAATCACGTTGACACACTGGTTCTCGCCAAATTACCGAAGTTAAGTAACGTTGAGCCTGGTCAGTACCAGATCGGTGACCATTTGGGAAGGTGAGGCGCTGTATGTACTGCAAGGTAAAATACCAGGTTGAGAAACTAGTGCGGTCTATCCTTCTCTCGAGGGTAGATGGGACTCTCTTAAGCCATGGTAGGCACACCATCTAGTGATGACAACATGATAAAAAAATACCCTTGATAGCCCTGGCAAAGCATCAAGTATTCAGCTACCGACAAGATTTGAATTACACTACAAACTCGTGTAGTGAGTTCAATCTCGGCTATGGCTGTGCTGGATCGATGGATGGAGATTCTACAATGTTTTTTTTCTATAGGGTACACACACGATATAAATAAACTATTCAAATTAATTCAATTTTTTGTATCTTTTTATAGACAAAGTGTTATATATTAGGACCCTATGCTGGTAGGTAGAGATTATGTCAACTAGTATGAATTTCGAGTATTCCATTAATTACACATCAGGACGGCCTGGTGGCAAAAGCAGATTAAGACTTGCTATGCAGTGAATACATGTTGTTTTATAGTTGTATCAATCCCCCTATATTCCTTAGCAGGTGCATTTTCATGGTAAGTGCTCGACTGAACTCCAATCTATGGTTCCCCCTTGCCAAACTTTAACAAAAAAAAACACTCGACTAGCTACAACCATTATATACGATTCCCCCCACTATAACTGTGCTTAAACCTAAACATAGATTTCATGAACAAAGCTTCTTTCCCAGAACTGCCTGCCAGTGGAACACTTTTCTGCTGGCCTGCTTCCCGGTTGAATACAACATGGTAGTCTTCAAATCCAATGTAAACAAGTTCTTGTTGAGCCATCCCCATAAATAATCAAATTCTACCCTTTGCACCATTACAATTACTACACTACTATCTTACATTCATTAACCCTTATTCTCGAGTGGCCTTTGCGCCTTGATAAGTGGTGACTTTTAAGTAAAAAAAAAAAAAATGCTGAAAGACAAGATCAAGACTGTGATAAGTGGCAGAATTTTGTTTTCAAGTATGTAATGCCAACCAAGTTTCCCAGTGAATCCCTGATGGAAAAAAAGAAGAGGAAAACCAAAATTGAACCGGAAATAGACAATCAAGAAAGATTTGATTATAATCAACAGAAACAAAAGATGGCATAACTTGGCTGCCTCATGTAAGTAAGACATCATAAAGAATGAATAATAGTTGCCAAAATCAGTATGGCATCATAAAGGACGAATGGCAGTTGCCAAACTTCAAGTGTGATGTTATAAAATATTAACAGTAATTACCAGAAGTTATTTGAAAGCAGCAGTAGCAACCATATCTGCTGGCTATCAAAGTTAAGAAATTATATTTACTTAAAAATGGATGATATCACAAAATGAGCTTTATTTTTCAAATGTTGTTAAAAGCTACCATTCATCCTTAGACACCATCAATGTCCACATATGGCTTCTTGTAAAAACATGGTTAACATCAATCAATGTCAAATAGTATACATAACAAATACAGACCAAACGGGTTATGGATGGTCTAGTATATAATCATGATGCTAATTTTTGTCTGGCTGTGTCCATAGCATTAATATATCCGATCAATTCCCTGCTTCCTTTGTTTCAGCTCGTTAGACTCGTTGGTCTAGTGGTCTCTATCAATCCACTGTTTTGATACTTCATTGAAATACAGCATTCTTATTCCAGTAGCTTCTTTCCAAGAACTGCAAACTCGTGGAACTCTATTCCTACGAACTGTTTCTATTACCTGTAGCATTTTCAAGAATAAAGACAATGGGCATCTCTGGTCTATGCGATAATCATCTTTTGTTCTTTGTTAGCTCCTTACATCAAGTGGCTTCACATATTGTCTCGAGCAATTTCCATAAAAAATAAGTATAATTGTAATAAGTATAAGATTTCTTATCAAAAATGTGTTTCTTACATATATTCACCCAAGCAAAGCATATGACCACTGATGTGTAATACTGTGATAGTGCCCAGGTTTATAGGGGCAACCTGGCTGGAGAATTGAGCATTGCATTTAAATTGTTGCATTTTAGTACAGTTGGAGCAACAGTTATTTCAAAAGCATGCAGTTTGAGAAATGAAACAATCAGAGTAGACAATCTTCCAGCATCTACTAATCTCCACTGTGAAGGGGTGGGATTTTGCTGTTATGACGAGTGCATACCTGCTTCCTTTGTTCCAGCTCGTTTAACTTGTTAATCAAGTGGTTTCCATCAATTCACTGTTTTGATACCTCATTGTAATACAACTTCCTATTCCGGTAGCTTTTTTCCAAGAATTTTAGGTTGTAGAACTCTCTTCCTGCTGACTTTTTTCCTTCTACCTATAGCTTTGGTCTTCTCAGGACTAAAGCTAATAGATATATTCTGTCTTTGTGATAATTATTATGATTGTTATTGTTATTATTATTATTATTGTTTTTGTTAGCTCCTTAAATCAAGTGGCTTCATGCTTTGTCTAAGACAATTTCCATTTAAAAAAAACAATTATTGATATTTGATAATGAGCCAAGGATCACATTTCAAACTGTGGTGGATCCATTGCGCCATTCACTTTCAAGCTCTTTTATACATGTGAAACGAGAAACGATGTGAATGAATGTGATTTTTTGAAAGAGTTCATTTTTTTTATAGCACAAATAATTTTGAATATATATTTATTTCTAGATGCATTATGCAATGATTATGAGTTTGATACCATAAGTTTCAAGAAGGGTACTGCAATCTTGCTGACTTACAAATATTGGGTCCTTTTATTTTCAAGTTGAATCACAAAATTGAGATGCGGCTAGAAAATAGGGACCAAATTTTTTGTTATCTCAGCAAAAGTCAGGAGGGAAGCAGGCAGACGGAACAGAGTTCCACAGGCGTGCAGTTCTAAGAAAGAAGCTTTGTTCATGGAATGTACGTTTTGATTGATTTAGGCATAGATAAAGAGTGGGGAAAGTTTTTGACAGTGGATTCAGCTAGACGGGTGCTTTTTGTAAAAGATTGGCGAGGAAGGACCAGGGATTGGAGTTCAGACGATATATATATATATATATATATTATTAGTTCAGACGATATATATATATATATATATATATATATATATATATATATATATTTTCGCAACAATCAAGGCAACAAAATATAAAATGAGAACATTTTATTGTGTATTTTCTTATGCCTTACAATTGTTTCAGAACTGTTTGGACAATTTTAAATATTATATTACTTAAAAATATTCCAAAACAACTTTTCAGACGGCTAAGTACACTATTTACACATATATGAATGCATTCATAATCTCTATTTTTAGAGAACAAACAGTTGCATTTACCTACACACCATCCTCATATTTTCATTTTGTTTTTATTTTTCGATAACCTTTGTATTTAGTAATCATTCATTTTTTTTTTGTATTTCTACTTTTTAAATGATATTTTAACCAATTACCTATTTTAATAATTATTTGATGTAAGTTTTTATTTTATTTTAATAATTATTTTTCTTCCCCAATTTATTTATTTCATTGATTTATTTCCAAATACTAATCCACCCTTTCAAATTCCAGTTTATGCTTATATGCTCGATTATTTCTTCCACAAACTCTGATAGTTTCATATAAATTTTGTTACATTCTACGATCTGCTAATTAATTAATGATTAACATTTTCTTTCTTAAGAAGGAACTGTGATTAAAAGATTAATTTTAATATTATTAATTAAAATTTATTTTCATCTCATACTGGTTGTGCCAATAATTTAAATTTTAAATTAATCTTTTCTCTTCTTATCATTATCCAAGTATTTTATTTTAATTTATTATCTTTCCTTACATTCAAAGCGAGATAACTTTATTTAGCCAATTTTTATCAATTTATCAAAATTCTATGCATTGATATTTTGATATTTATACTGAGATATCCAGACTCTGTGTAACGTTACTGACCTGGTAGATCTGTGCATACTAAAGGTATTTTTAAAAAAAAACGGCTTAGAGAGCTATCTAGAGGGGACACATTTTTTTTTTTTTAGTTAATTTAAGTGACCGAATTACAGAAAAAACTAGAAAGAAAATTAAACTATTTTTTTAATGAACTTAAGTTACAAATAACACTAGACTGCAATTGTAAAATAGTGAATTTTTAGATATAACTCTTAATATCAACAACAATACTTATTAATCATATCACAAACCAAACACTAGTCTATATAAATTATAAATCTAATCATTTTAAGTGTATGAAAAAAAAACTATTATCCTCAGTATATCGAAAAGAATATCCGAGTTATCACAAAATGAGAATATATTTGATAAAAATAAGGATTATTATAATGAAGCTTTAACTAGACCTGGATATCAAGAAAAAATCAAATACATAAAGGAGGTGAATGATAAAATTTGCAGAACAAACTGCACAATTTCATATAACATGGCAACGAAAGGAAGAAGAATAAAAATAAATATAAAAATAATAAGAAGAATAAAAAGAATGAAATTATAAATAATGAAAAAGCATATGATAGTATAATAGTATATAATAGTAAAAATAAGAGAAATAGATGCAAAAAACAAGTTTGGTTTAATCCTCCTTTCAGTGAACATATACAAAAAAATATCCCTAAAGAGTTTTACAAAATAATTGATAAGAACTTCCCCCCAGAAAATAAATTAAGTAAAATAATTAATAAGAACACAGTTAAACTTTCATTCTCAACTAAATGGAAATAGAAGTAATTTTAATTGTAATAATAGTTACGGATAATAAAATAACAGCCGAGCACTAAAATTAAGATAGATTAAAATAAATTTAATTAAAATATAAAATTGAAGAAAACTAAGTGAGAAATTGAACTGAAATTCTTATAAACAAATTAATGTTAGAATTATAAGTTTAAAATTAAACAAAAGTGATTAATAAATACTAAATTATAAATATGAAAATATTAATGCATGGAATTTTGATAAATTGATAAATTGGTAAAAATTGACTAAATACAGTTATCTCCCTTTGAATGTAAGGATTTTACGGATGATATGAAAAAGGAAAGATAAATTAAAATAAAATACTTGGATAATGATAAGAATTGAAAAGAATTTGAAGAGATGGATTAGTATTTGGAAATTAATTAAATAAATAAATTGGGGAAGAAAAAAAACTTACAAAAGATTAAATTAATACAGGGTGTCCAAAAAGTCACTGAAAGGTTGAAAATTTTGTCATTTTACCATTAATGATTATTTTTTTCTGTATTTCAGAAATTTTGCAGATGATATTTTGGAGATTAATTAGGGATGAGTATAGCATTTAAAATAGGCCGTATTATGGCTCTAACAAGATGGGGCAATGGCACATACAGCAAGAGACACCATAGAGCTTCTGAGGCAATGCTTTGGTAATAACCTTATCTCTCGCTATGGCAATGCCAAATGGGCACCACATTTCCCAGACATGACTAATTTTTTCTTGTGGGGATATCTTAAAGAAAGAATCTTTGTTAACAAACCCCAAGTCCAGCAAGAATTGAAAGAAAACATCAGAAACGAAATAAAATATGAGGATGGCGTTTAGGTAGGTTGCACTACTGTGGAACTCTCTTTCGTTTGCCTGTTTCCCATCTGACTACAACTTAGTCTTAAGTAAGACACTCTATCAAATCTCCAATACTAATGATTACTACAATACTATCTCATTGATTACTGCACACGCAATAACCCTTATGCCTGAGTGGTCTCCGGACCTTGATAAGTGGTGACCTCCATGTAAAAAAAAAAACAAAAAAAAAACTGCTTCTTCTCTACAAACAAAGATTATGAATGTATTCATACATGTATAAATAGTGTATTTGGTCATCTGAAAATTAACTGTTTTGGAATATTTTAAAGTGATATATTTAAAATTGTCCAAACAGTTATGAAACAATTGTAATGCATAAGAAAATACACAATAAGATTTTCTCATTTTATATTTTGTTGTCTTGATTTTTGCAAAAATATTATATGCATACCCGATTATGATAACTGATAATCATGAAGCTTAATTATCTGAGTCAATTAATTTGGACTTGAATTTTATTGGTATATGAACATTACCAAAGTTTTAATATATTAAAATTTGGTTAAAAATAATAATAATATATATATATATATATATATATATATATATATATATATATACTAGCACGTCAACAAGCGTTGCCCAGTTGTAAAATACACATATTATATTTTAATTCATACAGAAACTGAGACATGTGCATGCGAGTATTGTTTTTTTTTGTTCACTTCTTGTAAGTAAAAAAAAACTCAAGCTGAGATCGAAAGCAAAACTGAAAGACGCTGAGTCAAGTACAATAACCATTATGCCAGCTTGACATGATCTTTAAAAAGTGTTTTCAAACCTACTTATTCTTAATATAAACAATCTGTCATGTGAACATCTGTCATGTGACCATTTGTGAAACAGTTGACATATAAAATCCGATAACCTCTATGTACCAAGTTTTTTTTTCAATTTTGACTCCTTAGCAGTCCTTTTTTTCGGATGAAAACTGATTAAAGTTCTCCATATATCTGAATACTCTACATACCAAATTTCAAGTCTTTATATCCAAACTTTGTTGAGTATATAGGCTGAGAATTGTCCTGCACACATTCTTACTGTTATAGACATATATACAGATATATATTTAATATATCTACATAAAATTTTATGTATCTATTTTCAGTGTTTACTTACTCAATATGTAAGTAGAGCTAGGTAGTAAGTTTTGAAAATACATGACAATTAAGCTACACAGAATTTTCAGTGTTTTATTCCATTAATAAATCGGCTATAATAAAGAAATTCAAGATGGAATAAACAAAAGTTACAAAAAGAAAAAAATGTAAGTCTTTGAATTTCAAGTTTTGTAACATATATATATATATATATATATATATATATATATATATATATATATTTATATATATTGTGACATCAGAGCAAAACGAACGTTCAATCTCTCTACCTCTCTATCTATCTATCTGGCGTTAAGACTTACTTTCTATATATATATATATATATATATATATATATCTTCTTAAAATCTAATGAGCCAGACAACCTCCTCTCTCTGTAAATGATGTGGCGTGGCAGACACTTGGCTGAGGGAAGTGGGGCAGAGGTTGGGCGTGAATATCGCCGTAACGAGCGGAAATACGTCGGCATGGCAACCAGACAGCAAACATTTGTGGCGGGAAAATCGGACCACGAGGGATTGGAAAATAAGAAATAAACAGTTGGCGAAAAGAAGCGATACAGCCTGGTGTACAAACATTATCTCCGAGAATCGAACCTCATCGAAGATTGAGATTTGAATCAATTTAATTGCGGAATATTAGTCAAATACAATCGTATTGTCGAATGGACTCAACATTTAATCTGATTGAGATTTGAATTAATTAAATTGCGGATTATCATTCAAATACAATTGTATTGTCGATTGAACTCACATATATTCTTATTTGGAACTAAGATTCGAGGAAGAGATAGACTTTCGCCATCTCAACTTTTTTCTTGGATATTGTGTTTGCGAACTTATGATCCGTGTTTACCCTACGAACAAAACAGCTAAGTTTGGCCTATCTCATGCCAATATCTTTTCTTATCCACAAACTTTTATACATATTGTACTGTAATTGCATGTCGCATACATCTGGCAAACATCCCCAAAAATACGTCTATCTCACTCATTCTTTTTATCGGAGCTTTTTCTTCTTCCTTTTTGTATATAAAAGTCTTCCTTGAATTTTAAACTTTGATTGAGTGTTTGTTTCGTCATTCATTGCTCTGTTGTTTCATTCCCCTTAATGATATGTTTCGCTGGTTGATCCGACATCCGACGATTAACCGAAGATAATTATGAGATATTGGATATAAAATAAAATTAATTTTTGTGTCTCGATCTGATTGCCAATCAATTCGGTCATCCATTAACCAGGTCGTGACAATATATATATATATATATATATATATATATATATATATATATATATATATATGCATTAATTCTTTAACAATTAGTTCTCACATTCTGAACTTTACACAAGAAAAGTAGAAAAGTATTCACTAATAATTAAAATTGTGATATATGTTTTTATGTATGCTTGGAATATGAACAATCGCCATTTTCTTTATTGTGCCCCATTTTATGTTTGATATATTTGCTTTATAACAGTTTCTAATAGAGTTGTAATTACCTTACAGTATCATTCTATTTTTTCCTCTGGGTTTGATGTCATCACATTTGTCATGATAATAGGATTTTAACGTTGAACTTGGTGCGAATTCACTTTGCTGTTGATGAGAGCTGATATAGTCTCAGAAATGATTGCATGCAAAATTGTTATTTATGTTAAATTCTTGGAGTATATGCAAATGATTATTTCATAAATTTATTTACCTCGTATCTATAAAACATATCTAAATACTGAAAATAGATACATAAAATATAATAATAATAATAAAATGTACAATTCTGTTTGTCAATTCAAATTCAATGAAAATCCTCTAAAAATGAATGCAAAAATAACCAGACAGGCGACTGGCGGATTTTGTTACTTGGCTGAAAAGAGGAACTCTTTTTTATTCTTTTTTGGCAAAGACAGGCAGAATATGCGCGTATGTTTGTACTAGAAAGGACTGCTACCGACCCACCCCCTCCTTGCTCTCTACTGACCAACGACCTGGCATTTAACTCAAGACAGGAGCCCAGAGAGGGTTAGGGATTAGCACACTCATGTCAGAAAACTCCTTTAAAGAAACCAACGAAATGTGAGCTTACGTCTTTTTAAAAATAAAAAAAAAATAAAAAAGTTAAATGTTACTTCGAATTTATTTCAGAAAGCAGTCTTTGTTTCAATATAAACTTATAATTCTGTTTGTCAATTCAAATTTAATGAAAATCCTCTAAAAATGAATGCAAAAATAACCAGACGGGCAACAGGCGATTATCTAGTTAAATGTTAGTTCGGATTTATAACAGAAACCAGTCTTTTTACCGATATTGACGTAGAAATTTGCCCCGTCTTTGAAATAGGGAATTAAATACTACCACAGCGGCGGGGAAAATTGCCACCCTCCTCTTTTCCCATACAATATTTCCAGCAGCTAAGCTGTATGGTGTAAGGTAGACCTATCTTCAAACGCCCTCTTTCAAAGCATGACTTTCGACTTTTACTAAGTAGAATACTTAGTTTGTTTGTTTTTTTTTGGGGGGGGGGTCATGTCCCATATGTATGTGTGATAGTGCACGATACCTCTTGTATACATGGGAGCTTTACACTATCCCTGCGTCAGAACCACATGTAAAACAAGTCTGGGCTCGGTGTTGCCACAAACACCAAAATATGAAAAATGTCAATTACAAATAATCCAAACCATGGGACCCAGAAGAAATATCTGGGTGTCATGACCGGCAGGTGCTCCTTCAGTAGCCAGCATGGGGGACCCAGTCATAATCCTGCGAATGTTGGCCAAATTTCTAGTTTCAGAAACTCAAATAACATGGATGCTGAACAAGTAAGTATAACCTCTAATTTCAGGGAACAAAATGATACTGAACAAACACAGCACAGCCATGATAACCATCAAAATGAAAAAAAAAACGAAGAAAGAAATCGACAACAAAAGAGAATAGACTCGTAATGGAATGCTATTATAGAAGTCATCCTAAATATAGATATGGAGGTTATCGGAAATGAATAAAAGAACTATGGGACCTATCCAGTGACTACCATACAACAGAACAAAGAATTGCGGACCAAGCAAGACTGATACTCAAGAAAGGTTGGCTCTCTAAACTAGAACTAACAGAAATTCAGTGAAAAATAAATGATGAAACTGAACAAGAAGCATCCCCCAACGGAACTGCACGTAGAGCAACCCAACAAGTTGAAGCCTCACAAGTAAAAACACCAAAGGCCCAGGACCAACAAAGAACGAAGTCTACAAACGTGGAAACCTAAAACAATGAAACATAACTAAAAGAGAATGAAACAAATGAAATAAATAAAATAATACAGCTGATGAACGAAGAAAAAACAAAGCTCCCATCGTTAAGGAACCAAGAGCAGAAGAAATTAAAAACAGAAACAGGGAAGGTTAATAAGCTCCTCCCACATATCCCAACAAATACAATCACAGACTTAAACAACCTCATTTACGCAGACGCCAAAATGGTAAGTATGATTCTCAAATCACAAAAACAACCGGGGACAAGCGGACACACAAAACCTGGATGGGAAATAAGATTAGAAACCCAAATACACAAACATAAAAAAGAAACCAAAATGATCAACAGGAAGAAAGCAATGTGGAGAAAACGGAATATTGGAAATGTAACTGACAGGGAGAGGCTAAACAAGAAACATAAAGAACTAGACCAAAAAATAAAAGCAAAAGAAGCGAGATTGAGGCGATATAGATATAAATCTGAACAATGCAAACAAAACAGAACATTTGAAACTAATGAAAGCCAATTCTACCAAAATGTGAACGGAGGAAAAACAAAAACAGAACAACCAAATACGACAGAAACAAAACTCTACTGGAGTAAAATATGGGAAGAGCGATGAGATCACAATAGAAATGCCAAATGGCTGAAAGACATGAAAGAAGAGTTACAACAAATAGAAGAAGGAACAGTGAATGAAATCAACAAGGAAACCCTAAAGAAAATCATAGGAAAAATGGCAAACTGGAAAGGACTAGGGCACAATGGGATACATGCATACTGGTTCAAAAAATTCACAACCTTATACGAAAGGCTAGCCCAAAACCTGAGAAGGTATATACAGGAAGCAAGCGTACCAGACTGGATGACAAAAGGTAGAACCATACTGCTACAGAAGGACACGGAGAAAGGAACCGTCCCTAGCAACTATAGGCCAATCACATGCTTACCAACTATGTGAAAGGTACTGATAGTACAACTGAGGGAACAAATCTAACACTCCCTGAATAACCGTGCACTCATCCCCGAGAAGCAGAAAGGATGCCAAACAGGAAAATGAGGAACACATGACTTGTTATATATAGATCAAAAGATCCTAAAGGACGTAAAAAGGAGAAAGAATTTAGCCATGGCATGGATCAACTACAAAAAAGCATACGACAGGATCCTCCAAGCATGGATAATAGAATGCCTAAAAATGTATAAAATACCAAGTGGGATCACCAACGTAATAGAAAATGCAATGAAAACATGGAGACTGGAATTCACAGCTGATGGACAACACATAACAGAAATTAACATACAAAGGGGCATCTTTCAAGGAGACTCACTATCACCACTACTGTTCATCATAGCCATGATGCCCTTGAACAGTATTCTGAGAAAGTGCCAAGCCAGATACAAGTTCTCCAATACAGAGGAAAAAATGAACCACCTGATGTACATGGACAATCTGAAACTTTTTGTAAGGACCGAAATATATAATTGTATATACGTGCGTGTGTGTGCGTATGTGCATGTGGGTGTGTGTATGTGAGGAAAAAAACATCTTCGAACACCTTCAATTTGTTATTTAATATACACAAATGCTAACTCATCATTTAGAAAATGCAACAGATTATCGAAAGTGGTGAAGAGTACTGGTAATCGAGGTGGGGGGGGTGCTTGTTGTTATCCAGACTCCAGGGAATACCACAGGTTGTTGTTAGTGAGCAATCTCTGATGATGGCCTGTGTGAAAACTCTTAGTAAGTACAAATCTATATAAATAAAACAGTAGATGTATGTGTATTTGTTAAAGCGATAAACTATCAAACTATTAGTCACATAACACTGAAATTAACAGAAAATAGTAGTCTTACACCGAGGATGGTTTATAATGAGTAAAATCTTTGTTTGGATGGATGAATAACACACACAGAAATAAGTTGGCAAGTTGAAATGCAAAATATTCATTTCAACTTGTGGACATATTTTATTAGCGTAACGCATGCGCAAATTCAATTATAGATAGAATTGGTTTAATTTAAATCTTTCTTATCTATCTGTTGCGCTAACTCAAGCGGTAGGGAACACGACTGGAGCAGTAAATGTTTGGGATTCGATTCTAGCTTGGCACCAAAGCCATTTTTTTTCCAAAAACATTTGAATCAGAACTATATATGTATTGAATACTCAACAGAGAATTGGCTCTGTAATAATAACCACGAAATCTTCATGTATTAAAATAAAATTTAACGTATTTTACGACCAGCAAGGTCAGGCACTCCCTTGCTAACAACAACAACAATAATAATAACAACAATAATAATAATAATAATAACAACGACAACAACAATAATAATAATAATAATAATAATAATAGAGAGCTAACCTTTCTTGAGTATCAGTCTTGCTTGATCCGCAAGACTGATACTCAAGAAAGGTTGGTTCTCTAAACTAGAACTAACAGAAATTCAGCGAAAAATAAATTATGAAACTGAACAAGAAGCATCCCCCAACGAAACCGCACGTAGAGAAACCCAACAAGTTGAAGCCTTGCAAGTAAAAACACCAAAGGCCGAGGACCAACAAGGAACGAAGTCTGCAAACGTGGAAACCGAGAACAATGAAACAGAACTAACAGAGAATGAAGCAAATAAAATGAATAAAATAATACAGCTGATGAACGAGGAAAAAACAAATCTCCCATCGTTAAGGAACCAAGAGCAGAAGAAATTAAAAACAGAAACAGAGAAGGTTAACAAGCTCTTCCCACACATCCCAACAAATATAATCACAGACTTAAACAACCTCATTTACACAGGCGCCAAAATGGTAAGTATGAATCTCAAATCACAAAAACAACCGGGGACAAGCGGACACACAAAACCTGGATGGGAAATAAGATTAGAAACCCAAATACACAAACATAAAAAAGAAACCAAAATGATCAACAGGAAGAAAGCAATGTGGAGAAAACGGAATATTGGAAATGTAGCTGGCAGGGAGAGGCTAAACAAGAAACATGAAGAACTGGGCCAAAAAAATAAAAGCAAAAGAAGCGAGATTGAGACGATATAGATATAAATCTGAACAATGCAAACAAAACAGAACATTTGAAACTAATGAAAGCCAATTCTACCAAAATGTGAACGGAGGAAAAACAAAAACAGAACAACCAAATACGACAGAAACAAAATTCTACTGGAGTAATATATGGGAAGAGCGACGAGATCACAATAGAAATGCCGAATGGCTGAAAGACATGAAAGAAGAGTTACAACAAATAGAAGAAGGAACAACGAATGAAATCAGCAAGGAAACCCTAAAGAAAATCATAGGAAAAAATTGAAAACTGGAGAGCACCAGGGCACGACGGGATACATGCATACTGGTTCAAAAAATTCACAACCTTACACGAAAGGCTAGCCCAAAACCTGAGAAGATGTATACAGGAAGCAAGCGTACCAGACTGGATGACAAAAGGTAAAACTACACTGCTACAGAAGGGCACGGAGAAAGGAACCGTCCCTAGCAACTATAGGCCAATCACGTACCTACCCACCATATGGAAGATACTGACAGCACAACTGAGGGAACAAATCTACCACTACCTGAATAACCGTGGACTCATCCCCGAGGAGCAGAAAGGATGCCAAAAAGGAAAAAGAGGAACACATGACCTGCTATATATAGATCAAAAGATCCTAAAGGAGGTAAAAAGGAGAAGAAAGAATTTAGTCATCGCATGGATCGACTACAAAAAAGCGTACGACAGGATCCCCCAAGCATGAATACCTAAAAATGTATAAAATACCAAGCGGGATCACCAATGTAATAGAAAATGCAATGAAAACATGGAGACTGGAATTGGCAGCTGATGGACAACACATAACATAAATTAACATACAAAGAGGCATCTTCCAAGGAGACTCACTATCACCACTACTGTTCATCATAGCCATGATGCCCTTGAACAGTATTCTAAGAAAGTGTCAAACCGGATACAAGTTCTCCAATACAGGGG
This sequence comes from Euprymna scolopes, assembly GCF_053919585.1. Lineage (NCBI taxonomy): Eukaryota > Metazoa > Mollusca > Cephalopoda > Sepiida > Sepiolidae > Euprymna > Euprymna scolopes. The sequence goes on from NC_136484.1 coordinate 128,788,268, forward strand.
AAAAAATGAACCACCTGATGTACATGGACGATCTGAAACTTTTTGCAAGGACCGAAAAGGAGAAACACTAATTAATACTACCAGGATTTTCAGCCAAGATATCCAAATGGAATTTGGAATGGAAAAGTGCGCACAACTAGTTATAAGAAAAGGAAAACTGGAAACGACAGAAGGCATGGAACTACGCAACCAAACAGAAATGAGGGCACTAGGGGAACAAGACGACTATAAATACTTGGGAATTCTGGAAGCGGACACCATCAGAGCAACAGAAATGAAAGAGAAAATTGGAAAGGAATACCTCAGACGAAGAAAACTCCTAGAAACAAAATTATATAGTAGAAACCTAATAAAAGGTATAAATACATGGGCAGTATCACTAGTAAGATACTCTGGACCGTTTATAGGGTGGACAAAAGAAGAACTGAGACAACTCGACCAGAAAACCAGGAAACTCAGGACCATGCATAATGCACTACATCCAAAGGACGATATTGACAGACTCTATGTGAAAACGAAAGATGGCAGGAGAAAACTGATCTGTATAGAAGACTGTGAAGGACACGAAAAAAGAACTAGAAAAATACATAATGCAAAACACTGAAACGATAATTATGGCAGCAAGAGACACTGAAAAAAAAACAATAAAACAGAAAACAGAGACAAACGACAAATGGGATGAGAAACAACTCCACAGAAGATTCATAAGAATGACAAAAGATGAGAATAACGAAAAGACCTGGACATGGATGCAAAAAGGAAATATAAATCGAGAAACTGAATCTCTAACTGCAGTACAAGACAACTCGATAAGAACCAACCATATCAAATCAAGGATCGATAAAACACAAGAAAACAGCAAATGCAGACTATGTGGACAAAGAGACGAAATGATAAACCATATAGTAAGTGAATGCAGCAAACTGGCCCAAAAGGAATACAGGCATAACCAAGTGGGGAGGGTGGTGCACTGGGAATTGTGCAAATTTTGAGCGTACAGACAAATGGTACAAGCATAAACCTGCAACAGCACTCGAAAACGAGAACAACAAAATCCTATGGGACATGGACATACAGACGGACAAACCCATCCAAGCAAGAAGACCAGATGTCATAATAATTAACAAGAAAGAAAAATCCTGTCAAATTGCTGACTTTGCAGTCCCAGCTGACCACATGGTGAGTATGAAAGAAAAGGAGAAATGAAGCAAATACACAGAGCTAGCCAGAGAGTTAAAAGGGATTTGGATGATGAAGAAAATCAAAATAGTACCGATTATAGTAGGAGCATTCGGAACAATTCCGAAAAACTTTAAAAAAGAATGTTAGAAATTAGAATCAGAGGAATAACTGCAAAAGTACAACGGCTAACGATAATGAAAACGACGGAAATATTAAAGAAAATCCTTAAATGCGGAGAATAATACAAGAAGACAATATAACGAATAAGCATTACAGGGAATGAAGAACACCGAAGCTGCATATCTACAAGGGTCAAGAAGGACTGAAAGACTGAGGAGAGAGTGCTAGCGAGACCTGGGCTGGATAAGCGCAAAGAGAACTGAGACCTTGGGGAGGCTGAGTGCCACTCAAATTCCAGTATAAACCAATGGCTACTGCCAGCGAGAAATCAATGGTAAGCGGCTGTTGCGATGATGCAAATTCATTTGCAAATGCTATCGAATGAGGTGGAGAGAGTTGGACGTCTGGAGAGACTTGTTGTCACTCAGCTTCCAGAGAACACCACAGGTTTCCAATCAGATCGTTTGTTGACGTGTGTGAAAGCTTCATGTGAGCCAATAATATATGTTTGTTGTTCCTTTGTTATTTATTTTTTCTAAAATCCGATTGCTGCATCGGAAAGGCCAGTTAAAAATACATAATATACTTTGTTATTTTCTTTAATTTAATCCCTTTTTTAGAATTTATTAGACAAAATTTAACTTTTATTTTACCGTGCCAATAAATATGATCATCACTGTATATATATATATATATATGTATAAGAAATGTAAAAATACCAGCAGTGGTTGACGTTATGTTTTGAGAAAAATAGAAAAACCAAATGAAATTATTAAAATAATCAACGTTTCATCCTTATTTCATAGGACATCTTCAGGATATTAAGTAAAAATGCAAGAAAGAAAAAGTCATGTATACTTGGTATCACATGGCAGGATAGAGTGAGTAATACTGATGTTCTGCAGAGAGCGGGCATCCCATCCATTTACTCCCTACTGCGTGAGCGACGTCTTCGCTGGCTGGGCCATGTGCGCAGGATGGATGATGGGCGCATCCCTAAAGACCTTCTCTATGGCGAGCTTGCCTCAGGCTCAAGAAAGAGGGGGCAACCCCACCTTCGCTACATCGATGTCTGCAAGCGTGACATGAAGGCTCTCTCGGTGGACAGGAATACATGGGAAGCCTCTGCAGCTGACAGAACTGCCTGGAGGAAAATGATACGCCAGGGGATTATCATCAACAAGAGGACCCTCCATGTTGAAAATGCTGCAAAGAGAGCTAGGAGAAGAGCGAGTGTACAGGCGGAACAGCCGGACGAAGCGGCAAATTGCATAACAACCTTCGTATGTCAAGGCTGTGGCAGACTATGCAAATCAAGAATTGGTCTCTACAGTCACACAAAAGGATGCAAACAGGCAACATCTTAATACGGCACTGATCCATAGTCGTTTCGACTGACGGATGCCACACACATATATATATATACACACACACACACATGAGCAAAAAATATGGGCCAAACAAATTTTATTGCACTAAAAGCTGTATTGAATAAAGAACAATTGAACAAGTAAACTTAAACAAGACTAATAACACAGAACAAGACATTTACTTTAATAAATGCTTAGGATGGAATCGCATTCCCTTTTGATTTCTTTAAAAGATCAATCCTTTTAGACATGCTCTCAACCAAAGTGGAACACTGTGTAGAGGAGATGCTATTCCATTCGCTTTGCACAGCTTCCCACAGTTTGTCATTTTTCGAAAAGGGTTTTCCATCCAATGCACGAGATATTATGGATCAAATACTCTCGATTGGGTTTAAAATCAAGGTTTTGACCTAGCCAAAATATCACATTAATTGAGTTATCAGAAAAACATTTTTTGTGACTTTAGCAGTGTGTGCAGGGGATTATTGTGTTGAAAAATAATGTTATTCCCAGCTTCTGGATAACGTTTTTTTTTTTTACATGGGGGATCACCACTTATCAAGGCCCGGAAGCCACTTGGGGATAAAGGTTATTGTGTGTACAATAATCAATGGGATAATATCGTAGTAATAGTTGGTATTGGAGATTTGATAAAGTGTCTTACTTAAGGTGGCGAGTAATTAGGAATTTGTTTATGTTGGACTTGAAGACATCCAAGTTGTAGTCAGGTGGGAAACAGGTAAACGGAAGAGAATTCCACAGGCATGCATTTCTCAGAAAGAAGCTTTGTTCATGGAATCTACATTTTGATTTAGGCACAGATAAAGAGTGGGGGAAATTACTGACAGTGGTTTTAGCTAGACGGGTGTTTATCATGAAGTATTGGCGAGGGGGGACCAGAGATTGGAGCTCGGACGAGCACTTGTCATGGAAATAACGATAAAACAAAGACAGGCTCACAACGTCTCTTCTGTAGGAGAGAGGTTGCAGGGAAGAGAAAAGGGCATCCCCCACTAAGCCACAAAGTCTATTTTGTACTTTATCAAGGCAGGATAGGCTGTTTTTTGAAGCTCCAGCCCAGATGTGGCAGCAGTACGCCATCTTTGGATGTACTTGGCTTTTATATAGATAGAGAATTGCATCAGTAGTGAGATATCTTCTGGAACGGTAAAAGGATCCCACTATTTTCCCAGCGGCCCGGGCAACAGACTTGATATACGTGTTCCATTTCAGATCAGGAGTAAAGGTCAAACCCTGGAGCTTGTCAAAACATGAAGCCTCTCCAAGACGAGAGCCATCCATTTCAATTGATGCTAGATGAGGAACAGAGCGTTGATGATGTAAAGATAGAAGCTGGTTTTAAATGCATTAAAAGTAACCAGCCATCTCTTTTCTCACTGTACCACGCACTCAAGATCAGAGGAGAGAGAATCAGAGAGAACTTTGTCATTTACGGCCTTTGATGTGTTGCCATAGATGGTCATGTCATCAGCATAGATGTCAATGAATGATTTAAGTATGTGTTTTGGGAGATCATTGATTTAGATCAGAAAGAGAGTTGGGCCCAGGACGGACCCCTGGGGGACTCCAGCATTAATACTGTGGGCCTCTGATAGCTGCCCATCAACCACTACTGTTATGAACTTATCAGAGAGAAATGATTTAATTATTAAGAAAACATTTCCAGTTATACCATAGCTGGAATCTTGTGAAGTAGGCCCTTATGCCATACCTTATCGAAGGCCTTTGATGTCAAGAGCAATTGCCATAGAAAGGAAGCCTTTGTCGAGAGATTCACTAATCCTATGGGATATAACTGTTAGCACATCAGCTGTAGATCTAGCAGAACGGAAATCATATTGCATGTCACTAAGGAGGTTATTCCTGCTGAGGTGATTGACTATTTCTTTATTTAATATGGATTTCAGTAACTTACTCATGACACACAAGAGACTTATTGATCTGTACTGAGAGTGTATGCGAATAAAAAATAATAAAAACAAGAATACACTTTGTTGATTTTTCAATTATACACACACAAATAAGAACGTAGCCAACAACATTTTAAATACTTTTATTTTCCTCGTACTTTCCTCGGACAAACATGGACATTTTAGATTAAGATACATTTTATTTAGTATTGTCCGAGCATTTTCAGCAGATAGATGAGAGCAGGGCAAAAAAGCTGAAAGGGCTTTCCTAAATAAGGTAACTGGTTAACTTTAAAAAAAAAAAAAAAAAAAATGCACGATTGGACATGTAACATTTTTGGTGCTTATTTACAATTACACTTAATTAAAAAACAATACAGAAAAATCTTTATGATGGATGTAGCTATCACGGAAGAGATGTCATATTCCAAAAATCAAGTAAATTGATAAAATACATTAGTTTTAATTACAATCATATTAAAGAAGACAGACAGGGGCCGAGATTCACTTTATTTTTTAGAATGTGTCAAAATTCAAGGACGACAACTCAATTTGAAAACCAAGATTTTGTTTGATTTCAAAGTAATTAAAATTTTTAATCACTTGAAATCATAAAATTTGATTTTCTTAATTAAAAAAATTACTTGATTAATTTAACTAATTTTTGAAATATGACATTTTTGTTTTGTGAAGAATATGTACATCATAAAGAATTTTTTCTGTATTTTTTTTTTTTTTAATCAAGTGTAGTTTTAAATAAGCACAGATTTTTTTTATTTATTTACATCGCTTTTCTTCTGATTATTGTCGGGGATTTTCTCTGATGTGACCAATGTCCTTTTTTCTTCATATTATTGTTGATTATTTGTGCATTATTTAGGCTGAAGTTTCTTGTGTATCTAAACCCAATGAACACGCTATTTTTACTCAGGGATGTGAGTAGCTAATAGCAAAAAAAAAAAAAAAAAAAAAAAAAAAAAAAAAAATGACACAGAGATAAATATCTCAACATAGTGCCTTCCCTCTTTGAATGTGTGGAAACAACAGCACAAATGAATTTCAAGTCAAAATCAAGAGAAATAAACCGAATGTGCATGTGGGGGAAAGAGATAGGAAGTAGTTCTTTGATGATGCAGACGTCATCTAACTCCTGTACCCCCTTAATGAATAGTTTGAAGCCTGAGCCTCCAGGTTAAAATTAACATTTTTAGTTTCCCCGAGAGAACTGTCATAAAAGAAGGAAAGGAAGGCAACAAAGAAAAGAAGAGGTAGAGAGAAAAAACAAAACAAAAAAAAAATAACGGAAAAAAAGAAAGGAGATAGATAAAGCAAGAAAGCAAAAATAAATAAAATCCAGCTAATAGCAAAAATTAAAAAAAAATAGATAAGGGTTTAGCAATTTGGTAGAAATACATTTTTTTATTACCTCCTCTATCCACCATCTCCTCCAGAATTTAATTTTACTATTTTTTTTCATCTACATTGATTCATTGTACTTATTTTCTTTAATAAAATAGAAAAAAAAAATCTTTTTTGTATAAATAGAATTTGTCTTGAATTTGATCTTGAGAAATACATTTGATCTGATGGCATCTTTCTGAAAAAAGACACTACAGAAATATGTATGCACAGATGGTGTTTATTTGCTCCCCCACTGAGCAAATTAGGCACAAGGCCGTTTTTAATGTGAGGTAAAAACCAGCTCCCCTAAAAGTAGGCAAAAAGGGGGCACTCTGGTTACCAAAAATAATAATTGTCCCAGTATAGAGGGTTTCCCCTCCATTGACTGGTACAAATTATCTTAAGTGCAGTATCTGCCGGAACAGATACTACACTTTGATCATGTCACCCGGGCCCCGGAGGGCGCGCGGGCAAGCGGCCTGTCGGCCTGTTGAAATATGTATGCACAGATGCAGCTTATAATGTTTGTATAAATAAACATAATATAAACACGCTCCATTTATTCATCTCACATTTTTTGATAAACACAAGAGTTTCAGTGGGTGTACATTTAAGATTCTAAAAATATACAACCATTATATATTATATATATATATATATATATATATATTATAAAAAGCAGATTTCAATCAAAAAGCATAGAACTCACATCTATAGGAGGCTATTAAGTGGCAATATGCTTTTACTGGATTTAAAAAAACTGGAACTCATATCCCTGGTTTACCTTTTAAATTTATGCAAAGTCATGCCTAACATGACAATGTAAATAATGAAGAGTCCATGTACATCCTCACAAAACCTATTGCATTTTGATTTTTTCAATATATGCCTACATCTTGATAAGATGCTTCTCCATTGGTCAATCTGTCATGTTCAATATATTCATTAATATATGTAGATCAAATGGACATTGATTTTTTTTTTTTTTTTTTAATTTTTATATCCTTTTTAGTATTGGACAATAATCTGAAGAAAATCAATTTAAATAACTTTGCTTCCAAAAAATTTAGACAAAAACTTTCTTTTACTGTTTTGAGAATAAACAAAGATCCAGAAAATAATTTTTCTTGATAAAAACAAAAAAAATAAAATAAATTGCTTGTTTTAACAGAACTGATCATAGATAAATATGCGCTCATCATACTTGGGATCATTTGGAGGGAAAACTAAGTGCTTATTTAGAATTAAACTTATTTTCAAAACAAACACAGAAACATCTTTAAAAACTTTCCGTCAAGGAACGAAGACATATTCTCCAAATCGCGTAAATTGATCAAGTATTATTTTTATTAACTAAGAAAATCAAATTTTACAACAAAGCAAAACATGTTTTGATTCACCATGTGTTATTAGGGGGAGACAACTCAATTCGAACTATTGAGATAAAAATCAGCTTGTAATGGTTACAATTTCCTATTAAAATTCACTAAAAACTGTAAAAAAAAAAATTATTTTCTATATAAAGAAACCTACATGATCAAGTTACATAATTTTTAATCTTTGCTCTGTGACAGGTACATATATTATAAAGATTTTTCTGCAATTTTGATTTTTAAAAATAGGTTTTATTCTTCTAAGTATCAAAAAATAATATTGGAAGGAGAAGCCAACAAAAAGATAAACATTAACTCGAGAGTATAAGGCTGAATGCAATGAAACACTTGTAAATAACTGGCAATTACAACAAACCGTTTATGTTCCGGAATTTTTTTTTTTTTTTTTTTTTTTTAGATAGGGACTGATAATTTGTATTATTTGAACTATTAATCTCATATTGGGTGTTATTTTCACGTTTTGGCTGATGTAACCTCCATTTTTCCTTAAGCTAAAAGCTCCAAATTATAATCAATTCTAAGTGACATCACCTCAAAGTCAAAGTTGAATCCCCAGTACAAGCAATACTAAGAATAAAATTAAGAATTACTTCAAACTTGTATTCGGTCATGGCTAAGGGAACAAGAAAAAGCTACACCCACAGATTAAATAATGTTTCATTGAAAATTCTGTACATATTCTACAGTTCAACAGGATAAATCTGAAGAAGGTTGGAGGTGACATCAACTGAAACGCAGTCAAAGTAACATTCAAAATGAGAACAGCAGTCCGAATAATTCAAACATTTCTATTTTTTATCCACAAAAGTCATTTAAAAAAAACAAAAAAACTCATTTCATAAAATGAAGATTTAGCAAAGAAGCAGGCCAAATCATCCAGATGATACGAGGATTCTAAATGTTTTCAAGAAAATGCGTATTAGTACAAATTTTTTTAAATGACATTAAATAATAGCAATGTTTTTTTTTTATTGAATATTTGTAAACTGAGAAATTCTTTTTTTTTTTTTTACAGGCCGTCAGAGAAGAATATGTCGAATGATCAGTTAAATGTGAAGCAAAGTTAAACTAATGTTATTAAGATGGGGACTGAATGAAGAAAAAAAAATAAAATCACAAATTTTATCATTGGTATTTGCTTCTCACCTACCATGAGAATATGCGACACAAGGTTAGAAGGTGGGGTTTGAGAAACCAATGCACAAGAGAAAAGCGCACTCGGACCCACAAAATAAATGCTGAGCACCCCCATCAGCGCTTCTCAGTAGGGGTGTTATTTAACAGTAAACTAACCCTTTCTCAGAGAAGGTAATACCCGAGAGGATGGACCTCCTATAATAGTATAGAACCATAACATAGTCAGACAAAAGCAAGGTAACCAACTGCAAGCTGTCCCAGACTGTCGGATCAATTGCTGAGAACATAATCTCTACTGGTATGAATAACACAACTTTGAGTAACTCCTTCCCCTTTCATAATTGAGAAAGTTTATAGTTACACATTTAGCATCTCAGGTAGTTTGGCCATTAGAGTATACGTCACATCTCGCATTAACTTCATAATGCACTTGGATTTCCTGGACACTAAATACAGAGCGAGGTAGACTGAGGAAGATTTGGTTTGAGGACATGAGAAGCAATAAACTGTATGCAACCTGATTGATGGCAACATTTTGAAGCAGTCTGCATAGGTAGCATTGCCTGGTGTTGCTTATTCTGGAGTCTAGGACACTCACAGCACTCTGTTGCTCTCATGGCAGTCAGACTGACAATATACCTACACTCTTCATCAGTTATATTTGCTTTTCTGTTCAATATATTGTTTCCATTAATTACTAATTTGTGTCTTTCTTCCAGACACTTATGAGACCACAGCATATACTAAATACCAAAACTGGATAAAGAAGAAATTGAAACTTTAAAAATCTTTCGAGCCTCAAAGAAAAAAAAAAAGAAAGAAAAAAAAAGTCTTTTTGGTTACTAAAGATGGCTGTCTTATACTGATAGAGATAAATTCTAAACTCTTGCAGCAAAATGAATAAACAGTGCTAAGTATTTTAGAACAAATCCACTCTTTATCTGTGCCTAAACCTAAACATGGATTCCATGAACAAAGCTTCTTTCTTAGAACTGCACGTCTGTGGAACTCTGCTCCATTTGCTTGCTTTCTAGCTGACTACAAGTTCTTGTTGAGCCATCCTCTTAAGTAATCCAATTTACCAAATTTCCACTACTAACGATTACTACGATATTGTCTCATTGATTACTGTACGCTCATTAACCCTTATCCTTGAGTGGTCTTCGGGCCTTGATAAGTGCATAACTGACTCCTTTATAAAAACAAGAAAAAAATTGTAGACAGATCTACACTTTGATGAGCATTAAATGTTAAGAAACATTAGAACAAGAATTTATTTAATCGTATGCACTTTTTTTCTTCTATTTATAAAACTTTGAAAGATAAGTTCAATGTATCGAAAATAATATTACTACAAAAAAAAAAAATGGTAAATTATCTTTTCTTTTTCTTCTTCATTTACCCTCATGTTAATTACCAGATTTGACTATATTTCTTTATCAGGTTTAATTAATTATTGGACATATTCTTCTCTGATGAAAGTCTGTTCAATAAATTTCAGAGTTTATAATTTTTATTTTAATTGTTGCTGCTTTTTAATCTCAAGTTTTGATTTGAAATTTTATGATCTTGATAAGCATTGAGCAGACAGACAATAAGAAAAAAATCCAGGCTGGAAGAAATGTTTAATTTTTAGAAGTGTTTACGTGCCCGGCCGATTAGTTTACATTCAGCAGCATTTAGTAGACAGCAAAATGCATTTTGTAACTTAAAAATCTCTTTACTCCGACTGAATCAAAAGTGTGCATACATGTTCATTAGGTTTGGTCTTTTATTCTTTTATTTTTTTTTTTTTGGCACATGAGAACACCAGTTGCAGACACTTAAGGTGGGATATCATTTTAACTCTTGCAAATTGGAGAAGTTCCAGACAAAATCTTGGCTAAGATAAATATATCTGGCAAAAGTGGATATTGTATTTTCATTAACTTAATTTCTTTAAAGGCTTCAAGCATATCCAAGGAAAAACAGCAGATATGAAAGATCATATCATGTGATGATTCCTTTGAGTTACATATAAATTATCTTGTTTAGAATCCACACACATTTGTGCATTCATGAATAGTTATATATCAGAAACCAGGATACCATTTATGTTCTTACTTATGACAGCATTCACCCAAGGTGGGTTGAGCTGTTTCCAAGTGAATTCGCCACATCACAAGTCAAAGCAGTTCATCCAAGTCTATCCGCTGCCGACTTCTCAGCATACTTCAGCCATTCATGATGCCATCATCGCACAACAAAGACACAAGGGCCAGTCAGAGCTTCCAAGTCAGTTTTGATCATTGTGAGCCATGTTTTCAGCTGATCACCGTTCTTGAATCATTCCAGATCAATTCACACTTATGTTCTAATCAAATTTAAAGTGCATTTGTAGAAAATGAGCAGACGCATAACATAATATAACATATCACTAATAAAATAACAAAATGTACTTATTGCAAAACTTTGCTGCAGTTTTACAGCATTATCGATCACCACATGTGTACCTGACTGGCTTCTTATATATAAATTTTTTTTTTTCGATTAACATTAGATGCTAGAAAACCAGTCATATACATCTGGTGATAGGTAATGCCATGAAGCTGCAGTAGTGTTTATTATCATTTAATATGAGTCAAACTGTTTGTCCTAGATCTGCTATCTAAATTATGTTGTTTCAAGTTTAAGGTTGCTTTTGTTGTTATATATAATACTTAGTCAAAAAGGCATATTAAGAAGCTACTTCTCTGTAACTGCTGGATAAACCATTATTATTTACAATATTGAATACTGTTAGATTTAATACATAACACTTATCAAATTTAGTGCAAGCTAAAAACTTTGGTAACATTCATCCCCATTTTATATATATATATATATATATATATATATATATATATATATATATATTCTATATACACACACACACACCGCATAATCACATTGACAGACCAGATCTCGTTAGATCAATGAAAAGTTAAGCAACATTGAACCTTGATCAATTGGAAATTTTAGGATTTTAGGTGCTGCATGTGCTCTCCGCTTATCTTGGCATTGTTTTCAGTCAGTCTTGGGTCTCTTCTTGCCACTGGACCTAAGCAATGCCGATTCAGGAGAGGTGTGGTTGGAGATTGCGCAACCCTTGCCTCAAAATTACATGCACAGCTATCCTCACAGGAATGTCCATTGTCTTGAAACTAAATAGAGGTATCGTGATATATATATATATATATACACACACACACACACACATATACATACACACAAACACACATGTATATTATGTAATAAAACAAAACATTGTGAAAATACAATTTGGACCATAAAAACAATTTTTGCATATTAATGGATAAAGTATCCAATTGTTTTTACTCTATTTTTTTCCTTTATTTCTTACTAAATGGTTATTTAGCGAGACAAATATTTTTTTTTTTAAAAGAATAGAACCTACTATAATCTTACCATATATAATAAAAAATAAAATTGATAAAGATAAAAAAAAAAAATCTTTATGCTAAAAAACTATAAAAACACCAAAAAGCTCTACATGGGTAAGTGGCACAATTAATATAAGAAATTCACATCAGGAAAGGAGATACCCGCCCCCCCCCCCCGCCATCCAGCTTATTTGTATATATAAACCTGACTTTTTTTCTCCTGATCTGATGAGAAGCATTGAAATGTCATGGTCAAAAAAGGTTTTCTTTTTTCCTTATTGATCTGATGACGCAATAAAACTTTATTTAACTTTGAATTCTCATCTTTTATTTCTTATATTAATTGCTCTACTTATCGATGTAGAGCTTTTGGTGCCTTAATTTTTTTTTTTTTTTTGTATAAAGATTATTCTTTATCTTTATCAATTTTATTTATTTATTACTTTTATATATATATGAGCGAGAGAGAGTAACAAAATCTCATTTTTATTATAATAATGTCGATGAAGAAATAATTACAGTGTCAGTAAGAGTATAGGATATATGTAATATCCTACAATTATGTACTGCTACCGCCACTAATAAAAAAAGTAGTATCAAAGCAGCTATTGTCCCAGAAACTGCCGGTACAGATAACTAAACAGCACATAATTGTATGATATAAATATATATTTATATTTTTCCATGTGTGCTTTTCTTGTACAACCAACCTAATGAAGCTCACAGTATTTATATAATAGTTTCTGCGTATTTCCTTCCCACGGTAGGAAGATGTGATACAAGGTCAGGAAAGTGGGATTTGTAAAACCAGCACCTTAGAGGAAGAGCACTCTGGTCTAGAAAAAAAAAAAGCCTGTGCAGTCCCATTGCCATTCCCCAGTAGGGATATTTTCGATATTTATCTCCATTTCACGATGGGATAATGTGACATAAGAGTCAGGAAATTGGTGTTTGAAAAGCCAGCGGCCTAGAGGAAGAGTACTCTAACCAAAAAAAAAAAAAAAAAAAATTTACTAGGGCAGCTCCATCAGCATTCTCTGGTAGGGGCGCCTCAAGCAATTAGCCTGAAACTGACACCTCAAAAGTTAAAAAGGCAAAGCATGGGAGGTTGGACCACCTAGAACTGCACACAGCCATAGCTCAGCCAATACAAAACAAGCCATCTAAACAATAGCCTAGACTGTTGGTTTAAAAAAGATTGCAAATTGCATTGTTATGATGCCTGAACTTATGCATTCATGACCTGAAAGTTTCATTTCTTTATTTCAGATATTGACGGTGTTAGACTAAGAAAGCAATCCCTGTCAAAAGTGCATTGCGAAAGGTGGTGACTGTAGAAAAATAAATTATGGAGCACAAAAAGTCATCCGTTTTAAATGGTACTACTCCTATCTTTGTAGCTTTTCAAGATAGAGTTAAATAAGAGGCTTTACTTTTGGAACGACCCTCATGCAAATACTTTGCTATATAATTTGCATTCATGTTTCAAAGCACAAATATTGGGTTGAAATATGAACGTATTTGTGTGATGGGACATGTTTGTGTATATCAATTCCATCTACTATTGAAAATGCAAAAAATATTAGTCATAGCCTTTCCTCCTATAAACTGGATTCACTAGATACTATCAAATTTTGTATGGCGTTTAAAAGAAAAAAGTACTATTCAAATTATTTCCATATGAACATGTTCATATAAAATTAAACAATGCAAATTCTGAACAACTATATCATTTATATTTAACATAAACAAATATAACCTACAGTAAAATGAATAACAATGGCCATTAATGTGAAAAAAAAAAAAAAAAAAAAAAATTTTCTCAAGAAAACAGAACAAACCTTAATAAACTAGTTTTTTATAAATTTATAAATGCATTCATGGACGGAAATGATTATATCTATATATATTTGTTCATCGTTTTTGGGAAAGAATTCCAGCAAAGTGCTTGATTATGATTAAAAAAATTTTCAATATAAGAGCTTAATATTTATTTATTAAAAACTGTACAGAAGGTGAGAAAAACATTGATACCGTCGGTTTCAAGCCTAACATAAGCGGGGACCGGAAAAATTGAGAACAGAATAGGACAAAATAAATTAAACAGATAATTACAAAATATATTAAATAAATAATTGATAAATTGGTATTAAAATAAAAGATATATAAATAGGGGTAGACAAGTTGTAATTAAATAAACAATATTAAAAATAATATATGCAGTCCTTTTTGCCATAAGAAACAGAACATAATGGCTGATGAGAGCCTAACATTATTTACCATTAATTGGTCCCCCTTTATGTTAGGCTTGAAACCGACGGTACCAATGTTTTTCTGCCCTTCTGTAGAGTTTTTAATATATATATACACACACACACACACTCGTATATAAAAGGCACTTTATCAGTGTGGGTGTGTGAGAGAGAGAGAGAGAGAGAGAGTTCGTTTCCTAAGGACTCCAAAAAGGTGAGGTCAGTTCTTTTGAAATTTCACACAAATATACTTTTATGTGTCTGGGGCTGTTCTTAGATAGGTTTTGTATCAGTAAACCTCCGATAAGTATCGATAATTGAAAAAATCCAATTAAAAGAAGGAACAGTCCAATTTTAATTAAAGTTAACACTCTTATACGGCCTAACATCTCAAGTGCATTTGAGAAGCTTTATCACTACATAAGCAGAAGGGCCTGGGATATAAATCAATAGTCGGTTCTTCAATAAAACAATGTTGCGTTCAAAATGAATGTTTCTGGTTAGAGCACAATTCAACTATGAGAGTTCACTTTTGCATGTTAAACTTTAATTTAAGCTACTACTAAATAATTCTATCAAATCAACAGCAGGTTTTCTAAAATGCAATGTAGACTAAGGCATTGCAAAGAGGCATGTGAAGTTTCCTCCTGGTGCACGGTGGCGGGCCCTTAACTAGAGTAGATAATCAATTGATTTAATTGAAAAATGGATGACTTCACCGATAATAAAAGTATTGAAAGTGTGGAATATTTATTGACCCTCATTACATCCTGGGTAACATTGCATCTCCCTGCTATTATATATATAATATATATTTTCATTATTCTTTATTTAAATACAGTCATATCTTGCTACGATGTACAGACTGTTTCAATCATAACAGATCTCATCAGGCAAGGAAAATTAAAAATTCAGGCAAGGAAATCTGTTATGATTGAAACGGTCTTTACATCGTAGCAAGATATGACTGTATTTACATAAAGAATAATGAAAAATATAATTTGCTCTCTTTGATTGAGCACTATCAACGACCTTTGTTGAAATTCAATTACTCTTCATTTTTGGATATCTCTCTACCTGGAATATATATATATATATATATAGGGGAAGATTCCAAAGAGATTTAACGATCCGATGAACTTTTCTATAAAGATTTAAGAATGGATACACACACACACATATATACCACTACTAAATAGACATCTTCTTATACCTACCCACACTAACAACGACACAATTTGCAATACTCTTAATAATCTAGGCATACAAACAGTACAAACCACTTCCTTAACTATAAAGCGAACTTTAAAAACTAGCAAGCATTCCGCTGAAATCTCCACTTCCAAAGCCGGTATTTACGCCATCCCATGTAATGATTGCAAAAAATCATACATAGGTGAGACACAGCGAAATTTGGAAATCAGACTAAGCGAACATAAAAGAGACATAAGAAATGCCAACCCCTTAAATGCACTCTTTTCCCACTGTGTCGAACATGGTCACTCTTTCGGCTTTGGACGTGCAAAAATCTTAAAATCCATCCCAGATAGAGTAAAACGGAGACTTATTGAATCTGCTTTAATTTCAAATATTAATACCATCAAACAGAAAAAAGGATTTTATAATGTAGCCCCAATCATAGGTAATATAATAATAAATGAACAAAGTTTGATACAAAAAAAATTTAATAAAAAAATGCATATATGTATATAACCCGACCCCCCCCCCTCCACACACACTAGATATAAATTCTCTTTTCATCATGAAATTTTTTCTCTCCAGAACAGAAAGAGAACTGAACTTCTCTTTCGCATGGGATATATGACTGTCTTCCTGTACATCCTCGCCTAGAAATCCTGATGATGTCCCCTGAAATAGGGACGAAACGATTTTATTTGTTTTTACTCTTTTAGGTTTTTCCTTTTTATTCACACACACACACATATATATATGCTCTTCCAGTCTATCTACATTTTGTTAGATTTGAACAAAACTGCTTATATAATTTAAAGTTTTGATTCCTCACACCTATCGAACACGACATCAAAAATATGAATTGAATCACAACAGAAGCAACATCTGATGATTGCCTCTTAGATACATAAAACCTGGTGTAATGTTCAATCTGTGTTGCGAGTCGATTTTTTATTAGGTTGGTTCAAAAACATACGTTACTTTTATATGATTTCTGAATTAACTCATTTATGTATATAGCCATGTCATATATTATTTTGAAGTGCATTTTTCACTATCGAATCGTGCTATTTGTTACCGTTCTCAATCTCTTCATTCATTTTTTTTGTAGGCTTTGACAGCATGGACGAAATTCAAATCCGCACGATTTTCTTTTTCCAGTTCAAACTAGGCCGAAAAGCTGCTGAGACAGATCGTGATATCAATGATGCATTTGGCCCAGAAACCACTAATGAACGTGTGGCACAACGGTGGTTCAAGAAATTTCACAATGGTGACGAAGCCTCAAAGATGAAGACTGTCACGGCCGGCCAACTGTGGTTGATAATGAATATTTAAAAGCCTTAATTGAAGCCGATACAGTGAAACAGTGTCTGTGGATGACATATATATAACAATAGAATGATAAATTCCAATGATCACATTTTTATTCAGTTTCTAAAAAATTCATATAGATTTATGAACTGTTTCATCTACAACTGAACTAATTATAGATCCATATATACTGGATTTTTCATAAGAGCAACTCTTCAGGTGCATATATGTGTGTGCTTGTATATTTACATAAATGTATTCAACATGTACCTATACATCATACAGGCAAAGTTGAAACAATGAAACGGGCAAAAAACGCCATCAAATTGCATGAATGTTGTTTCTTTACTGTTTTGCTGCATTAACAACTTCATGGTAATATATAAATATCCTCGCACATGGAACGACTGCCTTACTTTAAGCAGCCTTGTAATTCTTATTTTCATTATTTTGTCTTTTAGTCCTCACATTTCATGAACAATGTTTCTGACAAAGGAAGAAGAATTGCTGTTTTCTAGGTCAAAATCTATCTATATATAGCACTTATCATTGGCTAGTTTTTGACCTAGAGTTAGTACTTTTTTAGTGTCTTACATCAAGGGGCTTCATGCCTTGTCTGGAGCGATTTCCATAAAAAGAGTATATACATATGCAACGATTACGCATGTTTCAAAGTTCACGAATTTGAAAAGGAACAATGTTAATCGATTGTAAATATGTATTTATATGTACTATATATGATGCATATCATTTGAAAAAAACCTTTTTCTTTGGAGAAATGCCTAAGTTGCTGACTTTAGCATCTCCTGTAACCTGCCAGAAGACGTCAGAGATAATACCATAAACTGGATAAGTATGAACGTGTGTGTATATATATATATATATATATATATATATATATATATATATATATATAACAAGCAGGCTGCATCAAGGCTAAAAATTAAAACATGAACCAATAGCTATTATATTATGCCTGAATATTTGTAATGCGGTTGTTAGACCGTCACCTGGCAAATTCCATTTTTTTAATGTCACACCAATTTTTCCTGGCTAAAACCCAAATATAAAGTGTTGCATGGGTTTGAATACCCTATATATTAGGTTTCATGTCTGTAGACCAAAAAAACTGACAGATAGGCAATTTTTTTTTTAAACAAATGTATATACGCATGTATAAATATATATAAAAAAGAGGTTTGTGTTTACTATAACCTTTTTATGCAAATATTACGCAAGTATAAACAATGTAGAATATCATTATGAATATAAAATATTACACATAATAGTTAACTAAAGATGATCACCTCATAAGAAAATTGAAAAAACTAATAGGGAATTAATTAAAATGAATGTTTAAAAGAATATGCAAATTAGCTAGATCTTTTGCAGATGAATGCAATTCCACAACCCATATATTACAAAATTGAATATTCTTTTTAAATGGAAAAAAAGTGTTTTTAATATAAATATCAATACACAAAAAAAATAAATAAATAAATAAAATAAAAATAAGTTTATAGGAGTCTAGATAATCAATGGTTCCCAACCACTGTGCTGCAGAATGATTAATGATGTGCTGCAAAGAGATAATAGTTAGAAGCCATTTAATTTCTTAATCATGATGACACTGCTTAATTCACAATTGCTAAATTTCTAGAACCTGAACATTTTGTGCATATACTAATCGGTAAGCCTTTTTATGGTTGATATTAGTGATGGGACGATTAATCGAAATATCAGTTTTTCAAAGTATCAAGAATCATTATCAGAACTAAATAATTCAAACCAAATTTCAATACCAGAACTATACCAGATGTTGAATACAACATATGTTGATTTGTGTGAATAAAGATCCTCCTTATAGTTTTCTTTGTTTTTTATTATTTTATTGCAAACAAGATTTATAAGTAAAAAATATCTATTTTTATTAATAAGTGTGCTGCAAAGATTTTAAAAAAAAAAAACTCGACGATGTGCCGCCATGTAAAAAAGGTTGGGAACCAGCATTATAAATTGTTGACATCCATCCAGTCTCAATAGACAATGGATATCTTTCTGTAGAGGTGTTTGCACAGGAGTTTATAGTAAAGCAAGGATTGCACAATCCCAAACCCCAAATTGGCATTGCTAGAGTCGAGAACAACTGGAAACAATGCCAGTATTAGAAGAAAAAGATTGGTTTTATTTTCTTATAGACTGGTTGCTCAACCAAGGCTTTAGAATCTAGTCTACCCTACGAATTCATAGTTGAAGGGAGAATAGATGAATTCAAAGCTTTATAAAGATTTTGTGAAAAAGGTTTTATTCATTCCATATGACATTTTGGTATATTAATATATCTTCTGAAATATGCCAAAGACAAGAGAATAAAAATGTTTTTACACACAAACACTTACGTATGAGAACTTGAATGCCTACTAGACATTATCGTGTTTTTTTTTTTTTTTTTTTTTTTTTAGATCTCTGTACAGGATAACCTGACAAGTAAACCTTGACTAAATATTCAAAATAACATGGTATTCACAGCCCAAATAAGATCCCCTCGGTATAACTACCACACACTAGCTTGTATGAAGAATGATGCATCTTTTAAGTGATGTTGCTTATAGTAACAGTATTAAGCTGGATAC
Source organism: Euprymna scolopes (assembly GCF_053919585.1). Taxonomy (NCBI): domain Eukaryota; kingdom Metazoa; phylum Mollusca; class Cephalopoda; order Sepiida; family Sepiolidae; genus Euprymna; species Euprymna scolopes. The sequence continues at coordinate 128,807,618 of NC_136484.1, forward strand.
TCCACCAGACCAGATGAATTCTTGTCCTGGAATCCAGTAAGTTTTTCACTTCTTTACTCAATGTTTGCAAAAAAAGGAGAACTTTCATAGAACACTGGGACATTTATCTCAAAGTGTTAGCACTAGAAAGTGAGGTCCTTGATTTGAGAATTTATACTGAATTTTATTTATACATAATTTTGGTTACACATGTGCAAATATGTTTCAGCTAGACTTTTTCAAGGCAGAGGTCAATCTAACAATGAACGTAAAATGGTGAGCATTTTATCTTTTCACTCATCAATGTTTTTTTTTTTTTTACATGGTGGTCACCACTTATCAAGGCCCGGAAGCCACTCAGGGATAAGGGTCATTGCAAGTACAGTACGTTCTACCTTGAAAAGGCTATAGCCAAAACATATCTGTACATACAAGTGAGTACAATTCTTAAATACAAATTTGACACTAAAATATCAATGTAGCAATATAAAACTTCAGCTGGAATTAGATATGCATTTAGAAAAATTACATCTATTTTTTAAGCCACTTTATCTTTAGAGATATTGAGCAGTTTAGTTAATATACTTAGCTAGAATTCTAAAATTTAAGACAGAAAGAGAGAGAGAGAGAGAGAGAGAGAGAGAGATACAAATTATAAGTAAAATCTTCCACTAAAGATTAATGTGCATCTATATATAAATAAGTATTTCGATGTCATGCAACACTAATTGATCAATTTACATGCATTTTGGAATATGATATTTCCGTTTCATGACAAGTATACATCATAAGGATTTTTCTGTAGTTTTTTTTTCTTTTTGATTAGGTTGAATTCTAAAAATCTGCATAGTTTTAGTTTTCCTTTGCGGGGGGGGCTATATTTTTCCTATGTTACAAAATTACCTCGTGTCTATCTTTGTACTTAAATGAAATAAAGGCAAGTAAACATATATCGAATAATCTATGATAAACAATAACAAACCCATCCCCCAAAATTAACAGATTAAACTATTCCTGTAATAACCTGTTCCCTGATGATTGCAGTGTAGAATTGGTTCCGTGCAGTTCTAGGCGGTCCACGTTCTTAAACTTTGTCTCTCTAAGAAAGGTGTTAGTTTATTGCTAATGAGGCATCTACTATAGAATGCCCAAGCATCTTTTGCAGGGTCAGAGTGCTTCTTTGGAGTGCCGACTTTTCAATCCACTTTCTGAATCTAGGATCACATTTTTTGCCGTGAGAGAAATAAATAGCTTCATAGACGAAATATGTTTGCTACCACTATACGAAATTTAAAAAAATGTACTTTTAAACTTGGTCAATAGGAACTCTTTAGCATGGAAAAAAAAAAAAAAAAATGTTCAGTATGATCCTTACCAAAATAATTTCACAAACAAATACCAGCAGTTTTACATGAATCTAAATACATTATTGTTGGATAGTAATAGATATATATATTGTAAAGATTAGAGTCGCATTAATTTTATATAGGCGTTAAAACTTTTTTTTTTAAGATTATGACATGAACGTTTTAGAGTTAAAATTAATTTAGTACTATGTATCAAATTAAATTTGAAGAAAAACAAGTAAATATGCTAGTATTATTGGCTTATTTCCTAGGTGACGCTATATTGAAAATAAGCTGACGTAATAAAGTGTTTTTCTATAATGAATTTATTTTACATACTTTTGTCTGTTCAGTATGCTAATCTTTAATAAATTTGTCGCAATTTTATAAAAATCTTAACTCGCCTCTAATCTAGACCGTTACCATATATATATATATATATACATACATACATACATACATACACACAGTATTGCTAGCAATGCACTAGACATATTGGTATTTTGGCAAATCAGAAGAACAGGCGACTAGAAGTTAGTAGCAAATGGTGTCAGATAAATTGTATTAAAAAAAAAAAAAAAAATCAAGGTCAATATGGCCTGATTGTTTCACTGAAGACTTACCGGGTACATACTCTTATATTACCGTGCTGAAATAAGATTATTTAGAAAGCCATTCTTAACATGGGTATGGGAGGGTGTTTTGTAATTTTTTCTATACTCACCTAACAATTTAAAAAAAAAAAAAAAAAAAAAAAATCATAAAACTTGAAAATACTATTTTTTTTTTTAACATAGCACGGCGGCGGACCCGTACAAGAGTGCCCAACCCCTAAAAATGTGTTTTACACCCTCCCCTTAAAAAAAAAAAAAAAAAAAATCTTTGTTCCGACGGTTATCATAGATTACGGGTATCATACTGGCAGAAAACATTTTGAAAAAAAATTAATGACTTTCTCGTTATATAACGTTCTACTTCATTGCTACCTGACTTTCTCTACCAACGTGTCACACGATTAGAATGTTTATAACGACAAAATGAACCCCCTTCCTAAAAGTTATTAAATTTAATTTTTACAACTTTGTTCTATGATACTTAATTCTGTAATCTATGATAATGGTAAGAATTTTTTTTTTTTTTTTAAAGAAAAAAGGTGAAAAAAACACGCATTTTTAGGAGGTAGGCAAAATCTCGTACAGGTCCGTCAAAAGTACGGTAACATAAGTGCATAAGTACCGACTTACCTGCAAAGAGTTGCTTTTCAAGAGTATTACTCCCAACCTCACGTTAAGAACGGCTTTCGGAATAAATATCCCCAACCTCCCCATGTTAAGAATGGCTTTCGGAATAAACCTTTGCACGTAAGTCTTCAGTGGGACAATCAGGCCACATTGACCAAAATCAATAAATATTTCGTAACTATTCTTGGTTGCTCGTTTACACTACAATTAAAAAAGGTACTTGTACAGTTTAATCAACATTAAAAAATGAAAATATCGAAAAAAGTTTAAATTGTACGTATCCAATATGGAATGAAGTTCTCCGAAAAAAAAAACAAAAAAAAAAACACAAAATAATAATAAATAAATAAAATCACTTAATTTCATCTAGTACTTTTTTTTTTTAGCGAAAAAACAATTTGTTATGATACCGAGCAAAAGGTTCGATTTTTAGGAAGAAAAGCTAGTATTAAAGATGGGGAGGGAGTGTCGGCGCTTTAAATTGAGTTACCTCCCCGTTTCTAAAATCCAAACAAAACTTTAAAAAATTCAAAGATGTCTACCTTCAATGTGCTGTCTGACAGCACTAGCAGTGCTATAGCACTGCTGTCATAAAAACGTGTTTTTCTGCTTTAACCCCCCCCCCAAAAAAAAAACTACTCGATCAAATTAAGTGAAGTTTTTTTTCGGGGATCTTCAGTTCAAAACGGATACGTACAATATAAGTTTTTCGATATTTTCATTTTTTAATGCCTTGATTTTATACAAAAAAAAAGAAAAAAAAAATTAAAGTAAAATTGTAGCATTTCATTATTTCCGTCATAATTGAATTACCCCCCCCTTTTTTTTTCTCGAAGTTCGCGCGACGTAATAATGGCAATCATGTTTTTTTTTTTAATTTATTTATTTTTTTTTTTTTAACTAATCGCAAATTTCGTAATTCTGGGATATTGTTATTTTCAAGATGACTGACGTCAGTAAAACTGTCTCTGCTTAAGACATATTTAAATAAATTACCAATGTAGTCCAACTATAAACAAACATAAAAGCCTGTATGTACTCGTTACAGAACGAAGTTGTCATACTCCCAAAATTACGTAAATCGATCAAATAGTTTTGTTTAAAAACAAGACAATTAACATTTACGATTTTACCCTGCATTGAACGTAAGGCTGATTTTTCACCTATTTTCATTTCATCGGATTTAATCGTGGTCGACGAAAATACGACGCGTTTAGTCATAAAATTTTATTTGTTTGAAAAGAAAAACAAAAAAACTACTTGATAAAATTACGTGATTTTTAGAATATTTCATCTTCGTTTCGTGACATCGTACAGACTAGTCTGGGTTTGCCAAAAAAAACAAACTAAAAAGAACAAGTATATAACAAATGGGTGCACGTGCACTTTCGGGCCCCCTCACATTTTTTCCTTTTCGTCCTTTTGTCAACTATTTCTGCGAATTATTATCGATTGGACACTAAGCTACCAGATTTAAAAAAATATCAATATTTAAAGATTTGGAATAGGGGTTCAATTTCACATGCAACGTCCTAGTAAATCGATCCCCCATTTCGTAAACTAATTTACGATAGCCTCGTTTTGACGTTGGATCCTTCAGCGTTATTATTATTATTATTATTATTTATTAAAAAAACATTTTCAAGGATTCAGCTGTACAATATTGTCAAGCGAAAAAATTAATTGCCCAAAACAAGTTTTGTTCATGTGGGCCATGTTTTGTCCATGCAGGCTTATTTAAAAAGCCAAATTAGACAAAGTTTGCAGAAACTGTAAGTGTAAAAAAAAACTTCGAACGTTCACAACTTAATCAGATCAGAATCAGAGTTATCGTTAATTTTTGATTTTGTCAACTACCTGTGACATGTTCAGCAACTTTGAATGGAATTTCGTATAAATCTAATTTAGTGGTGCGTGCGAATGCAGAGATATGTACTAGCAAATTGGCTAAAGACAGGAATATGATGCCCTGGACAAATTGACGAAAGTCTATCATTTAAAAAGGGGGGGAGACATGTAGGTAGAATCTTCAGTGTTATTTATATATGCCAATGCTCCAAAATTCATGTTGGAATCTAGATAATTCCTCAAAAAGTAAATATAAAAAAAATATAGATGGGAGGAGGTTTAGACCGAACTTTGGTACTTCTACACTTTATCGACGAAACTGGAGATGCCATTTTATTTCGCGCACTTGTCGCTAAAATTCAAGGGAAAAATCAGTATTTTGAACTATGTCCGAAGTTAGAAATAAATAAACAAATTAACTAGATAAACTTCCGGAAAGAACTATGAAAAGTAAATAAAGAAAGTGAAAGAACATATCAATAATTGTTTAATTGGAACTGTTTCAATTGAATTAATGAAAACGAGAAAGTTTTTCATTTAATTTTAGGTTAATTTATTATTTCCGGAAGCAATCGTTCTTCAGTTTAATTATTTTTTGTTACTTATTTCATGCTTCGGCCATAGTTTAAAATATGGGTTTCTCCCTCGGATTTTAACGGTAGGTGCGCGAAATAAACTGGCGTTTCCAGTTTCGGTGATAAAATGTACCTATTTACTATGCCTCCCCACGGGACAGAGTTAGACACCAGGGTCGTTTTTTTTAACAATTTCGGCGATAAAATGTAGCAGTACCCGCACTTTTCCCAATTTTTTTATAATCTAGTAGCTTAATGACATTAATGTCCAATCAATAATCCGCAAATAGTTGAAAAAAGATGAAAAGGAGAAAATTTGTAGGGGGGGGGGAGTTCACATGAACCAATAAATGTTATCAAAAGTTACTTTTCCACCTAACTGGAAACGTTTTTAGTGTTTAATGTAAAATGTTTATTCGGTTCAAAAAACGAGTAAAACGCTACCGACGAACAAGAAAAAAAATGATCGATGTCTTTGAAGACGTGATAATCACTTCAAAATAACAAAATGGTGGTAGAAACCCATCCAATAAATGGGACCGTGACATAAACCTAATGAACATATTACATTAAATAAAAACACTAAAAACTTATCCAGTTAGGTAGAAAAGGAACTTATATTTCGTTTAATAACATTTGTTATATTTTTTTGACAATTTTTTTCGTACATCCGTGTATAGTAAAACAACCCCATTTTTGTTGATAATTTACACAACGATTCGGCCGATGTAACCTCCCGTCTTCTCTAATTGCATTTTTTTCTGAACTTTAGAATCTTGGCTGGCGAAACGAGAACAACCTATCAACGGGTTCAGTTTGAAATTCTGTATAGGTTTCTGAGATTGAAAAGATGCACCTAAGTCGAAGGTAAAATAACAACCAAAATGAGAATAGAATAAAAATTTGTTATTTAAATTTTAACAATACGAAAAGCGTTACCGACCGATACTTTCCAATATTTTTTTCTTAGCCAAAATAATGTTAGAAATTTTTTCATTAGATTTTACACACACACACACACGCGCACATATTCAAAAATAATTGAGTTTTACATATTCCTTTAAATTTGCAGGCAACGGCAACGAATCTATGGCGTGCAGAGACTTCGCTTGTCGAAGCCTAGTTCTAATGACCTGTCTACACAGGTGGGTCAACTTCTTGGGTTTGTTTTTGGTGAATCTGACGAAAGACCAGTAATCAAACACTTCATCGATCACATTCTGAACGATGGGGCAGTTCGCGAAAAGGTTCTTGTAATACACACGGCTCGTCTTCTCGAGAGTGGCTCCCCAGAGGACCAGCAATCGGACGATGCTCTTGTAGAGGTTGAGAAAATCTTCTGACGTTTGCAGTATGCTTTGGTACAGGTTCATGTAGTCCTCCGTTCTCTCAAGCTCGAGGGTCGACGGCCTCGCCTCATGCACGTAGCGCGTCTCGTACATGGAGAGAATGCCGAGGGCAATGAAGAGAGGTAGAAAAGATTGCTGGCGCCGAGGCGAATCAAATAGTGTGTTTTCAAAATAAAGAGAGTTTGGATCGGCGCCGGCTGACAGTAGCATTTCAATAATGCCGACGAATTTACATTGGTGTCCGAATAGTCTCTGTTGGTCGGGGTTAGTTTCCAAACAGACAACACCGTCCTTATTTGTTTGCAAATACTTCACGTTATTACGAATCATTTTCAGGCACTGGTTAAGAGCTGTTTCTCCATTCTGGTCGTATTGATTAATAAATTTTGCAGGGTAATGTCGTAGTAACCTATCCACACAGTCCAGGTCTCCTCTCATCACTGATGTATGTAAAGGGATGAACCCACTACCGATGCTCCTTTCGCACTGGTGTCTAGCCGGGGAGTGACTGATAACGAGTTCCAGGGTTTCGACGTCGCCTAGCTCAGCCGAAAGTTGTAATGGCGAGTCACCTTTTGCATCGACTATGGACAACTGTAGATCGTTCTTTATCATAAATGAGATAAGGTCTCGGCCGTCTTCCAGCTTGATGGCCCCGGACTTCATGCAGTCGAGCACCGAATGGATGAGACGACCCTTGGACGTTGGTAGGTTCGGACTGCAACCGTTCTCCAAGAATATCTTGACCAGTTCCGTGTTGCCCTGGTTGCAAGCCAGTTCGACGGGGACGGGGAGGTTGACTGGATTGCACGGCGTGACGCTCGTGTCGGTGATAAAGTCGTCGCAAAGCCTCCGCAGGTTTTCAGCATCTCCATTTTGTACGGCATTTATGAGTTGGGTGTACATCTTTAAAGCTTGTTGAAAACAAAAAACAAAAAAATAAATAAAGGAGGGGGGGGAGAATGCAGGATAATTTATGAATGGACGGATGGGCAGGCAGTTCGTGTTTTGCGAATAAAAATGGATGGCTGACAGGGAAAAGGAAAGGACCGCTTTATTCTTTCTCCCTTTCCTTTTTAGCCTTACTGCATCAACACTTTTCTCCCCACAAATTGTTTTAGTGGCGTCCACTCAGAAATGTGGGGTATTTTAAGGGTATGTACTTTTTTTGAAAGAAATAAAAACAAATCACGCACACATGATGTCTTTTGTGCGCGTTTGAACTACTATTAAGCCCTCTAAAAATAGTCCAACACTTTAAAACTTCGTAAGCAATACCGATATAATTTCCCTTGAAGATATAAAATACCTTTAAAATTATTTCTTAATTACCCCCAAAGTTTTTTTTTAGCTATCAAACTTTAAATCGGCTGAATTAAAAAAAGAAAAAAAGTACGCCCAATTTTTTTTTTTTTTTTTTTTTTAAAGGTGGGGGGTTACCCCTAATTTTTTTTTCACAAACCTCCCCACAATAAATAAATCAGAATTATGTTAACAAAACCACACGGAAGAAGGGCGGATGTGTGGGAGAGACACTACAGTCAGTCGGTACCGATTCAGCGGTATTTTCGCTTTTTTAATTTTTTTACTATTGAGTTTTTTTTTAGTGTCATTTTTCCCCCACTTGTTTTGTTTGTATATTAATTAGTAATATTTACCGATTACTCCTGATTTTGGGTAGAGAACGGGCCGAGAATACACATTACTTTTTTTCCAATTAAAATAGCATCGTTTTCATGGGTAAAAGAAAATTGCTGAAATATGTTGTTGGTGGTGGTGTAACGGGAGGAAAAAGGTGGTCATTCAATTTCATTGATAAAAATAAAAGTAACAGGAAGAAGAAAAAGAGTTCTATCTTTTTTTTTTTTTTGGCTCCAACAATTGTTGAAGATTGTTTTGTTTTTTTGTTTTGTTTTGTTTTTTATCCAACATCAAGGACAAACAGTGGTTCTTATAGGCAATGCATTGATCCGAAGGTCGAGAAACGATATAAGAAGAATTTGAATCTTCTTAGTTGAAAACTACATATGATGATATGATGTCTTTGGCTAATAATAATAAAAAAAAAAAAAAGAAGTGGTAGTGGGAATTGGTAATCTAGACTTTCTTTCTTTCTATCTCTATTTCTCCTCCACCTCTCTCTTTCTACCTGATTTTTTTAAGTGCTCCCCTATCTCTCTCTCTCTCTATATATATATATTTACTTGCCTCCCTTTTCTTCCATTAATTACTACATACTTTCTCTACACTTGTTATAAAGCTAGCCTCCTACTAAATAAACCGCACATTCGAAATTTATATCGCTTATCGTCCTTGCTCCTCTATCTCTGCTAATAATATTAATATATGAGTAATATTCTACAAAAGTTGTTAAAAAATAAAGTCACTGTCTGGATAAAATTGCTTTTTGTTTTTTAAGTCCAATTAATTTTTAATAGTACAAGTAAAAAAAAAAAAAAATTAGTTTGTGTATATTTTTTCACAGCGTCCCAAATCCTTGATTTCCCCCCCCCCCGAAAGACGTCATTCTTTACAGTTATTTTATTTGTAGTTTTAAAATTACGCTACAATTTAAGATTCCGTAAGAAAGTAAAAGTTTAAAATATGTAATTTAATATTTATTTTTAAATCTAATTTAATATTGAGTTTTTTTGTTTTTTTTTCTAAAGAAAATGTGTGTTTTTAGGTATGATTCGTCCATTATCTTTCCCTGACTTCAGGGTTCTTTTATTTTTCTCCAAAAATAATAATGATGGGCCATTTTTTTCTTCTTTTTTTTCTTCTAATATGAAAATTAGAAAAACAAAATATTAAGTCCTCGTAAAATAGAGTGTTTTTATTACTGTACACATAGATTCGAAAAAGTTATCAAAAAACAAATATAACAAAATAAATGTTATCAAAGGCAATATAAGTTACTTTTTCTACTGGTGCTAGTGAGTGCACTTACTGATCCGCGCTATTTTTTAAATCGTGTTTCCAAGTTTACTTAAAGTTTTATCATATGTTTTTTCATTCAATTGTAAGGTTAAAGTATAGAATAGTTACAAAACACCCTCCCCTCCCCATGTTAAGAATGGCTTTTTAAACAATAACGTTATTATTTCAGCACGGATCAATAAGTGCACTAATACCTTTCTACTTAACTGGATACTTTTTAGTGTTTTTATTTAATGTATCATGTTTATTCAGCTCGACAAACATAGTGCTTACCGATGTATTGAAAAATTTAAAATAGCGCCCGCCGCCCGGCCGCCCGACTCTCTCTTTGACACGGTAAGTTTGGGAAAAGGAGTTATAAATAAATAAATAAATAAAAAACTAGACAAAATACGGTTAGAAACTCGCTCAATATATGCTACCGTGACATAAGCTGACATATATTCGGTGGGGTTTTAACAGTATTTTGCATGGTTTTTATTTTTAACTCATTTTCCCAAACTTACCGTGTCAAAGAGAGAATCGGGCGCCATTTTAAATTTTCCAATCCATCGGTAAACACTATGTTTTTCGAGCTGAATAAAATGTTACATTAAATAAAAACACTAAAAGCATATCTAGTTAGGTAGAAAAGTAACTTATTTTGCCTTTGATAACATTTATTTGTTATATATTTGTTTGTTTTTTTGACAACTTTTTCGAATCTATGTGTACAGTAATGCAAACCCAGGACATTAATTTAATTAATTACGAAAAGCTACAAATCGGACTGGATCGATCGTATAGATTTAATGATGCTGAAAAATACAAACATTTTTACTTATCAAAAACTTTTTGGAGATGAAAAAATTCTCAAATTTTAATATAAAAACAACTAATAATTCTTGTGTTTTCTTATTTATTTTAATTCTTATCCCTCAAAGGTGCAAATTATAATTATATCTTAAAAAATAAAAATAAACTAGCTTACGGAAAAAGTTGCCTACAGTTTTTAACTTTTTAGTGAGAAAAAAAAAATTAGGAAAAAGGTTATTTTAATTTTGAAGCCATCAAAAGTACTACAGAATTAATTTGGACTCGACTCTGAAATCTTCAGAGTCTTGTTTTGGTAAATTTTTGGTGCCCGCCAAAAATATGTGCGCACTTGCGCGTAAAACAATGGCCACCACTATTGAACTGTAAGAAATTCTGCAAAAATAAGCAAGCTTTTTATTGGACGGTTTCTCCGCCCACGGATTTATTTTAACCAATCAAATTGCATGTTATAACTAACTGCCGAGAATGTTCTCGGCGGCAAATTCCCTTTTCAGATCAGAATCCAAAAAGACGTAGCGTTGGACACACGTGGATTCTCACTCGAATTGAGGCAGCGAAAATACTTTGTTGCTTTGAGACGTTTTAAATGCCTAAACATGGAGCAGAATATTATAATTGCAATTACTAATGCCCTTAAGTAGGGCGAATTTATATTTGCACGCTTGTGCTACAATTTAATGTCTGTCAAGACAAATTTAAGGTCAACGGTTTGACCTGCCTTGTCCCCATTTGACTGATTCTACAAGGACTCCTCCTATATGCCCAGCTAGCAGTATCCATCTTGGAAGACACCTCTACATCGCTAACCTGCGCACTATTTTGTCAGCAGGAATTCTACCCAGCATTTATCGAAAACGAACTAGTATTTCCTTCGGGATCGTTACTAGCCCATAGTGGCAGATAGCTGAAGATGACACATCTTTTGCAACTTGGACCTTTTTTACTTTAATAAAATTTACACGTTGAAGTTTTAAGGTGAGCTTGTTGTAATTTCTGTTTGGTTTTCTTCCATTCTGCCAGAGGCAAAAACCTGGTGAGAGAAATCTCATATAACATAAGGAATTACATTGCTTAATATCCAGAAAACTACTTATTTGCGGAAAATTTAAATGTGATATTCGTTTTCAGCGTGCTTGAAAACTTTAAGAAGTCGTTATTTTAAAAGAAAATGTTAAGGTGAAAACCAAGTAAAAATTTACCTTTTTATTAATGCAAACTTTCAAAACCTGCACATTTTTTTTGTGACAAATATAAGTTTTAAAATTACGTTCTATCTTAATAAATTACGAAATAATAGTTTTCTTTTCTTCCATGAAATCAGTTCAATAAAAAGCAACATATTCTACATTCCTTAGTAACACACTTGTCTGGGCCGAGATTGAAACAATTTTTTTCTCCCTCACCCACCCTTCCTTCTCACCGCGGAAAGATGTGACACAAGGTGAGGCAGATAGTGGAGAGTGACAAGCCATCACCCAAGAAGATCACTGTTGCCTACAAAAAATACCTGAGTAGTTTCACCGGCATTACCCTCAGATATGTTTTGCACAGAAATTCACCCAATAAGTATCGAAAATCGAAAAAATCCGATCTCAGAAATAGTCTTTCTCTCTTATAGATAAAAAAGAAGAATTTTTACAGAGGAATATTTTATGTTACACCGGCCAAGGGAAATAATAAAATCTCAGCAAAAAAATTTCTTCTTAAAAACAGATTTATTGTCATCTGGAGATATAGCTCAGTGGTAAAACATTTTACTACAGATCGAATAATCCCCTTTCAAGCCTAGGTGTGTTAATGTAGACATTGGTTACCTCCCTTGCTTCAGTTACATGGTTACCTCCCTTGCTTGTGGTGATATAAATAGGAGTCGGCCATCTTGGTTTAGTCAGTTCGTTCGTACAGTTTAGACAGACTACAAGTGTCTCAACAAATGGTAGCAGAGATATCCCTCTGTGTGCGACAAAACGAAAAAAAAAAAAAAAAATTTTTTTTTTGTACAGCTTGTCTGTAGCACTAGACAGATCGGATATCGGATATGGCAACTTCAAACAAACAACCTCCATTGTTGGAGGGGGAGGATGTTTACGAGAACTGGAAACAAGACGTTGAAATGTGGTCGTTGTTCACGGATCTTTCTGAGGAAAAAAAAGGGCCAGCAGTGTTTTTGACGCTACCACCGAATATTAGAGAATGTGTCCGTGAATTGCCAACAAGTGACATCGGCGGACGAGATGGCTTGAAGATCTTAATAAAGAAACTGGATGACATATATTTAAAGAATGAACACACGTGCGCTTACATGACTTTTAAGGAATTTTACACTTATAAAAGATCGTCAGGTACCAGTATAAATGACTTTCTTGTTCGTTATGAGTTTTTGTACCAAAGATTAAAAAAATTCTACATTATTCTACCGGAAGGAGTGCAAGCTTTTCTTGTTTTGAACGCGGTTAACATATCGGAAGAGAACGAAAAATTAGCGCGGACAACGTGTTCTGTTTTGACGTATCAAAACATGAAGGAATCGATAAAGAAAGTATTTGGTGACATTTATCGTGATGAAAATGTACCGGCAGTGAAATCAGAGCCCGAAATCGTCAACTATAATTATTCTAAACCGGGTAACAACAAAAGGCGTTTTCGTCGAGGACAATCTAATCCATGTGACCGAAGTGGAAACGTGTTGTTGTGTTACAAATGTCAGTCTCCGAACCATCTAATTAGAGAGTGTCCTAGAAATACGCCCAGGTTTACGGAAGCGACAGAACAAATACACATTACGTTGTTCATTCAAGAAAATATTTATTTGAACAGTACAAATGAAAAAATCTCAAATCTTGTAAAGGAAACATTGTGAATGGCAGTCTTGGATTCTGCTTGTACTCGCACACTGGCTGGCGAAGTGTGGCTTGATGTTTATTTAGATACTTTAAATGAAAGTGACCTGCAACTAGTGAAGTATACGAACTCAGACCGGAGTTTTTGTTTTGGTGATGGAGTGGCTGTCACAGCAATTAAAGTTGCTAAATTTCCGGTTACACTCGGAGGTATAAGAGTTTATATCGAAGCAGATATTGTGAAAAACGACTTGCCTCTTCTATTAAGTCACAAATCAATGAAGACAGCAGGAATAGTGCTAGATTTCCGGAAAGATATGTGCTGGATTTTTGATAAATGTATTGAACTAAAGACCACAACTTCAGGGCACTATTGTCTCCCCTTAACAAATAAGTTGTTGGATCATAGTGGTACTAAGAACATTGTATTACATGTTCAGAATTTTGGTCAGTGTTCTTTCACAGAAAAAAAAAAAAAGCAGAAAAACTTCATCGACAGTTTGCTCATGCCTCGAAGGAAAAACTTGTTTCCTTGGTTAAAAAAAGTGGCAAATTCAATGACAAGGAATTTATAAAGGCGATTGAGGAGGTTTGTGAAAACTGTCAAATTTGCCTTAGATTTAAAAAAGCTCCACTGCGACCGGTTGTGGGATTGCCTCTTGGCAATAGATTTAATCACACAGTTTGCATGGATTTGAAAGAGTTCATCCACAATGAGGTGTGGATACTACATCTCATTGATGCCGCTACCAGGTATTCAGCGGCAACATTGATCAAAACAAAGAAGAAGGAGGAGATCATCAAAAACATCTTTATGATGTGGATTACCTATTTCGGATCTCCTGTTCGTTTTCTGAGTGATAATGGGGGTGAATTCAACAACGAACACTATAGACAGATGAATGAAAAACTCAACATAGAGACCTGTACTACTGCCGCAGAAAGTCCATTCAGCAACGGTACTGTAGAACGTCATAATTTGATAGTTGCTGAGGCAATGAAAAAAACAATTGACGATGAGAAGTGTGAACCTGAAATTGCCTTGGCATGGGCTATTTGTGCAAAAAATGCCCTCCTCAATTACTCTGGACACAGTCCAAATGAACTTGTATTCGGTTTCAATGTAAATACACCCTCAATTCTGACAGACCAGTTACCTGCTATGGAGTCCTCTACTACAAGTGACATGGTGAGAAAAAATTTAAATGCTCTCCATAGTGCAAGGAGAAACTTTTTGGAAGCTGAGTCCAGTGAGAGAATTAGGAGAGCTCTCAGGTCTAATGTCAGAACTTATGCTGATGAAGATTATGCTACCGGAGACCAAATCTATTATCGGAGGCAGGGTTTTAAAGGATGGCGTGGTCCAGCAAAAGTGTTAGGCAGAGAAGGCCAGTTTGTCTTAATCAGACATGGCGAAGCATTTTATAGGATGCATCCGTGCCAATTGATGAAAGTGAATAAAAACAACGAAAAAAGAACAAAAAAAGCTGAAATGCTGGGAAACACTACAGAAGGGAAGAATGAATACCTTTCAGTTGAGGAGGAGGAGTTGCAGAATCAAGTGGTAGAAAGTGAAGATATAGACAGAGAAGAAGTTGTTGATAGTTCTACCAGTTTAAGAGATAAGACTGAAAAACCTGGCCGAAATAAGACCATAACTTATAAAATAAATGGAAGTGGGGAGTGGAAGAAAGGAAAGGTTATGTCAGTACAGCCTAAATCAACTGGCAAATATAGTCATTGGATCAATATAGAACCTGAGGATGAAAACGAGGATCAAGTTTGTATCAACTGGAATCATATTGATCATTGGAGAGAAGTGCCCCAATATACTGAACAGGAAAATGTAGTCCTGCTCACCGCTGAACAAGAGCAGTCGAAAGCTGTAATGGATGCCAAGCATAAAGAAATAAAAAACATGAACACCTATGAAGTATTTGAATGTGTGCCATACACAGGTCAAAAAACAATATCCACAAGATGGGTGATTACTGAAAAATTCAAGGATAATCAGAAAACAATGAAAGCTCGCCTTGTAGCACGAGGCTATGAAGAAAATAGTAATCTGAAAACGGACTCCCCAACATGTAGCCGTGAAGCTATGCGAATGGTCATGCTAACCGCATCAATAAAGAATTGGATGCTGCAGACCATAGATTTTACCTCAGCCTTTTTGCAAGGTGGTATTTTAGAGAGAGATGTGTACCTGAGGCCACCATCTGATGTTTGTCCTAAATCTCAAGTGTGGAAATTAAAAAGATGCATCTATGGATTGAATGATGCTCCACGGGCATGGTACAAGAGAGTTACTCAGGCTTTGATTGAATTAAAAGGAGTAGCAAGTGCTTATGATAATGCATTGTTTTTGTGGCATGATATTAAAGGAAATTTGACTGGAATTCTTGCTATGCACGTGGATGATTTTGTTTTCTGTGGAAACACAGAGTTTGAAAGGGATGTGATTGCAACATTGAAAGAAAAATTTAAGGTGGGATCTCATGAAAGTGGAACATTCAAATATGTTGGACTGAATGTTAATCAACAGGAAAATGGGATCACTGTAGAACAAGATCTATATGTATCTTCCATATCTCCAATAGAAATAAGCAAAGGGAGGATACTGAGGAAAAATGATGAACTGAATGAAGAAGAAAAGCATGAGTTGAAGAGACTTGCAGGTCAGATGATGTGGGTTTCAACTCAAACACGCCCTGATATAGCTTTTGATGTGTGTAAAATGAGCAACACTGGAAAGCATCCCAAAGTAAAAGCCTTATTTGAGGCGAATAAAGCCTTATCAAAATTGAAATCCAAGAAGGGTTCTATAACATTTCCAAAATTGGGAAAGCCCTCAGATTTACACATTTTGTGTTATACTGATGCCTCTTATGCCAGTCTGGAAGATGGATCTTCACAGGGTGGTTTTGTTGTCTTTATTGGAGGAAGTACTGACAAAATGGCCCCCATGTGTTGGGCGTCAAAGAAATTGGACAGAGTGACAAAAAGCCCATTGGCCTCAGAGACTCTTGCTCTGAATGAGGGAGCTGATGCTGGTGTTTTGACTGCGGTTATGATACAAGAGGTATTTCAGTTATCTAAATTGCCAGACGTTCTCTGCAAGACAGATAATGCATCACTTGTGGAGACATTGAATTCCAACAATCTGGTAAGCGATCGACGATTGAGAATAGATGTAGCAAGGCTGAAGGAAATGAAGAGTAGAGGAGAGATACAGATAGAATGGATCAAGGGTTGTGATCAGGTCTCTGATTGTTTGACCAAGGCAGGAGCTTCGTCTGAGCTTCTAAGGGACTTGTTAAATCAGAAATAAATTATTCACTTGAGGACAGCAGCAATGTTAATGTAGACATTGGTTACCTCCCTTGCTTCAGTTACATGGTTACCTCCCTTGCTTGTGGTGATATAAATAGGAGTCGGCCATCTTGGTTTAGTCAGTTCGTTCGTACAGTTTAGACAGACTACAAGTGTCTCAACAAGGTGTACCTCACCATTTTATTTTAATTTTTTCCTATTAATGAGTTCAATTTACGATAAAAGAAGAGGCACCATTTAAAATCACTGCAAATCATTTCTTCATTTTCATATTTTAAAACTAAACATTAATCAGAAGTGACTTTTCCAAGGTATTCATCGGCAAGTTTAAATATTAAACATAGGCGGAATTTGATGAATGACATTATCATTATTATTTTTCCATTTTTTTTTTTTTAAATTAGCCCCCGGGAAAATTATTTCTCATAATATATAATAATCAATGGAGGATTGATTCTATAATAATACATACGCAATCTGCATAAATTAAAATATCATGTTTAAGCGTATTGTAAGACTGGGCAATGCCAGGCGGTCGACTAGTCTTTAATAAAAACAAATGTATCAAAATAGTAAAAGCTCTACATTCATAAATTAGATTAAAAAGATGAGGAATAAAAGCTGCATAGAACTTTATTTTATCATCAGATCAATAAGGACAAAAATGAGAAGAGAGTAGGAAATAACCTGTTCAGACCATGGCATTTCGAAACTGAATGTTTCTCATCAGAAAAGAAGAAAAGCGAGCATTCTCTTCTAATGAGAAAAATTTAGCTTCGAAATGCCATGGCCGAAACAGGTTATTTACTACTCTCTTCTCATTTTCGTCCTTATTGATCTGATGATAAAATAAAGTTCTATGTGACTTTTATTCCTAGTCTTTTAAGTCCACACACACACACACACACACACACCAAAAAAATCATTGTTTAAATGTATTAATTGTTTCAAGCAATAAATTTCTTATTTAAAAATTCTATATTTTTTACTTCACAACATTTCATTTTAAATGCTACAATTCTTACTTTGCTCTATCTTGTATATTGAGCTACATTATTTAGCTGGGATTGCCTTATATAAAAATATTTCCTCGCAACAATATTTTATAAAATTGTAAACTACAAGATTAATTAATCTGTGATTTATCTCATCTTATTGTTCAGATATCTGTCTCTATCTATCTATCTATCTATCTATCTATCTATCTATCTATCTATCTCTTTCTCTATCTCCCTTATATATGATATATATGTATATAATCTCTCTCTCTATATAATATATATATCATCTCTCTCTTTTAATATATATATATATATATATATATATATATGTATAATCTATATATATATAATCTCTCTATATATGCATATATATAATCTCTCTCTCTTTTAATATATATATATATATATATGTATATATAAATATATATATATAGATAGATTATATATACATATATATATGCATAATCTCTCTCTCTCTCTCTCTCTCTCTATATATATATATATATATATATATATATATATATATATATATATAATTTGGCAAAAATGGTAATTAGTAAAACCTGAAGAGAATGCTCAATACTATTGCAGAGCAAATATGCGTTTTATTTTTTATTACCGTTTTATCTGTTCAGTTACATATGTTTCGGTTGCCGGACCATATTTACGATCCAGCAGCCTCGTCAGACCTTACAGAAATGGCTGTTATTATTTGGAAGAACGATTTTAAAAGAAATACGACAGAAAAAAAAACAAAAAAGAAGGGAAGAGAAAATAAGGGGGGGGGCGGAGATGGACAATAATTAAGTTTTGAAGTTTAAAATACATTAGATTGTAGTGTGTGTGAGGGGGAAGTAAATTCAGCTAGGCGTGGGTGAAGATACAGTGGTATAGAGAGGGGGTGATAAAAGGGAGGGTAAGGGGAGAAGGGGGAGGAATTTCAATTTTAGGTTTTAAGATTTGGCTTTTTTTATTAAAATTGTTTAGCTATACACTGGAGTATATGAATTGATGGGAGGGAGATGGAGAGAGAGAGAGAGAGCGAGGAGGTAGAGAAAGGGTTAGTGAACGTGTCACATCTGTTTGGTAAGAGTTCATCTTTGAACGCTCGCAGTGGCCACAGTAAGTCCAAACATACATTCGACAATGAATTGTTTTAGGCAGTTAAGAGTGAATACACATGCCAATACACGCGCATATACGCACACATACATACACATATAAATATATACACACATATATATACATATACATATATATACATAAATACACATATATATATAAAAATATATATCAACATATATACACACAACCATATACGCACATACAAATATATACACAATGTACGTGGAAACATACATGCCTATAAAATAGCATTTCAGCCCGGCATTGCACGGGTATTTGGAGGTGTATGTTGGTTAAAAAAAAAAAAAACGGTCAATTTTTTTAACTTTGACCCCTATTATGATCCCTTAAAATTTATTGTTTTGGGCTCAAATCAAGTTATTAACTTAGATCCATGTCCAAGGAACCTATATCTAAAATTTCAAGTGTTTAGACCAAAAATTGTCGGAGGAGTTTGGTAGGATTCTCAAAAATCAAATCGTTGTACTTTGACCCCTTAATCACCAAATTTCTGGCCGAAATCCAGTCACATCGATTTTCCCAAATCTCAGTACCCTGTATATCAAATTTCGAGTCTGTAGACTAAAAATTGACAGAGTTATTGCGTAGAGAAATGTACACACACACGTTCACTTATATATATATATATATATATATATATATATATATATATATATATATATATATACACACACACAGGGTGTTCACAAAGTCTGGCTACATAATGTAGCCAGACTTTGTGGACACCCTGTGTGTATATATATATATATATATATATATATATATAATTTTTAAAATATAATTATCCACTGACATATGTTTCGTCGTCTATGACTCATCAGAGTGGTTGAATCTAGTGAGATTCGAAATCGGGACCCCATGAACAGAAGCGTAAACCTCTACCATTAAAATTGCTGGAATGTATTGCGTTTTATGTAGATGTTATTTGTTTTTGCGATACTTGTTTTGAAATGAATTATACATAAGTGCATTTTTACCTAAATGCGAGTTGGGGATAATTTTCTCTTTGACGAATTTGGTACACCCAAATCAAGAGCGCCATATGTATTATTTTAAAAATATAATTATACACTGACACGTGTTTCGTCGTCTACGACTCATCAGAATGGCTGAAACTAATGTGTCACAGCCTTGGTCTGGGTTTAAATGCACAGCAGTAATTTTAACTCCCGCACACGGACTTAGTGTTAATGTGTGCACCCGGCTTAAAAAAGGGTAAGGGAATTTACCACCAGGGACGGCTACACGGCTAGTTTCCAATCCGGTCGAGTGTAAGCAAATTTAATCCTCTATCGAATTTTCCAGAGTCTCTAGTGAGAAGCGAGCATTCAAAAAAGCAGGAAAAAAAAAATTCAATATAAAATTGATATGTCCTAAGGTGGCCTATTATTTGGACAATCAAAGACAAAGTATTCCGTGAAAGGAATAAATAAATATACACTGTGGTTTGAATACTGAAAGAGAAGTTTATTTACATATTTACATAGAGACAAATACAGTGTGTTAATGCTCAGGGGGGAGTCTCTGTTTTTTTACAAGGGCCCAGTGAAAACCAGTGACTTGGTTCCTTATATAGAATGTTCCGGATTGGTTACCTATCTCCACAAGCCAATTTCTCGTTGCAGAATTTTGCTTAATACCGTTTGTTTTTAGGTCTAGGACTCAGTCGGTTAACTTTTCTTTTCACCCTTGTACTTTTTCTCCTCAACATCGTTTGAGGGGGTGGAGCTGGTGGTGAAACTGGTCCTCTCTGACCTGGAGTAGAAGATACTACTCTCTGAGTAGGTTGTGCTATGGGTAGAGGAATATTAAAAGAGTCATACAATACTCTTTTTTAAAGCTTCATTATCTTCTCCATTCTTTTTCTTTTTGGAGCTCAGCAAAAAAAAGGGGAGAAACGTTCATTGCTCTTCATGGCTAACTCAGAGTCAACCGCATAACATTTTTTCCTTTTTAAGGTATCATCTCGCTTTATTGCCATTCATTCTTAGCCAAGAAAACAAAGACATCGCTTTCCTCACTGACACGCAAATCCTGACTGATTCCCTTTTTTGCTTGTTTTTTCTTTCCCACTTCTGCCATAGACTTATGTCCCCTATTTGACTCACGTCCACTTTGGGGTCTCAGTTTTCTTTCCACTGCCTTCAGACCATGACAAACGAGATTCGAAATTGGGAGCCCACGGACAGAAGCGTAAACCTCTACCATTAGGCTTCCTTGCACGACTGCTGGAATGTATCGCGTTTTGTGTAGATGTTATTTGTTTTCGTTTTTGCGATACTTGTTTTGAAATGAATTATACGAAAGTGAATTTTTACCTAAATGCGAGTTGGGAATAATTTTCCCTTTGACCATAAAACGTGATACATTCCAGCAGTTCATGCTATCTTTTTGATAGGATTTTCACGTTACATTCAATATTTACAGTATCTTTTGGTTATTAAATTGTTAGGTTAAAGTACAGAAAAGTTTTTAAAAGCCCCCCTCCTTTTCATGTTAAGAATGGGTTTCTAAATAATAACATTATTATTCCAGCCCGATCCGTAAAAGAAAACAATCAGACAATGTACACTTATGATTTGTAAAAAATGGTATTCATTGTTCAGTTAATTTCTTTTTTAGAGAACAAATTGATGTTAAATTAAGTTTATTAATAATTGGTTTATACCGTTCATTGTGAGATATTTCTTCTCATCTGTTTTTGCTCCAAGACAGCGGCAAAAAATTAACAACAATCACAACAAAGCATACTTCTAAAATTCGACACAAATTTTATTCGTTCTTCGTTGAAATAAAGGAAACGCCTATTTTGCCTCTAAATAGAACTGGTAACACCTCGAAAGGTAATAGTCCTTTATCTTCAGCAGGAACTGGAATTCGAGTTCAGCACTATTCAAAGATCAGATTAATTGCAGCCGTTTGAAGAGGTTGGTATGATGCCTTCTGATGAAAGATTCAGTTCTCGACTAGAGTCAACATCACAGTAATTCATAAAGAATGTTCATTTAAAGGAAAAATCATTAATGACAGGTCAATAATTCTGGTCTTAAAAAGTCTTTGGGAGACATATAATAATAACTTAGCCTAATCCTTTAGGCTTCAAAATAAAGTCTCAAGGAGACGAAGGATAGAGGCGCCTAAATGCCTCATATCCAGAGAGAGTTTTCCATATTTCTTCTTCGGCTGCTTGTCTGGAACTGCCTGAAAAAGGAAAGGGCATTCAAAAGCCCACCAAACCCATCGCTAAAATCGTTAAAATTTTGACCAATCTAATTGATCTAAACAATGGGTAGTTAATCAGCCAATGAGGGGGCTTGCTTATAATTGAAGAATTTTTCACATGATCCAATCAATCCAAGAGCAATAATGAATGGACAATATGCACTTTAGTACCAACTAAAGACTTACCTTTAAAAAGTTGATTTTTTAGAGGTATTCGGGTCTATATTCTGTATTGTTTTCACTGGTCACCATGTTTATTTTCGCGCATGCTCTTAGATTGATAAATCCAAAAAATCCTTTATGTAAAAGGGATGTGTGTGTTCTCGTCAAGCAATTTCAATACAGAGGATCGATTTATATTGTATTAGAAACTGTGCACACACGTAAGTATACCAAAGAGTTTTCCTGGTAATTTAAAAATCGTAAAAGTGGCGTGACAAAATTTAAAGATTGCGTATTAAAAAAAAATAATTCGCAAAAAAAAAAAGAGAAAATTTCGTAAATGTCGGGTGACGAAACTCGAAAATAACCATAAACATGTGTATAAAATAATCGGGAAAGGGCAAATTTGGCGAAATTCAAAAAAAGGTTAAACTGCTTAAAAAAAAAAAAAAAAAAAAAAAAGGTTAAATTCGCAAAATTTGGCCTAAAAACCTCAGGTGGGTCTAAAATAGGTGATCGATTTACTAGAACATTACATTAGAAACTAAGCACCCCCCCACACACACATAAATATTTAAATATTGACTCTTTTTTTTGGCGAACCTGAGCGAGAATCACCCACCCCCCTCCCGAAGAACGGCTTTCGGAATAAATGCTCCCAACCTCCCCATGTTAAGAACGACTTTCGGTTTTTTGCTATTTTTTTCAGTTGATTATTATAGATTGGACACTAATATATGGGTGGGGGTGATTCTCGTTCAGGTCCCTCCTTTTTTTAATTTTTGTTTGTTTTTGATAATCATCTGATGAATAAATAGAAAAATACGACGAAAGAAAGAGAGAGAGAGAGAGAGAGAGAGAGAGAGAGAGAGAATGTGTGTGTGTATGTGTGTGTGTGTGTGTGTGTGTGTGTGTGTGTGTGTGCGCGCGCGCGCGTGCGCGCGCCGCTCGTACATATGAGTTGATGGGTTGTTGCATAAATACTTTTTTTAAACATTTACTCCTCGCCTGGCGGAAAGGGGGAACAAATCTTTCACGATCTTTAACAGTTTTTTTTTTTTTTTTTTTTTTTTTCTTCTTTTTTAACTCAGGATTTTCAGTTCTAAGGGTGCGGTCAAAAATTAGGGGTGCGGTCAAAAATTAATGTTTACGAACACAAAAGACAAAATTTACTTTTAGCTAACATATACGACGGAGTTTCTTCTTCGCCGCTCCGTAACATTTTTATAACTAAGTTGCTGCTTTTTAATTCTTCATAATCTTATGGATTAAGATTTTCAGATTTATTGTAGATTGACACCTTCCACTAAATGACCCTTTCCCTCCCAAAATAAGATTCTACATTTTTTTAAGGTGTGAACACACTAAAAAAAACTTGACGGAAAGAAGAAAGGAAATAGTTGGAATTTTAAAGCAAAATAATCCACCCATTTCTAGGCCATCTTAGAGTTTTAGGGCAGTTAACCATTTTTATTTTTATTTTTTTTATGTTAAAGGAGGTAAATCTTGTGCTCTTTTCTTGGGAATAGGGTTTATTTTTGTTGTGATTACATGTGATTTTATGGTTAGTGAAAAAAAATGTTTTGGTTAATTGTTCTAAAAAGCTATAATCGCATGGAAAACGGGGACCATATCATGATCAATTTTAGTTTGGTTGTTAGTATACCAAAGCTACCCCAAATTTCTGGTCTTGGAAAATTTAGGTCACGATTATTAGACGACTGGTGTAACATCAAATGATTCCTCTTTTTTATTTATGCTGTCTTTTAATTACTCCTGTCCCAAGTGAAAGATTTGCTGCAAAAAGGCTTGGAGGTGCCAATCGACCATACAACTAATAAAGTAGACGCGGGACAAAGAAAGTGACAGCAATAGCAAAGAAGTATGACAAATACAGATGTTCGGTTAAAAACGATAGGAAATTGTGTTTTATTGTTTACCAAGACAAAGGTAAAATGTACAACAATGAATATCAGGATCAACTGGAGCGAGAATGAGCATCTCGCTGGGTTGATAATCTTGCATCCCTGAGGTAGGATGATGTGCTTCACGTTGATCTGAAATGCATAGACGGAGTCTAATGCTGGAAACTGGTAGCCGGACGTCAGTTGGCACTGGTATGGGTAGCTGGACATCAGTGGGCACTGGAACTGGTAGCCGGATGCCAGTGAGCCACTGGAGTTGATGAAATCTGTTGGAGTGAACTGGAAGCTGCTGGAGAATCGCTGCAGGAGTAAGCTGGAGTCAGTGGAAACTGCAAGGGTGAGCTGGAGTCACTTGAAGTGAACTGAAGTTGAAGCAGATTCAGAAACTGGAATGGCAGCCTATGAGGGGAGGTCCCAGGAGGCAGGCAGCAGTAGAGAGTGGAATGTGTATTGCATTCTACCGCCCCTGGTCCCCACGGCAACTAGGAACATCAACTTGATGAGATTCAAGTAAGGATAGGAGTGTTCCTAACTCCTGAGCTGAACTGAAGATTTGCTGTAAAAGCCACTAACTTTATAGAGATCCATTCATGCTACAGGTTCCATGACCACTGATGGTGTTGCATAGCAACAAATGACTATAATTAATTTTACACCATATTACCTGCAGTTAAAAATGTCTTTGGTGTTTATTAACTGTATTTATTTTCATCTAGAATTAAAATAATAGTCCTTTGTTTTTTCTTTGTTGCTTGAAAACAATTGTTGCTAGTTTTAGCACACATGGTCATCGTGTATTCCTGGGAGTGTCAAGTTTCAGCCGATGACGTGCTTTTGTTTACAAACATGGGAGTGTTTACTGGCATACCATGATAAAGCCCTCTCTCTTATTAATTGGTCATTATCGATTACAAACACGAACAGTGTGGCGAACAGTTGTATCAAAGATTTCTGCAGATGTGTGCGAATATCTGCTAGGGTCATCGGAATGATGAGTGCAAGTGGGTCTGAACGATTGTTTGAGTTCTTAGTCTGCATATGCATCTGCAGAGTCCAAAGATGAGTGCAAGTGAGTTTGCACTGGTTGATTGCGTTATTTGTGTTTAAAGTGAACTGTCACAATTGGTGGTGCTAATTGAAAAATCACAGACTGTTAAAGAAGAATACAAGCTACATCTATTTACAGTAATGGCAGATGTACCACTTCTGACTAAAAGCTGCTTCACCAGTTGGGAGAGTCTTCAGGGGAGATTATTCACATGGATTAACAGTGCTTCCATTTTTTTTTCTTCTTTTCAGTTAAGCTTCATATAATCTGAAAAAAAAAAATGGGGAGGGTATTTACATTATACAGATGATTCCTTTGGTTCGGATATGAACTTAAGAATCTTGAGTGATAGCACTCCTTTCTTTGTCAAGGAATCAGCAATTTGTACATCAGTTGGTACCCAAGAGATCTCTGCAATTTCTTTTCTGTCAAGCATTTCTCTCAAAATAGCCATCTCTATGCAGAGTCTCTTATCCAAAATTTGGATTGAGGAATGTAATGAATCATAGAGATAGGAATTATCTGTTTTGCAGAAGATCTTGATGTTGCCAATATTGTCTTTCAGTTGTAATACTTCTAACAACAACTTTCTATAAAAAATGCATGTCAACCATAGCTACAGTTTCAGTAGCTAAAATACTTTTGACGACTCTTAGACTGCCAAGCAGTGGGCATATAACCAACCAAGAAGGTTATATAACCTCCCTGTGAACCTCCATCTGTTAAATTACCAAAGGAGGCATCGCTATATGCAATACTTTTTAGATGTTCAAGATTCCCAAATAAGAGATTTTGCTTTTTTTATCATCTTGTTAACTTGTTTTAAGCATTCTACATTTTCCTATTTTAGCATTGAACTTAACTCACTGACGTCATAAAATCAGGTCTGATTTGGGTTGCTAACCAATTAAGTTGGCCGATCAGTTGCCTGGTTTCAGTAATTTTTGTTAAAGATATTGCATCTTTCAAATTCCTGCCTGCTTCTAGTGGGATGCATTTCAGCTTCTTGACATATTCACCCTGTCCAAATTTTACATCATTCCTGTTTTTCTTTATGCTTAATTCTATATACTTGAACTCTGAAACTTCTTCAGATTTGACCTTGAACAAGTGACAAATTCTGTCCATAACTCTGCTTTGAAAGATCTCTGAACCTGCAAAGCCAAAAAAACAAAAACATGAGCAGCAATTATACCATGCAATTTATTTCCAAAGTTCCATGTAAATATAGCTTAGTCATATTTAGAAATCACTGCTCCTAACTTCAACAATTCCTCCTTGAGTGTCAGGTAGCAGGAGCCTGATGCATCCGTCAAACCATATACACACTTGGAGAGCTTCCAAATATATTCTGGCGGCACATCGGTTTCTTTAGGAAAATCCAAATAGACCAATCAGTCTAACTCTTTACTCTGTGAAAATGCTGTTTTTATGTCCATGGACTAACACACCCAATAGTTAGATACTATTATGGCCAAGGATATACATAGACTTTCTTTAGAGCATGTTGGAGAATCATTCCTTATATTGTTGAAATGTCTAGCTTTATAAACTTGTTTCCCATTGAAGGTTTTATTTGTATAAACCCACCTTGTTGATATCTTGGGTTGGCCTTGGTTAGGCACTTTGGTGTAAACTTTATTTTCAACCCAGTTTTTTCTTGCTGCTTTCAGGTTATGATTAGAAGAGGAAATCATTATGTGTTGCTCATCACCAGAGGAGACTCCATTCTCATTTATTGATCTTACTTCATTTTCTTTCCATTCCAATACTCCATTATCAAAGTCCAGCCAAAATGGTTCACCTTGTTCCATAGTCACATTCATTAAATATTTGTTTTTACCCATGGCTTTGCCTACCCTACTTATGACATTCAATGTTTGCCATTCTGAGTCCTCATCATTGGCAAGTTTGCATTGAATAGATTGTCCTGGTTTGGGAAACATTGTTTTTTGATGGGATTTTGTTTTGGTAGTACATGTCTCTCATTCACAGTTTGATGTTGTGCAACATGATCGTTTAAGGTTCCTGATTCTTTGTTAATATCGTTCTCATCAAACATTGATATATTTGAAGATCCTTTGGGTTCATTTTTGTGAAGTAGTAGGTTCAGTTAGTTCAGTTAGTGACTCATTTGTGGAGGAACTTTGATAAGATTATGGATGAGACTCTAAACGACATGGGTGCACTCTTGCATGTGTGCCTTCATGTTTGAAAAGTACCTGCTTGTGCTCCCAACCTATAACAGTTCCTGGACCAAGCCATCCATAATAGAGATTTCTCTTGTAAAACACATCACCATTTTTATATGATTGAGTTATATCAGTTCTAACTTTATGACAAAGTGGACGTCGTAATTTTTCAGAAGACTCACACATTATGAATTGCTTTCTAGCTGCATGTATGGCATTGAGGTTACTCACTGGTAGAAACACCTTCTAATGCAGGAAATCTGTCATTCAAAATGGAGGGCAAATTGGGATTCCTATGGAAAACAAGTTGATTAGGACTGAATCTGTGGGCACTGCGAAGCATATTTTTAGCTCTTATGGCCCATGCTAGTGCTGTTTCAAAACTACAGTTTGTATCCTCTAGGGTCTTTTTTACCATTTCTCCTAGTATCCCATTGTGGCATTCATTTAAGCCATTACTCCATGGACTTTCAGCAGCAGTAGTCTGAACAACAATAATTCAAATTCTGTGCCATATCCCATAATGATTGGTTGTAAAATTCTCTGCCATTATCAGTTAAAATAGATCATGGACTCCCAAAATATGCTATCCAATGCTTAAATATCGCACTGATGATGTCAGAACTCTCTTTACTAGGGATCCTGATGCCAATACTATTTCTAGTTGCATGATCAATCAGGTGCAGTACTTTGTTACGATGGATTTCTTTAATATCCATCACAACAGTTTCATTAAAATATTATGCTAATGGGAATCTAACTATAGGTCTAGGTTCAATCTTTTTATTGTAGATACATACTTCACAGGAATTCAGAAAAATTTTTATAAATTTGGAATATATTATTCCTACATTTCTAACTAAATCACACAATTTCTTATTACTAGGATTACTAAATTATCTAAATAATTAAGTGGCAATTTTAACTTTTCTGACTTGTTCTTAGAAGAAATTGCTTTAGTAAAAAATATGTGTTTGAGCTTACCTTTATCTGGTAGGGGTTTTGCAATAGGGATGTGACAATGACCAGACGACATGCATAACAATGGAATTTTCTTTTTAGACATGGTTACACAGTCATGCTCAAAATTGAGACAAGTCTCAGCTCTTTTCATTGCGTCTTTACTTAGATGAAGTTGAATGTCAGAGTCCACAATGTCAGTGATGATTGGGGCTTTTATGTCTGCAATAACACATGGTAGTGTGACATTGTCGCAGGAGTTCAGCTTATTTTCTTTTTTTTTTTTACAAAGGAATCACCACTTATCAAGGCCCAGAAGCCACTCGAGGGTAAGGGTCAATGATTGTACAGTAGTCAAAGGGATAATATCATAGTAATCGTTAGAAGTGTAAATTTGGTAAATTGGATTACTTAAGGGGAATGGCTCATCAAGAACTTGTTTATATTGGACTTGAAGACGACCATATTGTAGTTGGCTGGAAAGCATGTTTCCCTTGCCAAATTTAAAAGTTTTCACTCTGTCTCTCACAATTACTTTTTTTTTCTGTGCATCGGTTAATATTTCAAAAAAGCATTCAGACCATTTTTTTTTTCTACAAACGTACCAGATGCACCACTATCTAGGACAGCTCAACCGAGTGTACAACCTAAAAGTGTGTTGCCATTTGCATCGCATTTTTGCTGACTCATAAGCATGATGTTGGCCAGGGAAAGATAACTCTTGTGTTTGCTGCCCTTGTGTTAATCTCTAACGCCACCGACGTAAGAACAGTCGTAAGACTAATGGAACTTGCAGCCACACTTAAAACATACAGTGGTGTTGCCTTCAGGTTTTAACGGGTTTATCTTTTTTGTTTTGTCAATGGAGCATGCTTTGTTACTGTTACCACGTCTTCCATCTCAGTTTGTTTTTTCTCATCGCAAGTCACGTCGGTGTAAAGAGCAACCATAGTAAACCTTGCTAGATTTCTTTTTTCTTCTCTGCATAGGTGATAACATCTTCCTCCTTTACCACAACAGGTGGAGTTCATAGATGACGCGTCAGAAGGCTGTCTGTGCATAATCTTTTTTAACTATCCTGACATTGAAGACAGCATTAACTCGCCGACTGTAGTCTTTACTAGCCTTTCATTTTCTGGGCAAAGGAAGGCACTCTTTAATGCCCTGAATATAAGTATAGGTTTGTGAGGATGATGTTAAAATTTTTCAACTTAGCAACATGTCGGCCAAAGTTTCTGTCTCCGGTATCCTTTAAAAGTCTCGTAAGCAAAAAATGCAGACTGGTTTATGTCTTCTAAAAATAATGTATCCAATTTTCGTATAAGCTCATTACTCCATCTTCAGAATTTAATGTTACAACATCTAACTCCAAAACAGTTTCTCAAGGTTTTCCTTCAAAAGAGAGAAAGACTATTAGGGCGTGTTTCGTTTTCTCAAGTGATGTAACCATCTCCCATATTTGCATCTCTTTCTTCCATGTGCTGTATTTGTTTTTAACCAAGACGGGCAGTGGAATGAATTTTGAAGCCATAGCTTTGTTTTACTCTGCTACCAATG
Source organism: Euprymna scolopes (assembly GCF_053919585.1). Classification (NCBI taxonomy): domain Eukaryota; kingdom Metazoa; phylum Mollusca; class Cephalopoda; order Sepiida; family Sepiolidae; genus Euprymna; species Euprymna scolopes. The sequence continues at coordinate 128,837,098 of NC_136484.1, forward strand.
TTAATTAGAAAATCACAGACTGTTAAAGAAGAATATTAACACGTGAAATAACCAACTTCAACAACAGATACGGAGAGAATATCTTTTATTCATGCTCCTTCTAGCTACATCTATTTACAGTAATGGCAGTTGTACCACATCCGGCTGGAAGCTGTTCCACTGGCTGGGAGAGTCTTCAGGGGAGATTACTCACATGGATTAACAGGAGGTACAATATGGTCGAAGTCAGTTGTGCAAGGTTTGCAAGTGAGTCTAAAGGGTCAAGTACAAGTAAGTCTGTATTGGTGTCGGAGCGCGTTGTACAAAGTGATTGGGTCATTTGGGTGTAGATTGAATCATCGAACGTCCATTTGTTAAGTTTTTCAGTGTGCATGTTACAGCTTAACTCGTCGTGAACTACTGCAACTTCTTCCATAGTTGTTGTTTGTGGATTTGATGGTGCTTAATAAATGTCCGTGAAAGTTTGAATGTCACATTTGTTGTCATAGAGAGTCAGTAGGCCTTGAAGGGTGTTGTTGATGCTTGCTGAGCTTAACTTTATTTTACATCCAGTATGAAATCGAGAGCTCAGTGTTAGTTCTGGGCTGTTTGTTGAGATTTTCAATGGTCAATGGTGGGTCAAGTCTAAGCACACTAGCATTTCTTCACCTGCTGCTGCCTGTTCAAGGATTATGCTGGCCTTTTCATCATCTTCTCTACCAACCGTTTGCCTGTGTCTAAGTATCATGTTGAAGTCACCACTTGTTGCAGAGGGCCAAGAGGCATGACGATGTCAATCGACTGTACAACTAATAAAGTTGGTTGGTTGGTTTTGTTTTATGGCATATCAACCCTTTTCGGGTTATTTAATGCCGAATCCAAAGATTTTAAAGAAAATTTTTTTTAATAGAATATATTTGTTGTTTTCACGTCGGTTTCTATTTAACCCATAGTTGGGACCCTAACAGGTACTACCACTCCGGGTCAGAGTGGATCTGCGAGCAATGGTAATTAAAGGGTGGCTCCACACTCCCCAAAGCCCACAAGCTGGGGCCTCACCACTGGATTAGTTTAATGTCATATCCAGGACCCCCATTGAGGGACTTTTACCCTCTGCAGGGGGGCAGTCAGCGTATTCTAATGCCCCACCGACAGGGCCACTAATAAAGTAGACACAAGGCAAAGAGGTTATGGTAACAAGTAAAGAAGAATGACAAACACAGATGATCGTTTTAAGATTCTTCTATTATTTCAAAGTTTCATTTTATCTTATTTTATTATGCATGCCTGTTTCGTATATATGTATATCTGTTCATTTTCTTCATCCATTAAAACAATAAGTTTTTACCCCAATTCATATTAAATGTCGGTGTGGTTCTTGGCTATACACAAAGATGCTCTAAAGATGGCCTCTACCAAATCCAGGGATTATGCTGCCATATGACAATTTCTTGTGTGTCTATGTGTGTGTTTCTCGCCTTTTTGTGACCAACATAGATATTGCATATATTTGTTTATTAAGATTACAAAACATGCACAGGTTTATACAAATGCAATTTGTTTTACAAATTTCAACAAATAATGGATGACATGTTGAGTGACTTGAGTTTTACAGATTTTGAGGTTATTTTGACAAAAATACGAAAGTCGAGACTAACATAGTGGACATGTAGAAATGGTATTTAATAAAATTAAAGAATCCAGCTTTAAACCAAGCATTGTTAAATGCAAGCTTTTCTTTTCAGCAACAATTAAATACTTGATGCACATAATTGATCAAAAGAATCGAAAGCCAGACCCAACCAGATTTGGAGAAATAAAAAATGTCTCTGCTAACAAGTGTGTCAACATTACAAAGTGTTATATATTGGGACCCTACTCCAGTAGGTAGAGATTATACTAATTAGTATGAATTTTGAGAGTGTTTCATTAAGTACATGTCAGGACAGCCTGATGGTGAATGGGAATAGACTCAGTGCACCAACAAATGAGTTGATAAGAGTCAAAGGATCAACTCCCTAGACAAAGCACACTAGAAGCAAGTGTCGAATTATGAGATAGAAATTGTACCACGTGTTTGACACAGTTTTGAAATAGTTTGCAGTGAGAAAGCAGCCAATCTACACATGCTTACAATGTAGAAATCTAAGAGAAATTTGCTCAAGACCTGTCCGTTCATCAACCTTTTTTAAGCTAAGTTAGAAAATTAAGTAAGAAGGAACTAATTTTAGACTATCTCTTTAAAGGAAAAATTTTTTGGTCTCTCCCCTTGTGAACGAATCTTTCTCTCCAATAAAACATTTAAAATTGCCAACAAGTCTTCTTGCGTCTCCATGCATGAATTTATTTGTCTGAAAAACAGCTGATCACAGCCACTAGACGATGTAAGAAACAGCCACATGGAAAAAGCAGTGACAAAGAATGAAGATCAGACCACACACATACGTAAAACAGAGAACCTCTTATTAATTGATTGGGTTTCTTGATCACTTACTGGCTCCTGCAGACCACTGATTTCCAGCTACATGCTCCAGTGCCAACTGACATCACCCATTGACGTCCAGCTACCTGTTCCAGTGCCCGCTCATGTTCAGCTACTAGTTCCTACCTCAAGGTCCCAAGAATCTCAACGTCGCAAGACACCTGTTCTCACTCCATCTGATCCTATATACATTGCCATACATTATACCCCATTTTTGGTAAAAATAAAACTTGATATACATCATCTTCAACCGATCATCTATTTGTCATTCTTTTTCATTTTACGTTTTTGCTGTGTGTCTTCTTTATTAGTTGTACGGTTAATTAGTATATTCATCCCACTCTCGACCCTCTGCCACAACCCATTGAATAAACTAAAAAAATATGCTTTCACTCCATTCACAAGTGTTGAGTCTGCCAATGAATAATTGATTATAACAATTTCTCGTTGACATTCTGCTCCTGCCCCAAAAGGAGATGGCAATGCTTGGGAGGATGTTTTAATGATAACAGAACAGAATACATACCCCATCCCCATTGAATTGAACATTGAATGATAGTATAGTAGTACTTTAATAAATGTTATAGTACAGTTTGGCTTCAAACGGGCAGATACCAAACCTCCATTTGTAATAGATAAGCAAATTTCTTTGTGTAGAGTATAAAAATACAAAAATAAAAGTTTACCATGAATTTAAACTCTATAGAATTGGTTTATAGTAAAATTATTTCAATCATTGCATTAATAATTGTTTTGAGGCTACTCAAAATCAAATAGTGTTCCAAAGATTTGTCGTCAATTTTTTGGAAACTGAGAATTGCAAACCACGTGAAATTTGCAAAAGAATGTGTGATATGCATGTAGAAGTACGTTTTTGTAAGAATAAAAAAAAATGGGTTTTTATTTAGAATTCGACTTAATTATATGAATAAAAAATACAGAAAAATTTTATGATGTACATACTCGTCTGAAAATGAAGATGTCATATTCCAAAAATTATGTGAATTGATCAATTTTTTTTAACTAAGAAAATCAAAATTGATGATTTTTAGTGATTAAAAAGTTTGAATTATTTTAAATACAAACAAAATCTTGGTAGTTGAATTGAGTTGTTGCTCTTGAATTTTAACATATTCTTAAACAAAATGGCGACTCCGGGTCACCATCTCACTTTTCATAAAATTTGATTTTCTTAGTTAAAAAAAAGGCTATTTGATCAATTTATGTGATTTTTGGAATATGACATATTTGTTACATGACAGGTATGTACATCATAAAAATTTATCTCTATTTTCTGTTTTTGGAGTTTTCTTTTTAAGTCAAATCTATCTATCTATCTATCTATCTATCTATAAAAGTGAACGTGTCTGTGTGTATCTGTGTGTCTGTGTGTGTGTCTGTGTACATTTCCCTACGCAATAACTCTGTCAATTTTAAGTCTACAGACTCGTAATTTGATATACAGAGTATTGAGATTTGGGAAAATCTATGAGATTGGTTTTCGGCCAAAAATTTGGCTGTTAAGGGGTCAAAGTTCAACGATTTGCCCCTTGAGAATTCTACCAAACTCCTCCGACAATTTTGGGTCTAAACACTTGAAATTTTAGATATAGATTCCTTGAACATGAATCTAACTTAATAACTTGATTTGAGCACAAAACAATCAATTTTAGGGGGTCATAATAGGGGTCAAAGTTAAAAAAAATTTACCGTTTTTATTTCTTTCTTTTTTTTTTTGCTCAGCATACACCTCAAAACATCCGGGCAACGCCGGGCACCCATGCTAGTATATATATCTATAAAAGTGAAAGTGTGTGTGTGCGTGTGTGTGTGTACATTTCCATATGCAATAACTTTGTCAATTTTAAGTCTACAGACTCGGAATTTGATATATAGGGTACTAAGATTTGGGAAAATCGATGTGACCGGATTTCGGCCAGAAATTTGGCGATTAAGGGGTCAAAGTTCAATGATTGGACTTTTGAGAACTCTACTAAACTCCTCCAACAATTTTTGGTCTAAACACTTGAAATTTTAGATATAGGTTCCTTAGACATGGATCTAACTTAATAACTTGATTTGAGCCCAAAACAATAAATGTGAAGGGATCATAATAGGGGTCAAAGCTAAAAAAATTGACCGTTTTTTTGTTTGTTTTTTTGCTCAGCATACCTTCAAACACCTGGGCAATGCCGGGCTGAAATGCTAGTCTATATATCTATAAAAGTGAAAGTGTCTGTGTGTGTGTGTGTGTGTGTGTACATTTCCCTACGCAATAACTCTATCAATTTTTAGTCTACAGACTCGATATTTGATATACACGGTACTGAGATTTGGGAGAATCGATATGATCGGGTTTCGGCCAGAAATTTCGCTGATAAGTGGTCAAAGTTCAACGATTTGACTTTTGAGAACTCTACCAAACTCCTCCGACAATTTTGGGTCTAAACACTTGACATTTTAGATATTGGTTCCTTGGACATGGATTTAACTTATTAACTTGATTTGAGCCCAAAACAATAAATATTAAGGGGTCATAATAGGGGTCAAAGCTAAAAAAATTACCATTTTTTTTTTTGGCTCAGCATACACCTGCAAACACCCGGGTAACGCCGGGAACCCATTCTAGTATATCTATAAAAGTGAAAGTGTCTGTGTGTGTGTGTGTGTCTGTGTACATTTCCCTACGCAATAACTCTGTCAATTTTTAGTCTACAGACTCGAAATTTGATATACAGGGTACTGAGATTTGGGAAAATCGATGTGACTGGATTTCGGCCAGAAATTTGGCGATTAAGGGGTCAAAGTTCAACGATTTGATTTTTGAGAATCCTACCAAACTCCTCCGACAATTTTTGGTCTAAACACTTGAAATTTTAGATATAGGTTCCTTGGACATGGATCTAACTTAATAAGTCGACTTGAGATCAAAACAATCAATTTTAAGGGGTCTAATAGGGGTCAAAGTTAAAAAAATTTACCTTTTTTTTTTTTTGCTCAGCATACACCTCTAAACACCCGGACAACGCCGGGCACCCATGCTAGTATATCTATAAAAGTGAACGTGTCTGTCTGTTTGTATGTCTGTGTGTCTGTGTACGTTTCCCTACGCAATAACTCTGTCAATTTTTAGTCTACAGACTCGAAATTTGATATACAAGGTACTGAGATTTGGGAAAATCTATGTGATCAGTTTTTGGCCAGACATTTGGCTGTTAAGGGGGTCAAAGTTCAAAGATTTGATCTTTTAGAACTCTACCAAACTCCTCCGACAATTTTGGGTCTAAACACTTGACATTTTTGATATAGGTTCCTTAGACATGGATCTAACTTAATAACTCGATTTAAGCCTAAAAGCATAAATTTTAAGGGGTCATAATAGGGGTCAATGTTAAAAAAATTGACCGTTTTTTTTTTGTTTTTTTTTTGCTCAGCATACACCAAATACCCGGGCAACGCTGGGCACCCATGCTAGTATATCTGTAAAAGTGAAATTGTCTGTCTGTGTGTGTACATTTCTGTTCCAAACTACTCTATTAATTTTCAGTCTACAGACTCGAGATTTGACAAGGAATATTGAGATTTGGAAAAATCTTTTTAACCGGTTTTCGGCCAGAAATTTGGCTGTAAAGGGGTCAGAGTTCAACGATTTGACCTTCGAAAACTAAACACTTGAAATTTTAGATGTAGGTTACTAGGACATGGATCAAACTTTTTTTATTTGATTTGAGCCCAAAACAATAAATTTTAAGAGGTCAAAATTGGGGTCAAAATTTTAAAAATTTGACCTCTGCGGTCTCTACCAAATTTTTGAACTCAGAAATTTGAACAGAATTTTGAATAGAGATAGTATTCCTGAGTTCGACAAGATACATCTGAAGAAGGTCGAAGATTACTTTGACCAAAACACTGAAAATGACACTCAAGATGAGAACAGTAATCCCCCCCCAAAAAAAAACAAATAATATGAATAACCAATCCTCATCTCAAAAATTCAGAAATGTAAATGAAGAGGCCTTTAATCACCTGAAATCACCTTTAACCAAAACAATGCAAAACATTATATTGCATCAAGAACAGTGGAAACTACCGATTAGATTTATTTTTTGGCAAGATATCTCTGCTTCACATTTGTCTGGTGCTGACCTACTTATTTTTTATTCTAAACAAGCCAGAAAACAGTGGACGGTCTATTTTTTGAAAGAATTGAGAAAGGGTCTTACTAAGCTGCCCTAACTGTAGTTAGTTTTTTTCTTTTTGTCTTTTGTTTTTCTTACATTTGGTGTGTTTTTTGTTATCTCACTCCACATCTTTTTTCCAGTTAAATTGTAAATATCTTTGAAAATAAAACTGATTTTCAACCTTTGGAGATATTTTAAGTAGGGTAGTAAATGTATGGTATGCAAAGGAAAACTGATGGACAACTGGTGAAAGAATGAAAGAAACATTTTTTTATTTTTTTATTACATTTTCACCCCAAACAAGGCGCATTGCCACTTTGGTTTAGGGGGCTACTATCAGGGGCAGCAACTACTGGGGCATTATGTTGGGATTTGGGCAGCAAGATGTCGGTTCACGTTGCACTTGAACTTCTGCATGTCAGTACAGTTAGGGAAGCAGGAACCTGGAATGGAATTCCAGAGTGTAGCGGTTCTGGGGAAGAAACTACTGGAGTAGAAAGATTTTTTTACATCTAGGGATCTCTACTGTGTGGGGGTGGGATTTAGCTGCCTGTCAGGTTTGTTGAGGATGTCTACGTCGTGGGGGCACAAGTGTCTGCAGTTCATCAGAGCATTCACCATTAAAATACTTGTAGAACAGGCAGAGGGATGCAACGTTTCGTCGATGGGACAGAGGCTGAAGCTTAGATGCCAGTTCAGGGCCTATCAGATTGGCGACTCTCTTTTGAACCTTGTCTAGGAGCGAGAGACTAGTAGCAGATGCACCAGCCCAAATGTGACAACAATACTCCATACATGGGCGAATGGTGGCCTTATAGAGGTATAAGATACTTTCAGGTGTCAGTAGTTTTCATTGTTTGGATTAATGCATTAAAATGTGTCTAGTTATGAGGAGGATAAACCAACAATGACCCCCTTCCACACACACACTACATTTTTTTTTACTTCAGTCTCACCAATTATCAAGGCCAGAAGGCCACTCAAGGATAAGGGTTAATAAATTTCAGGTGATAATGTAGTAATTGTTAATGGTGTAAATTGGGTAGAATTTGATTATTTATGGGGATGGCTCAACAAGAACTTGTTTACATTGGATTTTAAGATTACCATGTTGTATTCAACTGGGAAGCAGGCTAGCGAAATAGTATTCCAAAGGCGAGCAGTTCTGGGAAAGAAGCTTTGTTCATAGTAACTGTATTTAGATTTAGGGACAGATAGAGAGTGGGGGAAAACATATATAGTGATTTTAGCTAGTTGAGTGATTTTTTTTGTGAAAATTAGGCAAGGAGAAAGCCTTGTACCTTCTTTGATTCATTTAATGTCACTTTTCCCTTGTTCTAGGGTCAAATGTTTTTTGGTATTATGCAAGCTCACTCCCGACTTTTTCCTGTTCAGCTGTCTGCAAATTCCATTTTGTGCTATCTTGTTTAATCACTTACTACCAAGTTTTCCTTGACCAGCCAACCTTCCTGCAATTTAAGAAATCTATGCTTTGCTATAGCTTATTCAGTGGAATGAATGATCCATGTGACCATATCAGTGTAATCGATTCATCCTTAGGATAACCTCTATGCTGAACAAGTGTAATGATTTTAGCAAATTCTCTAAACCATTTATCAGCATAGCATTTCACTCTATTGGAGCATGCATTGCTTAGTCTGTGAGGATGTGTGCGATAGTCTGCATATCACCACCACAAAGACACAAAGTGTTCTGTACATAGCCTCGCTTGGGCAGGTTGTCACATGCTTTGGAAACCTCCACTCCAGCCCAGTTGAGTGCAACCCAATCTTTTCGAGGGAGTTCAGAGCCTGCTGGGAGGTTTATTTTTTGGGGGGTACCAGAAGAGCCTCATTGTTCTTGTCTTTGACTGACTAAATCCATGCCATGGGCTTATTCTGCTGCAAAAGTCAAGTTCAACAAGATATTACCGGCAACCTGAAACCGACCAAACTGCCATCAGGATGTCTGGAATCGCTCCACTGCAGATATATTGAGTGGTGATAGGGAAGGCAGAGCATGACAAGCAGAACAACGGCAATCGCCATCCCCTATTTGGATATCAAGAGGTGCCGCAGCTACTACCATCCTTTTAACCTGAAGCACTGAGTTTGGTCAGATTCCACATTGCAGATCCATCTGATCACGGATCTATTATTGCACTACAGTCAGCCGAGAGAGGATTTGTTTACCTTTTTTGTGCAACTTATTATTTTTTTTGTAGTGCTTGGAAACATTTTGTACACAAAATGCGCAATGAAATTACTGATTGAGAAATGATGACCAGTTTCTGTGCAAAAAAGTGTAAGACAATAGAAACAGATTAGAATTCAGATTTGGATAGCAAAAGTATTGAGATTGTTCAAATGCTTTCTTATCTTAGTGATACCATTAGAGCACAGAGAGGCGCAGGCGCTAGTATGATTGCAAGAGTTAAGAGTGGATAGAATAAGTTCAAGGAATTTCTGCCATTACTAACCAGCAGACTATCACCATTGTTGAGATGTGTATGCAGTATGATCTATAGAAGTGAAATATGACCAGTGAGGGTTGAGGATATGCGTTGCATGGAGAGAAATGATATGAGAATTATAGATGGGTAATGATAGTCTTAAAGACATATGATGAGCTCAGTGGAAGATGAAATTTGGACAGTATAAGATGTGTGCAGAGCAGGAAATTTTGATGGTATGGTCACATTTGAAAGAATGAATGAAATTCCTTGGGTTAGATATAAAACAGTTGAAGCAACAAATTCCGTTCACAGGGGAAGCATAATGAAAATGAGATGAAGTGATAAGGATGAACTTGAGAGAAAGAAGGATCAAAACCTGGGCAGAGATAGGTCTGCTTGGAAGTAATTTTTTAAAAGTCACCCAGCACATAAATATAAAATAGATGTAAAACCGAATATTATGATGATGATGATGACGACTTTTTGCAAATAAATAATTCAAAGAATTTATAGCTGGAGTGAAATGTTGGATAATGAAATTTTTGTGATGTTTATTAGAATTAAACCTATTTTCAAAACAAAAATACAGAAAAATCTTTATGATGTATGTACCCATCACAGAACAAAGATATCATATTCCAAAAATCATATGAATTGATCAAGTAGTTTTTTGTTTTAACTAAAAAAAAAATCAAATTTTATGACAAAATGAAATGTTATGCTTTGATTCGCCATGTTTAATAAATAAAGGAGGAGACAACACAATTCAAAAAATCAGTCTTGTAATGGATATAATTTTCGATTAAAATCATTAAAAATCATAAAACAACTGATTTTCTATATAAAAAAAAACACTTGATCAATTTACGTGATTTTTGGAATATGACATCTTCATTCCGATAGGTATATACATCATAAAGATTTTTCTTCAATTTAGTTTTTTAAAATAGGTTTAATTCTAAATAAGCACCATATTTGCTGAAGAAATGCAAACGTTTCTGTTAAATGGAAAAACAGGAGATGTAGAATGGAAATGTCTCCTATCTGCCTCAAAATCAAAATTAATATAATGAATGACATTTGAAGATAAAAGAAACAGTCACTGTATGAAAAATTTTATGAAAAAATATTTATTTTTTTGGAGGAAGAAAATATAATGAAACAAGTGTTATATAATTTTTTGTACAAGAAAGTTAGTTTGTTTAATTCTTTTTTTGTTTTGTTTTGATAAATTGTAGTTTGTTTTGTTTTGTACTAGTACAGCTTATGAACTAGACTAATAAAGTTAGAGTAAGTTTAGGGTTACTGTGAAAAGAAAGAAACAAAACAAAAAAAAAACAAATAAAAAACAGTTTTTTTATATTGTTTTTTAAAATTAGGGTGAGGATGAAAAAAGTTTTTTTTACATTATTTTTGTTCTTTAAGAGACCTAATCGTTCGTCCTAATGTGACAGAGCGCAAACGAGCGCATGGGTAAATATCAGCAGCAGTCAAGCGATTATATTAGCACCAAGAGCAGCGTTTGAACATGTATGCAAATGTATGTGAGATGCCAATGATCAAAATGTAATATCTATTCTGTCTACAGCTGAAGGAGAAATTCTTCTTGACTAGGGCAATTTTTATTTTTATCCCACTCAGGGTATCCTGTTTTAGGAGGTTGAATATCCCCCAGTCAAAAACCGATCTTGTGTCTGACTTTGCCTTTGTCCAGAGGCATGTGAATAAAAATCCTCATATTTCAGTTGACAAGATAAGCTTAACACTTGTCCTCGAGTTGCTGTTGGCTTTGGCAAATAGTGACTCAATAGTTAAAAAAAAAAAAATGAAGAGGAACACAAAGCAAAAACCAAGTGAAATTTGTTTTTATAAAAATTTATTGAAAAAAATTTGCTTGATTGGGACTCTACTTTTTGTCTTGGTTTAAAAAATGTCCTTTTTTTCTCAACATGATTTCATAATCAATCAACTGTTGCAAGAATCCTTCGTTTGGTAAAATTTCCCTCTCTTTACGGATGATGCGAACAGCTTCCTCCAGTGGAATCTTTTTTTTAATCATCATATATGCTAGGAGAAGAGCGGCAGATCGACTCATACCTTGTCTGCAGTGGACCAACACTGACCCTGGATTATGAAGAAAAAAAAAACATTAGTAACATATTTTTAAAATAACAAAATAACTGATAAATAATCATGTACAGTGGCCCCTCTATATACGAGATTAATTTGTTCCCGGATGGAGCTCATATCTAGAATTTCTTGTATTTCAAACAAATTTTCCTATAAGAAATAACTAAAAACCAATTAATCCCTCCTATCTCATCTGTCTGTTTAAATGTATGTATGTTTGTATGTCTGCCTAAAACTTTCGATAGAGGCGAAAGATTTTTACGAGATCAGTATCATTTTGAAGCTCAATCCTTCGGATAACAAATATCGAAAAATTGGCTAAAAACATCAATTCCTTCATCCTCAACTGGGCACTTTACTGCAAGGAGGGGTCGCTTTTTTCACCGATATTTTTGAAAGTCATCCCCCTTTTTCAATTGACTAGCCTTAATTTAAACCTATGTCACTTCTGGTTTGGCGATGGATGCAACAGCGAAGATGTCACTTTTTTTTCATGTTCTTTTCTTCCTTCGCGGTACAGGTTTGAGCCTGCCTGCCTGCCTGCCTGCCTACTACAACTTTTTTTTTTTTCTGCTCAACACGCACCTCCAAACACCTGGGCAATGCCGGGCACCCAGGCTAGTTAACAATAAAACACATCTTCCTGATTTTAAAAATACATTCAAATAGTAATTAAACATAAAAACACAATAATAAGATAAATAAGATGATATTAAAGAAATAAAATGCGAGTTTATTATGAGCATTTACCACGCAGGAAGACGGTGGCAGCTAACGGAAGTGAATTCGTGGTTAGGGTCACAAAAAGGAGAAGCAATGTGATAAAAACAACAACACAAGAGTACAGGGTCAGGTCTGTATGGTAGGAAACACACGTGCTAACTGGAACGAGCTGATGCTGGGTAGTTTCAACCATTCGGCCACCTAGCGGTAGCATCTGGTAACTCTCGTAACTTGGATTTTCTCTTGTATGTAGGTCAAGATTTTTGCTTGGAAGACAGCTCATGTCCCAAATTTTTCATAAATAGAGTAGCTCGTATGTAGAGGGGCCACTGTATTGGAATTTTGGTGCTTGTTTTGAATAAGAACAAAAATTAAAAATCCCTGGATGACTTTGAAACAATGCCAAGATAAGCAGAGAGCACATACAGCACTTGTTATTCCAAACGATATATAAATACATATGTATAATCTTGTTATGTCCGGTCATTTCCTCTTGTCTTGTTGAATTGTGCTCTGGGTTATTTAACGACGGAACTGATAAAAGAACCTTAGATTACCTTGCCATTTGGGTCGTAACATTCCACAATCAGCATATTACATTTTTTTTCTTTTCTTAATACGATACGTAATTGGGAATAAATTCCAAGTTGGAACCCTCGAGACGTGTATCGTAACAATATAAACAAACATTTATAATATGACCATGTCCAGGGATTCTGTGTATATTTAGGCAGCATTTTTTCATTCAAGCAAATATTATTAAATGCAACAGAGGCACTTTGCTTTATGATTCTTTTAATTTTTCGATTTTCAGTATAATCTTTTTTTATATCAAAATCAAAAATATTAATAAAACTTCCATAATTGTTGCTATCATGAGCGCTTTTGATTTGTCCACGAATCATCTTCAGATGTTGAAGTAAAAGTGCGAATGAGTGAAAATGAGAATTAAAAGTGAAAACTAAAATATACAGTAAATGGTGTTAGGTGATATATTAAAATATATAGAGTCGATGAAAGGTTGATCAAAAATATAGGTTGATTAAAAATTTGAGTATTAAAATCAGCAAGTTTGTGAATATTATTAACAAAGCCTGTCCACTACAAACTATGCAAGACATTTTAGAATGTTACTGCTTTTCTCGAATGCAATATCATTTATAGTGAGTTGAAGGGTTCTAATATATGACGCTTCAAGAATTTTTAATTTTTTAATATTATTTTCACGTTGTATGATTTTTATGTTGTCAATGAGGACCTTTCTAAGATTGGAGGGGGGGGGGGACAATTATGTTCTTTTATCAAATGTTTATATATAGCACTAGTATTATTTAGCTATATGGTTATTCGCCGGGGCAACGTTGTCGTTGGTTTGAATTTATACACTACATTGGCTTGTTCCAACGTTTTTATAGCCGGTGAGGAGTTGTTTCTAACCACAAGGTTTTGTGTTCTAAACTTCTTGTAGTAAATAATAAATTTAATTTTAGAATTACTGTCAAAAGGCGTCAAGCACGTTGTATGATTTTTATGTTGTCAATGAGGACCTTTCTAAGATTGGAGGGGGGGCAATTATGTTCTTTTATCAAATGTTTATATATAGCACTAGTATTATTTAGCTGTATGGTTATTCGCCGGAGCAACGTTGTCGTTATATGCCCAATGTGTGTATTATTTTAAGAGTTACATTTTCCTATAGAGCATTTGAATTTATACACTACATTGGCTTGTTCCAACGTTTTTATAATCGGTGAGGAGTTGTTTCTAACTACAAGGTTTTGTGTTCTAAACTTCTTGTAGTAAATAATAAATTTAATTTTAGAGTTACTGTCAAAAGGCGTCAAGTATCTATGTACGATATTTTAATTGCATTTTCTTCGATTCTGAAGTTAGGTGTCATTTGATTTTGATAAAATATATTAATGGAGTTTGCATTGCGGCTAATATTATTATGAGGGTTTTCAAGGGATTGTAGCATTTGTTTTATTTGTTCATCAACAATGTAATTAGGAAAATGATTATTGATGAGTACTTGTTTAATGTTTTTTAGTAGTGCTATTTTTGTGAATTATATCATTTTAGCACGATTTAATAAATTTTTTATTATGGCTATTTTGTACTTTTGTGGACACTCACTTTTAAAGTTCAGAAGGCTGGGGTTCATGCTCATTGGTTTTTTTATATACAGAAGTGTTAAAAATATTATTGGACGTGTCAATAAAGACATCAAGAAATGAAATTTTATTATTACTATTCAACTCTTGTGTAAATTTAAGGATTGAGTTTTTTTGAAAAAGGTACTGTAGTTGGTATATCATTTCATTATTTTCAGCTAAAATAAGAATGTCGTCCACTATCGTGCTTGAATATTATGTATATATATATATAGGACAACAAGAGTGTGAAATGACACAAAACTATATATAGGTGGATATAGAATGGATCATTTAAAATTTGATGGCCTTCTAATCGAACTTCAAGAAATTTAAAGTTTTAAGGTGGACACTTGAAACTCCGTTTCTAGTGAAGCAATCCTTTAATTTAAACCCACGGGCCTTTTGTTCACCGAACTCTTACGCTTTCCCAGCTTATTATACATCTACTTTTTTTTTTTTTTTTTTTTTAATATGGATATATGTATGTGTATGCATATATATGTGTGTGTGTGTATATATATATATATATATATATATATATATATATATATATATATATATATATGCTCTATTTTACTTTATTTTATACGAGTCCACTCACCCCTCACTCCTCAACCCCATTTCCTGCTATTTTAACCCCCCTCCACCTGTCTGTATCCCTTTCTTTTACGCACCCCTAATAATTTAGTACTAACAGTATTTACATTATTATTATTGGTAACGGTTGTGGTGATGTTGGAGGTGGTGGTAGAAGCATTGTTACTACTGCCTTTATTATTATCATTATTACTGCACTGTTTTTAACGCTATTACTATTGTTATCATTATTATTGTTTTTATCATCATTATTATTATTATAATATTATTATAATCTTCATTATAATTGATATCATTATTATTGCTACCATAATTGCTACCATTATCTCCATCTTCACTGTTATTAACAGTAATTTTAAATTTAATTTTATCACAACTAATTGGTAACATTATATTTAATGTTTACTTTTAATTTATCCTTTATTTTTATTTTATTTATTTTATTTTATTTTTCTTAATATTAAATTTTTTTCATATTCAATTTTACATCTAATTTATTTCCAACTTTATTATTACTACTATTATTATAATTGTCATTACTATTATCTTCCGTACTATTATAATTACCCTACTATTATTTGGTATTTTTACCACTCTCATAAGTAGCTATGGTTTTCTTACTCCCCCATTTTAACATCAATATGTATACTTAACCTTTACATCAAGTTATACGCACTCATAGTCATTGCCACCCTAACCTCCGTCTGCCCCCTTATGATCATACTCCCTATATCATAACAGTAGAAACTTATAAATATACTGCGGCAAATTACCTTTCAATTTTACAACCTTACATAACCCCATCCCCCAATTAATCAAAAATTACCCACTCCATAGAAAATAGACACCCCATAAACCGTTAAAATAAATTACCACGCAGCAACAATACACCCCCTATTTAACCATAATACATATACCCCTTAATCTCAATACTATGTTAAAGACAATATATATTCTTATATATCATACTACATATAATAAGCTTCTCCTTATTTATTTAGAATTCATTAAAGCTTCCCCCAACACTCTATAATTCCTCTTAATCTTTTTCATCCCTAACGAACCTTACGCTAGACGCCGCATCTCCCCCATGCTACCTAGCACCTTCTCTACTCTTCTGATGAGAAGCGTTAGGCTTCGAAATGCCCTGGCATAAAGAGTTCCTTCTATCCCCCAAATTTTGCCTGTATTCCATTATTCAATAAATGATCCATTCTATATCTACCAATATATAGTTTTGTGTCTTCATTTCACACTCTTGTTGTCCTATTGTATAAGCTTCAATAATTATTGTTGTGTTTGGCATTATCTGGATAAGTCTCCTTTTGTGGAATTGATCTTTCTCTTTTCCTTAAAGCTATATATATATATATATATATATATATATATATATATATATATATATATATATCTCAGGGTCATATTATAAGTGTTTGTTTACATTTTGTCAAACATGAAATGAAATTTCAGACAAAATGAAATTGTTAATATATGGAATAGTGGATAAGCATGTGAACAGGCTCTCTTTTCTATCTCAGATTAAAGTCAGTTTGCACGATCAAAATATAAGTTGTCTTTAGAGATGTGGTTGTCTTATTATTTTACTTAGTCTATTTATATGCTTATTCACTTTCCATATATTAACTATGCCATTATATATATATATATATATATATATATATATATATATATATATATATATATATATATATATTTCTTTGGAAATATATTTTATTTCCTTATAATAATCCTTATTTTAGAAGCTCAATGTAATTACAGAGCAATATAATGAATGAATGACAAAAAGTTTATATTCCAAAGTTCATGATGTTGACCATCTTGTAATTTATTCTTTTAATTCAATTGACATTTACAATTCTTGACAGTGTCTGTTTCATAGCGCAAAATCAATCACTTAATTATTATATCAATCAGTGAATCTAACTCATCAGAAGAAATAGCAACAATCAATACGTCGAAAGGAAGTAAAATGCGTTTTGACATGATTAAAATCCGAAAATTGGAAGAGAAGCTGTAAATATCTTATAATGTGTTTCCATTACGCCATTTTGAATTTTAGAAATAAAGTCACTAAACCCATCTATTCGTACTAACATGTTCTATTAATTTAGGAATATTCTGCCAAAATGATCTATTTAATAATTAGTAAATTTATTAATTCGAATTAATGTATGTCTACTGATGAAAATAACATCAATAATTATAAACTATTATACATGTTTGCATATACGAAACTAAACTAAACTAAAAAAAACAATTTACAGTTTACGGTTATATTAAATCATTTATTAATTTGAAACCATACATAATAAAGTTCACTTAACTGTTATAATCAAGTTTGTTTCAATTATAATTCTTAGTATTAGTTAATTCTAAACCTATAATCTATTTTAGGACATGTTTGACTCTCGTACATGTAGAAGATTGCGTTGGGAGTGAAATTCATTTTGGAGTGGTAGAATGACGCAACCATTTTTCCAGCGACTTTGGCAGCATATCAGATTTGATGTAGGTCTTCTATTTCAGGAGTAAAGGTCAGTTCCAGAGGTTTTTCAAGCAGGGTGCTTCTTTGAGATTGGAGCCATTCATATCAATTGAGGACAAGTGGGGATCAGAGTGTTGGTGGTGAAAAGATAGAAGCTTGGTTTTGAATGCATTAAAATTAATCAGCCACTTTCCCCCATTGCACCATGAGAGAAACTTAGAGAGATCTTGGTCATTTGGGCTTTGAAGTGTTGCCAAAAATGGTAGTGTTTTCTGCATATAATATAATAGAATGTGATTTGGGAGATCAATTATGAAAATAAGGAAGAGAGTTGGACCTATGATGAATCCTTGAGGCATGCAAGCATTGATATTTTGAGCTTCAAACTTTTGCCCATGAATGACTACTTGTATAACCCTATCAGAGAGAAAGGATTTGATGTTTGAGAAGACATTTCCAGATATCTTAATCTTTAGTAGACCTTTATGCCAGTGGTTTCTATGTATAATGGCAACAGGGGTGTAACATGGCTGGATGTTCGGTGTCTGTTGGAATTTATTGGAAGGTATTTAGTTGTCTATGCTGATGGTTAACCAATCAGTTAAGTCAGATGCTATAGTGGATGCAGTCTTTATAAACATAGAGTGTAGGGGTAATTCTGATGTGAACATTCGGAAACTATTTCAGTCAGCCATTGAGTATTGATATCATTGTCATCGTCGTCGTCATCATCAAACATGATGATTGGAGGTTTTATTATTTATCAAGACAATCAAGTGGTCTGAAGATCTTAGCAGAGACAGAAATGAGGATGAGTACACTTCAGGACAAGCTGTCAGGAAAAAATCAAGATGACTTGCAAAATATTATTTAATTATTGGAATTCTTTGAGATGAGTAATTTATATATTTTATTTATTTATTTGTGGATTATTATCCTCATCTTTATAGTCGTTGTTTCACGACATTTCAGTCAATTATTTCTCTGGCCTTTGTCAGGTTGTTAACCACGATGGAATAGGGATGCTGAATCGTCAACTGTATCTTCAGTAATTACTGCCTTCCATAGTTGTTGTCATCAACACGTGGTGAGGGAACAACAACTATGGAAGGCAGTAATTACTGAGGATACAGTTGACAATTCAGCATTCCTATCTCTTTGTGGTTAACAACCTGACGACTTGCAAAATGTCCGTCAGCATCATGTATGCAAGTGGATTTGACAACAATTTGAATAAGATCATTTAATTTGTGTTATTTAGACTACTGTTCTCATGTTGAGTGTCATTTGCACAATGTTTCGGTTGATGTAACCTTTGACCTTCTTCAGGTGTATCTTCTTAAACTTGGAAATCTTTCTATCGAATTTTCTAGTCATGATGAAAACAGTAGTCCAAATAATTCAAATAATACAAATTAGCAATCTTCATCTAAAAAATTCAGAAACATAAAAGGATTAATTGTTTCTATTTCTTAATCTCGGGATACTCCTTGCCTCGAGTTTATGTTTGTTGACTGTGTCGTTGTTATTTTTAAGGATCACAGAAAACAAAGTATTGCGGCAAATCAAAGACTAAACATTGCATAATGAAAATATGTGGCATGTAAATGTTATATTCATTTTTAATTTAATTTCTGTTTATTTTGTTTTATTTATTTACTGTCTGATTAAATCGTTTTAGTTTTTAAAATGTATTTCTATTTTCCTTGCTAAATTTCTGTGTAATATCTAAACAAATTACAGTCCTTGTCCAGAATTCCCCCAATATTAAAAAACAAAAGTAAATAAAAATCTGCATGATGTGCATGCCCATAACAAAACGAAAATATCAAATTCCAAAAATCATATAAATTGATCAAGACTTGCAAATTGTTTATCATAGGGTACTCGAGTGTGTTCGTTAAAAACCTGTGCTAGGTCATAAGTAACAGAGAAAGCATGACAAAACCTCTCTTCATCATCTGTTTTGTTTGAGTGAACTAGCCATTCAACATTGTGAACACTGAAATCTCCTCAAATGTGAATTTTGGCTGAGGGATGAGCAGACAGGAGATGATAAATATGTTTAGCGATACTCTTAAAGATAGCTATTCCATCATGGTGAGAATGGTAGAGGGCAAATATAAATGCTGTGCTGTGAGTAAATGCTACTCGAAAGCACATGTAAGAATGTTTGGGATCTTCTTTGGAGATCTCCTTGCCTCAGGGGAAGCTTTCTATAACGAAGGCACATATTCCATGTCCATGACGATTTTGAGGATCAGGTTTGGATGTGAAGTTAGAATATTCTTTGATGATGAAATCGGCTATTTAAGCAACTGAGTTAATGCTATTTAGGACAAAATTTGTGTGAGGCTGGGAAATTGCCATGGTTGAGGACAGGGTTCTGGCTTGGAGGAGGAGATGAGAAAATGAACTAATTAACTGATGAACACGGCCTCGACAGAAAAACTAAAATATGGACATTAGCGCATAAAAGGTAATTTCTCACAATGTTGTCAGACAGAGTGCAACTAATATTTACATAAAGTGTTGGCGTCTGTGTTTTCTTTTCTTTTGTTGCATTTTAGTTTTTATACCCTGTCAGCACTCGCTAATGCATAGAAGACAATAACACGGCCAGAACTAGAAAAAATGAAAAAAAAGAAATTCATGCCAGACAACATTGGAGTTAGAGGTTGTTGTCAAACGGGGGTAACACATGATTTTATCAGAAAAGTTGTCCCCACCTTTTTAATTGCTTTCTATGTTTTGCTCCTGTTTACATTTTTAATCACTGGCCGGACAAAAGCATCCAGTGTACTGAATGTAGTTTGCAGACTGTTGATTGGTGATCTTTGTTCCAATCAAAGCTCATTTTCTTCTTTAAATTTTGCCAATTAAATTGAAACTTATATAACAGATCTCACTCAATTACTGTATGTTCCACTCGATGAAAAGAATGGAAAGCAGCTATATTTCTTAATGAGTCTATCAGAATTATGTTCTGCAAATCTAAGGTTTTATAAAAAAAAGGCAGCCATTTTGTCACATCTGGGAAGGTGTAACTGAAAGCACTTTTCTTCCCTTTGTTATATATTGGGACTCTATGCCGGTAGGTAGAGATTATGTCAACTAGTATCAATTTTGAGAATGTTTCATTAAGTGCATGCTAGAACAACCTGGTGGTGAACAGAGATGGACCCAGGGTACTTAGTGTGATTGATGCAAAGGTTCATAAATAAATACAAATAAAATAAATGTAAATAAAATGCACTAAAAGCAGGTGTCAGATTACATAAGAAATGATCATATGTTTGGGGATCAGAACAGAATTTCCAAGGCAATTCATGTGAGAGAAGCCAAGAAACAAGATGTAGGGATCTAAGTGAATCTCCTCGAGACTGTCTGCTTGTCGACCAATTTTAAATTAAGGAAATCAAGTAAAAAAAAATTGTCGCATTTATTTTAGAAGAAATTAATCCTCATCTCTTCCCTTGTAAAAAAATCTCTCTCTCCTCACAGCCTTTAAAACTGCCAACAAGTTTCCTTCTGTTTTCATACATGAGTTTTATTTGTCTTGAGTTAACTACTGGAGAATTAACAGCTACACATGGGAATATTAAAAAAGAATGAAGACCAGAGCACACACGTGTCAAACAGAAGGACTTTTATTAAGTCATTGTAATTGTAATTGTATATATTTGTTGCAAACAGCATATGCTTCCCATATAGGTCCCATAATTTAACGTTTGTTGAACTTTTGATTGTTGGTTGGTTGGTTGTTTTACGGCATATCAACACTTTTCGGGTTATTTAATGCCGAATCCAAAGATTTTGAAGAAAAAATTTTTAATAGAATATATTTGTTGTTTTCAAGTCGGTTTCTATTTAACCCATAGTTGGAACCCTAACAGGTACTACCACTCCGGATCAGAGTAGACCTGAGAGCAATGGTAATTAAAGGGTGGCTCCACACTCCCCAAAGCCCACAAGCTGGGGCCTCACCACTGGATATAGTTTAAGGTCATATCCAGGACCCCCATTGAGGGACTTTTACCCTCGGCAGGGGGGCAGTCGGTGTATTCTAATGCCCCACCGACAGGGCCGGAACTTTTGATTGTTTACTGAAATGTTACAATTTGACAGTATAAAATTGACTTCACAATCTAATGAGAGATGATCTCTTCTGTTCCAAATAGCCCTTTTCTCACAGAAGAGATCTTGTAACTCTCTCTCTCTCTCTCTCTCTCTCTCTCTCTCTCTTTATTCTATCACTATTTCTATAGTATGTGTTCAACCTAGCTCCAATCTCTCCCACCCACCCTGTAAAACATTCACACCAAGAACTCAACTCTCCACCATCATTGTAAAAAAACTTTCATATCTTCGTCTGTGTACCTAAAACCAAACATAATCTCTATGAACAGTTTCTTTCCAAGAAGCTTCCATATGTCGAACACATTGTAACAGGACTGCTTCTCTGCGGAATATAAGCATATCAAACGTTTTAATGCCGAATCCAGTAATTTTGGTAAAAAGTTTTATGTTTCAAATTCTTTATATCTTTAAATATTTATGTATGGTGTTTGATTTGGTTGTTTTGTAGAGGAAATTTGTCATTTTTGCTTTTGACTTTGCAGAACGTGATTTAATTTTGCAAAAAGGAAAGAAAAAAAATAACATTAATGTTTGGTGCATTTTAGATCAGGAAGCCAGACAAGGCTGTCTGGTAGCACCAGAATAGAAGGAGTACAATATAGTTTGTGCCATGATGAATGGGTGAATTTTCAGCAATAGTAAAAGATAAGCTCTGAGATTAAGCATTCATTTTGTTGGTAAGCCAACTAAAGTCATGATAGTAATTGCTAAAGTATTTGTCAAGTTGTCAATTCAGCCATTTTCTAAATGTCAATTTTTGGCTCTGTGTATTTTCTCTTCTTTGACATTCACATTAGTAAATTTCAATTTGCAATAAAAAGAATTGTCATCTTCTTTGGTCATTCAGACTGGCACTCCAGTTCCAATGGACCTGACATATATGGCCAAAGGGTATTCGCTTTCAGTGATTCTCTAGTAGTGTAGAAAGTCCATAGTAAATAGCAACCATAATAGTAAACATTATAGCCAATTGGAAAAGTCATTTTATTGGTTATTGTTATCCATTATATAAAGGACAAATGCTTGTTTGTATTTCCAGCTAAAACTTGGGAAATACGCCACAAACACCCACAACGTTGCTAGTTTTTTTTAATTGGTATAACTATATATATATATATATATATATATATATATATATATATATATATATATATATATTAGGTTGGTGTAAAAATAATGTTTTTTTGACTTGAACATCAGAAAACAACATTATTTTTGCACCAACCTAATATATATATATGTATATGTAAATTGTTTTTTGGAGTATTTAGTCAAACAATAAATTTGGATTTGTAAATTTCAACTTACGGTTTTAACTTTTCTTTCTCATTATATATATATATATATATATATATAATATATATATATATATATATAGAGAGAGAGAGAGAGAGAGAGAGAGAGAAAGAGAAGAACCCCAGGATACGGCATTAAAAATTAGTAACAAAATACAGTACAATATATAATACTCATGTATATAATCAAATAACATTATAAGTAACACTGTAAGGTGGGGCAAATACTGTAACCAGGGGGTGGAAAACATTCCAGGGTTCTACTGTATATATAAAAGACACACACACACATTTCTATATGAGATACCCAAATTAATCATTATAAATTATGGAATATATATTCTTGGCAATACAGTGAGTAACATGAACACATTATTTTTTGTAAAGTTTACGATTTAGAAAGCGTACTCCCTCCCTCAAATACTTTTAAAATAAGCAAAACGTTTGCTAGTTAATTATAAAATAAGACATTATTTCTTAATATTTCAGAATTGAAAAAAATCTTTGCAAATCTGATGTAATATTTTTGAGAAATTAAATTAATTACAGATACCAAATCTTCACTATGATAATACACAAAAGCATGTTTATATTCAAAATTATACTCAACCTCCACTGTCGAGAGCACCCTCGATAAAATTTGCTGCTTGTTCATAAAATGGTGTCAAATCAAAGTTAATAAAATCTGTGGCCTCGATGCCCAAATATTTGATTTTGCATTTGTGTACAATTCTTCATTGCTCTGCACATGGTATTCTGTTGTCCCGACTGGCAGCATTCAGAACGTGAGTCACTTTTAAACCGGCGTAGTAGGTAAACTTTGAGGGAAGTGACCCTAAAAAATAAAATTTTAAAAATAAATTTTTAAAAACTGCAAACCAAAAATTAAAAAAAAAAAATGAATCTTGCATCAAATTGGAAAAGTTTTTTCATTGGATTGTCTCTTTCATGAACTACAAGTGGCTTCATCTGTAGCACCAGTAGGATACAAAAAGCAACAAAAATAACAAGCCACGATTAACAATATTTTGCATCTATGCTTGACTCTGATTAGTGCAAACATATAACTTCGTTTCTGGTTTGACCAATCAGAAACAAACTCTCATGCGATCAGATAATAGGTCCCTGAAGGTTATCAAAGGATAGTCCACCCTACAATTCTTCTTCTTTTTGGTTGTAAAACAGCACAGCTATCTGACTCATCCATGCTGTATCTTTCAACACCCAAATGTCTCTTTTGGGACGCACTCTCATTTGCTGGGTTATCTTGCCCTGAGTTCAACAAGAAGACTCACAATCCAACATAAGTAACAGCTGTACACATGTAGACTCAAACACAAAACACATACATATACCAGCGTGGACATTTAACACATGCATATATATGGACTTTCTCATACAAAAAATTCTTAAAAATATGAACTTGTAATTATTCTCTATATACAAGATATTTATCCTACTCATGGACTCTCTAAACTTTTTCATTGTCCAACTTCTGGACTTCTGGACACTACTAACTTCCTTTCTCTCCTGCTTTTATTGGCAAACTGCCACTGAGAGAAGGGGCTACTGCGAATTAAGGACCACACCTACAGGAACAATAAGTAGGGAGTTGAGCAGCAAGATGCCTGTTCACATTACAAAGAAGGAATTCCAAAGTCCAGCGGTTCAAGAGAAGAAACTTTCAGAGTAGAAGGCTTTTTGGCATAGGGAGACCCTACAGTGAAAACGTGAAGTTTTGCTGATTGTCAGGTTAGTCAGGGATATTTATGTCAAGGGGAGCACATTCCATTAAAGTACTTGTAAAATAAGCACAGAAATGCGACATTACTGTGATGAGACAAGGTTTGAAGCTAAGCTGACAGTGTGGGTCTATTTAGATCGGAGATTATTTTTTGGATGCTGTTCAATAGAGAGGTTGATGCACAGCCATACATGGCAACAATATTCTATGCTTGGGCGAATGGTAGCTTTGCAGAAATATAGGATATTGTTAAGCATGAGTATTTTGTAGCATGATAGAGGTCAGCCAACTCTCTTTGCAGCAGTCTTGCCAATGTCTTCTATGTATTTATTCCAATTTATGTTACCAATGAATGTTAGACCAATGAGTTTGAATGATGAATGCTCAGCTAGAGTGTTGATATTCATAACAATCAGTGGTTGGAAATGTTCTTTGTAATTGTTGAATGAAAGGATCTGCTGGGATTTCCGAGCATCAGACATCTTCACTCAAGATAAATTGTGTGTAGACTTCAACAGTCGATGAACTTTCTCAATTCCTTCCCTTTATATGTTAACGAAAATGGGCCATAAAATTGTTTTAAATATTAGAAATGGGCTTGGTCTAGTTTCTATACATGTGGACTTTTATCCCCCCCCTCCAAGTCTAACCTTTCTTGCCATGATAGAGGTGATTACAACATAGTAGTGTCAGAACTATCTTGCTTATAATGCTCTGGTAAAAATCCAGGTGTCAACATCAAGATGTGTTATCTACTGATCTTTGCAACAATCTTTCTCTTCTAGGTCGATCATGGGACAAAAGCCTATGTACGTCACTATTGCTAAACACTAACTGAACTACTTTACTCTAACAAAATACACTGATGAATATTTGTACAGGTTGGAGCATCTACCATTAGTCTTCCACTCTTAAACAGGATAGGAATCTCAAATCTAATAGGTCCCACACTATTGGCCAAGCTCTAACCTCTGTCCCATCACTGCAATGCGACATCCTTGTGCCTGTTTTACAAGTACTTTAATGGAATGTGTTCTGATGAACTCATTGCATTTGTTCTCCTAGACATATATATTCCCGACTAACCTGCCAACCAGCAGAACCCCACCCATTTACTGTTGAAATGCTGAAAACCTATTTTAGTAGTTTCTTCTCTTGCTAAACTTCGGAGTTCTTTCCTGGTTTCTGCATGACTGTACTACCCTGCAGAAGTCCCCTGTTAGGCACAATCTGTAGCACCAGTAGGAGACAAATATAGTAGCCCCTTATGTTCCAAGTGGCAAGATGCTGTTTGAGATAAAAAAAAAAAAAGAACAAAGTTTTGTGATCTCTGTAGTGAATAAATAAGGTGATACCAAAAGAATAACTATCTAAAACATTGGCATAATTTCATACAAAAAGTGGGACTAAGTGAGATGAGAATTGCGGAAGTCAACTAAGAAACTTGTAAATCTAAGCTCAAAATTAGTCAGATACATTCTATTCAATTATTCTCTAATACAATACGAAAATGTATGAACTATGGAAGATGGAAGGTGTTCAACTAAGCTCCAATTTTTAGTTCTTCTTTGTAAAACCTTCACAGCAAGAACTCATCTTCTACCCACTGTTGTAATCGGTAATTAGGCCAACTTTTTTCCAATCCAATACTCCAAAAGTTTCCTGATTTTTTCCAATTCCAATTAATCATTCCAACACTAGCTTCTCTTTAATGATTACTTAACTTATTGTTTACTTGTGTAAAGAGTAAATATCCTGAGAAAAACTGACTTGAAAACAAAATGCTCTGATTTGCAGAAATATTTGGCTTAGGTCATCAAAGTTTAGTGATTCCTGTAGTAGATAAAATATATCAAAAGAATGACAAAGTTTATTGATACATAAAAATATATTGATTTTATTCACAATTTGTCAGAATAACCAAAAGTAAAAAGTTAATAAGGACTGAAATTGTCTAGGCTGTGTTACTGGGATGTAACAAGATTGCACATCCCTGATTTAGATTTGAGTTTTCTTTCTTAAAGTGGGAAATCATTTCCTATTATATTCTGCTCTGCATAGCAAAGGTGTTCTTTATTTAATCGAACAAAGGAATCAATATTAAATGTTTACTCTAAATAATTTTTGCAGTATCTTAAAGAAAAAGATATATCATACATCTATGCATTAAGCAAAGACTGGGTTTTGTTATTAATACACAACTCATCAGTGATGTTATTGACTTGGAGTCATAACAAGCTTCTGGTTTCCAACACCATACCTATTTGTCCAAGCAATCCTACAGATATAATACTTATACTAGTAGATGATCGTGGAAAAAATGTCTGTAAAATCCATAACAATATATAGTTTAATCAGATGAAAGTGTAGTGATGAAGTTTACTCTTTGATGTCCAAAATAAAAATGCCTAAACTCATTTCTGCATGTATGGCTTGACACATGCACTCGCCTGAAATTAGTAAAAACAAATAAAAACATTTTAAGCCAATCAGATGCATCTTTGAATTTATAAAATTTGTAATTTTGATTCACACTGAATGCATAAAAAAAACAACAGATGTTTCCTTTACAAAAAGTTTGAGCCAAAGTCCATGACAGAGCTAACATCTGCTTTATGCCAGTTTTCCCTTGCGTCTGTTAGGTGATGGGAAAGCTAAAATAATAATTTTTTTTCACCTCACGCACATACAGAAATTTATTAACTTTTTAATATTGTTGCTTGCTCATCAAAAACAAATATATACACTCATTCCTTTAAATACTCCTAACATTTTTCACTGAACTTATTAAAATGAAAACAAATGAACAAATTGACTTTTATTAATAACTTTTAATCAAATGTAATTTGTGTAATTGAGTGAAGAAGTTTTGATTATGATTTCCCAGACTCGTGGATCATTTACAGCCCTTAAATTATCAACTCAGGCTTCCTCGATATCTCAGCTAATAAATCCCCCTTGTTATACAAGGACTTT
Source organism: Euprymna scolopes (assembly GCF_053919585.1). Classification (NCBI taxonomy): domain Eukaryota; kingdom Metazoa; phylum Mollusca; class Cephalopoda; order Sepiida; family Sepiolidae; genus Euprymna; species Euprymna scolopes. The sequence continues at coordinate 128,864,462 of NC_136484.1, forward strand.
CAAATATGAACAAATATTCTGTTTTCCTAACTATGTAAACCTTTATTGTAAACATATAAAAAAATCTTTTTGTTTTTGTACTCATTATTTTGTCTGTCTTTAGCATATAACATTGTTATCGCTCTCTCAAATTTAAGTATTTTACTCAAAGACAGTTTTCCATTAAAATATTAAACCACATTTTGCAAAAACTGAAGATAGAAGTTACCAATCAGAATCTAAATTTCTGTTCAAAGTTTTGTATCGAAAGTTCAGTAATTCTACAACCTGATGTACCTATCTGATGATTTGCTAGCAAATTTTGCTTAGAAATATTTATTTTACAAACTTGATAAAAATGTTACATTTACCAAATCAGACAGTTAAGAATTTCAAAAATTTCATAAGTTTGAACTTGTTTTTCCTTTTTAGTTATCTATGCCAAATCGTTAATCAATTGCCATTTCCCATGATTCCTTATTCACAATAATATACAGGCAACACTGAAAGTATCTTTTCTGATCATTTCTCATTTACAATTTGAGCTTTTCATCAAAACAGAGTATAGACTAGCATGTCTCAACTGGAGATAAAAGGTTACTAAGGATTCCACAAGTACAAGTGAGATAAGCTAATGCACTTTTAACTTTTTATTCATATGCATAATATTGTCAGTAAAGGATAAATAAATAATAAACTGATGCAGTAATTTTCGTTGTTTACATTTATATTGTAAGTACGAGATGGCTTATTTGGATTACTGTATGAAAAGATAACACAAATATTGAGCCATTTTAAAAAACATTTACATTCGTATTACTTGGATTCTTTGAACAACTGTTCTCATCTTGAGTGTCATTTTTGCAATGTTTTGGTCAATGTAACCTCTGACCTTATTCAGGTGTATCTTGTGAAACTCGGGAATGTTTCTGCCATATTCAGGAATCTGGATGGAATTTTGAACGGAACCCATTATTTACTTCATGGGGGTAGCATACTTTCATTCAGTCAGTCATGACTGAATAGAAGTTCTAAGTAATTTGCAATTGCATCTTTGAGTTTCCTCTACACTGAAGACTGAACCTTCATCCTCCAGAACAGTGTAACTTTATGAATGAATTTTACCAAGTACTATATACATTATGCTATGGGTTCTTGCATGGCATAGTGAAGAACAGTAGTCCAAAGAATCCAAATAATATGAAGGATAAACAGATTGAAAAATGCTAGTAGCATCATCATCATCATCATCATCATCATCATCATCATCATCATCATCATCATCATCATCTTCACCTTAACATTTTTCTACATTCTGGAATATGTTAGAAAATGACTTCTAAACTAACCTATTTCTGGCCAAGTCTTTATTCATCTCTCTTTCTCGCGAGTCCATTCTCATCACTTCCTCCCATATTTTCCTTATTTCTGCCAAATGACCCTTCTACCTTAATGGTTGTAAGAACTCTCATTCACTCTTTCAATGTGACTATGTTAACAGTCTCCTTTTTCCACACCTATTGCCCTATACTATCTAGATTTAATAAGCTAATGCATGACAATGTTAATTTCAACAAGTAACTATTCTAACTATTCACTTTTTATAAGAAATACTATTTCTATTATTTCTGTTCATAGAAAGCAAATATTTTTTGTTTAGTTTTATTTGTATGGTATGTCAACACTTTTTCATTTATTTAATGCTGAAAAAAACACAATGCCTGCATGGAGTTTGAGTGATATTATGCTGAACTCTATTTCTTTCATCTGTGAAAATAATTGGGCTTTTTTAAATATATTTGATCCCAATAAAACAAATAAATAAATAATTATTTTAATAGTAGTGCCCAAATTATTATTTTTCTTTATCCTTTTTTTTTTTTTTTTTTTGATAATGTCAAATAATTATAATTTTCAATAAAATACAATATTTTCTGGTGGAGAAGATACATAGTTTCTTCATACTATTTAGAAAACGACTTTTGATTAGAAAAATCATCAAACTGCCAGGACTATCCATTTCAAACTTGTACAATGGAAACAAAATGTAAAAATTCAAATGGATACATTTTGATGTTTTGGAAATTTAAAATTATTTTTACACTAATTTATTATTTTATAACTGTAAATAAACTATTTTTGTACCACCTTTTTACAAAAGAGCTTAAATGTATGTTTTTATATGAATATAGTATATATATTTTTAACTGAATGTTTTTGAATTCTTTATGCTCTTTTTAGCATCTCACAACCCATTTTATTACTCTAAATAAAGTACATCGCCTTACTTAGCCATAAATTATTTAAACAAAGGTTTTTTTTATAACAATATTTTACTAAGAAAAAACAACAAACAAGAGAGGAAAAAAATGACAAAAACAAGAGAGGAAAAAAATGAGAAAAATCTTGATTCGGTTTGCCATGTTATGTAAATTGGCTTTGGCAGTCAGAAATGAGGAGCAAGCCAGGAGAGTTTGTGTGGTGCCTAAACATTATAGATATCTAATGTCTGAAAGTGCGTTAGAAGAGGATAGATCAGAGTCTGATCTTTTCTGATCTGGCCAGCGTGGTGAAGAGAGTATGATGTTGAAAGACTCAAAACTCTCTAGTGATTCACACAGAGACATTACTGATGACACCCTCCAGCACCCCACTATGATGCCTATGTTTGCAATTGACTGTTATTAATATTAATAAAAAAAAAAAAGAATAAGCGGAATTGTTTGGAAAAAAATAAATTTTTAATAAGTTGTTTTTATTTTTTTTGTAGAATGAGTTTTCCTCCACAAGAATGACACTCAAGTTTTCCTAGAAAATAGTCAGAGAAATCTTTGAAGCTCTCATCTATATTCCTTAGCTTTTCAAAAAAGAAATCCATCTGACCTTTGATATTTGCATAGATATTTAAAAAATTGTGCATCTTATATGTCTAAAAATATGGTACTTCTATAATCATTATTAGTGAATTATAATTTCTTACTTGTCACCAAGGAAGATATTTGGAAGGACTTCATTATAGTCGTCAGAGGGTTCCATCATGAATCCAGCAGATGGGAAAGTTATAATTTCATGGAGTCTATCGACTGTACTTGGGGTCCATTCTTCGCATTCTTCAGCCATTTTTTTGTTTAATTAAATAGTTAAATCTGCTAAAAAAAGAAAAGAGAAAAGTGTATTAAAAACTTAAAACTCAAGTAAATAAAATACAATGAGTGAAATACATTCAAATTCATTGGGTCAACTTCAAATTTTGAAAAACTACATTTCAAATTTCCAAAAAGCTAAATTTTGAATTAAATAAAAGCATGATTTAATAAATATTTGTTACAGGCGGGAGAGATTCAGATTGAGGGAAAATGTCTCCCTGTATAGAAATCCTTCCCTACGAAAGAAAAGAAAATTACCTCAAGCAGCAGGGTATAACATAACACTATGTGGCTCAATTTAAAATATCAAAGAGCTCAAGTTTAAATTTTAAAAAGGTTATCTTCAAATTCAAAAAGATCAATTTCAAATGAATAAACTTACAACAAATCTGCATTTTTTTTATATGATTTTTCTTAGAGCCAACCAATGTACTAGTCAAAATGGTTGCTAATTTATTTTGGGAGAATTCATTTGAACCTGTGACACATTTTATAGATTGAAATTCTGCATTTTTTAAATTTTAAAATCGATACTTTCTAGTTTTACATTAAACTTTTATAATTTGTGAAGTAAAAAAGATGTAGTTTTCCACTCAGTTTCATTTCATTGTCTGTAACCAGTTTCATTATTATTTTGCCAGTTTAAAATATAGTCATGAAGTCCTACGTTGTAGCACAATCTTGTCTCAAAGAGTACTCTTGATCTTTATTAGAAGACGAGTATATTCAAAAAGAATTTAAACTTTAAACTAGATTTCATTTGTTTAACTAAATAGATTTCTAATCTTTTAACTAGGAATTGCTTCTTGAATATCTTCAGAAGTGAAAACGAGAAATCTAAGCACCACTTATTTCTCAGGATCTTACTTAATGTGTAACCAAGCTAAAATTCTAACACATCTGATTTTAATTTCTCAACATTTTTGCATCTCACTCTGCACTCTATTAACCAAATATCCCACAACCCCCGCTTCAAAATTGTCTGGCTCAGTACATTCCAAATAATGTGCATATGCTACTGAAAATCTTTTTATTCATGGAAGTTGACTTGGATCGTTTTTATTGTGGCTAGACTCTCAAGCCTTAGTAGAGCAACTAATCTCAAAAGAAAGACAACTCTAAAATATCTACAACAATTCAGATCCAAATCATGTGGCAAGCATAATGCACTAGTAGAGCCAGTGGAGTAAGTATGTTGATTATTTTTGATACACGATCAACTTGAAACAACTTCTTGAACGGTAGTATCCACATGGCTTAATGATTAAAAGCATTGGTTAATCAATTCTAAGTGATAGTCTTGTCAGAGTTGAAGGTTCAATCCTTACTACAGATGATAATAACTAAGAATAACTTAAATTAGCTATGTGAGTATATTGTAATACCTTAGAAAGCACCTGTTAATCTCCATCCAATATTCCATAGGGTTACCAAAGAGGAAGTAGATGGAACTCCTCAACTGCAGGGAAGACAATGCATTTAGGAAAAGGAAACTCTGATGAAAACCCGAATTGAATAGAAAGAGCCCATTAATCCTGTAAGGAAATCTTCTAGTGATTATGTCACCAATAAAAACACCTGCTTCCAATTTGTTATGAGGCAGCACCAAAGTAGTAAGGCTTAGAAACCTATCATGAGAATTCTCATATCAATATGCAATCTAGTTTAACCAAAACATAATAAACATAAATTAACACTTTTATCTGATTGTGGGCGATGGAATGAGAACAATCTACTCTTATGGATAAAATAAAGAGTTTAGTCCAAAATTCTGTACAGGTTCTGGAGTTTGACATAAAGATACTCAGGTTCAACTAGAAGGCTTCCCAATTAGAAGAGATGCATTTGAAGAAGAAGCTAAAAAATTAAATTGTCTGAAATGTTTGGAATATAAAAAAAATAAATAAGAATAGTAGTCCAAATAACAAATAGATGAGAATTGCATTTAGCAATAATCTTTAAAAAAAAAAATTAGTTCTAATCTATATACCTATAAAGTTGAGTTTAAGAGCTATTAAAACGAACTTCTTAATATACTCAGTCATGAATGTGCGAGCAACTACATGAAGGTTAACTAATTTGCATATTCTTTTGAAAAACGAATGTTAATTAATTACTTCTTTATTTTTTATGGTTTCTTATTAGATGATTGGTTTCATTTTAATATCACACTGAATTCTATTTATGCATAGTTTCTACATTCTGAATAATTGTGTAACATTTAAGATGAAAACCTAACACACACACACACACATATATATATATATATATATATATATATATATATATATATATATATATATATATATATATATATATATAGTCTTGTCGGTCTATGTGCAAAAACTTTACCAAACTCTTCTCTGAATATATTGATCTACAAAGTTGAAATTTGATATATAGGATATTTGAACCTGTAGCACACTTCTGATTTGGTTTTTCGTAGGTAAAATAGCTGCTAAGGGGTCAAAGTTGAAATATAAAACATTGATCCTGGTCTGGCATAAGACGACTATACCCATTTTTTTCTGCACATACATTACTTAAAGGTTCTAAGGTAAACAACTTTATTTTTTGTAGTTTTTTATAAGTATGAATTTAGGTCATACGCTAATGAATAATATTGAAAAACTATATGTTTTGGTTTCGATTCTAGCTCATGGCACACAATTCATTTTTTTAATACTTTTGAAATCACTACTATATATTAGGTACAATATAATAATCGATAGAGAATTGTCTGTATAATAATAAATATGAAATCTGCATGAATTAAAATATCATATTTAAGCATGTTTCACAACTGGGCAACGCCAGGCAGCCTGCTAATAACAAATATATATATATATAGCTTAGAACTGCACGCCTGTGAAACTCTGTTCCATTTGCCCGCTTTCCAGCTGATTACAATATAGTC